>NC_083277.1:79926287-80242537 GCF_963506605.1 Zootoca vivipara | reverse complement strand
CAGAAAGAGGCAGAAAACATTGATGACATTTTGCTATCTAATCCCCTAGGAAGCTAAACCAACATGCCCAAACTGTTTCATGGTTGCTAAATGCAACATAATATGAAATAGGCAAGGGGAGGCAAGAGTATTAGAAATCTATAATGAACCAGGTACCTCGAGTGGTCAATAAATTACACTTCCTCCCTTACCCCGAGCTTTATATCTCTGCTTCCTTAAAGAGTGGGACAGGCTAGAAAATTCATAATCTGTCCAAATTGAAGCAACTGCTTGTGTCATCAGCAGCAGAGAGATATCAGGTTGTATATCCTCACTTGACAAGAGGTGGCAATTTAATCTGACAAGTTTCCTGCCAATGAGGACAGCTTTAGGAGTTCAACTGCCGTGGTAAAGATTTGACATGTCATTGAGCGATGTTGTGCAGAAGCTTGACAATAAACTAGAACTTGCTAATGCAGTTTAGGATTGCTGTAAAAATTTATTAGAAACCAGAGACTGTAAAATTACTATACTCCTCAAGAACTGTTTTCTTTGCCTTGCTGAATATTTAACACACAGCACATGTTTAAAACCTTGTTTTCTCATGGACTAAAAAGTTTATTATAATGCATGCAAAATTGCAAGAAATTCAATTAAATACCTGAGAGGATAATACCGGTAGTGCCTTCCCATTCCTGATTTGCTGCCATAGGTATAGGATCAAACCCCCTTGTATTAGTAGGACACAATGCTATATTGACAAGATGGGAGGAAGAGAAAAGAAAAACGATGGCAATAATAATAATAATAATAATAATAATAATAATAATAATAATAATACCCCACCTATCTGGCTGGGTTGCATCAGCCACTCTGAGTGGCTTCCAACACATATAAAAACATAATTAGGTGTAAAACATTTAAAACTTCCCCAAACAAGGTTTCCGTCAGATGTACAATACAATTGTAAAGGTGGGAAGTTATGACTAATGTAACCGTTGTGTCAGAGGCAACTTTCCACACCTTTTAACACCACACTAATGTAACAAAGGAGGGTGGGATGCTGCTCACTAACAAAGACCAATCACAGAACAACACCAGACCCCCTCAGAGAGCACAGTTTTATATAACTATTGAGAAACTTAGCATAAGGCCAATCACTTTGGCCCATGTCTTAAGAGCAAGGCAGATAATTCTTCCCAGCCTTTAGGCTATAAACTTGGTTGTTGGTGGTGTTTGAAGCAACAGTTTTTTTCCATCGCAGCCCTGAGAAAAGGGTGCTCCTGGTTTTCTATGGGTTACCAGGGCCTGATCTGAGAAAGCCCTGGAGATGTGGCCATGGGTAGTTTCTGACCTAAAAGCATAACAGACTTACCCTAACAGCTTTGGGTACATTGTATATGAGTGTAGGTGTGGAGAGAGTAAAGTGTCGTCATTGTGGCATTTTCTCAATGCTACATGTTGATTGATACTTCTATATTAACTTTTATTTCTACAACTATAGCTTTGGTTTGGTTTTTGTCAGTGTGCAGGATTGTAATTCTGTAATGTAGCTGTTGGTTCTGCTGTAGATATGCCGAACATGATGAACCCACAGCAGTTCCCTGTGTATTTCTAAGGAGGGGGAAGATGCTGTCAATTATGAGGATAATGTAATTATTACAATTTATTACCATCCCTTCACCCCAAGGTTCCAGGAGCTCTCAGCGGGACAGGCATTTGTGCAAATTACTGGACTTACTCTGCCTCTGTATAAAAGTGTGATTGGTAGGTGGGACCAATGGTTGAAGCAATTTCATGCTCCTGTTGAGTCTCAGATCTCGACTCCTGATCTTGCAGTCATTACCTCTGGCCTTGTCCCTCAGCCTTGAAGTTCCTCTCCTAACCGGGTTTAGTTTTTTCTGCATCACTGGCACCTAAGGGCATCTGGACTGGTTCCTGCTTTTCTCCTATTGCTGAGCTTGTACTGACCATCTACTAGAATAAAGCTGGACTTCTTTACTCCCAAGAAAGGGCCCCTATCATTGATAGGGGTGGGATCCAGTACACTGATTAAGATACCGCAGTGTGTTTGTATTCTTGCAAGTAGCCTATCACCAACATTCCACATTTTCCCAGCATTGTAAGCTACCAACATGTGTCTAACCAAACTGCAGGAGACAGTGGGAGACAGGAGTGCCTGGCGTGCTCTGGTCCATGGGGTCATGAAGAGTCGGACACGTCTAAACGACTAAACAACAACAACAACAAAGTTTTGGGCCAATAGAATAGTGTGATTCTAGCATGCTTCCAAATCTTGCATAGAAACATAACCCCCACTGAGTTCTTTATCGGTAATTTGCCATTCTTGAGATGGCACTCTGTGTCAGTTGTGGACAAAATGAACAGCGCTGCCCTGTTCCCAGGGGCTTCTAAAAAGCAAAGAGCACTGAACAGCAGAGCATGAAATCAACATTTAAATGTTTTCAATACATATTATTCATTTCTATCTGAGAAAGAAACACCTTTTGATTTCCCCCCTCTTCAATCATTAAAGAAAGATGTGCATAAGCTGAATGACTATATTAGAAGGCAAAGGAAAGGGACTGATTTACATAGCATTTGGGAAGCTTTTGATTTGTCTGAAATTATATGATAAACAATAGACCGTGTCTTCAACACAGCAGCGCTTAGTAATGTCAGACTTGAAAGAAACAGCCATGGCACTTTCAAGAAATACAGAACTGCACGGTCTTTTGTTTGCTGTATTTTCTATTGATCCTTTGCATAATTCTCAAAAGCCAACTCAACTTGTTTTCCCCTGCTCTAAAAATGAAAATAATTCTGAATATCAATAATGGATACACTTCACATCACTGTAGCTGATAGTTTATTGATTCCTAATGAAATTTTAATTCTTTGCAGATTGAGTAAATTATAGAGCTGTTAAAAAGATTCCACTGTATTTCATCTAATTTTTTTGTTAATGAGTTACAAATTATTGAGCTTGGTGCGCCATCCTCCAAACACCACACTGGAATGAACAAGTCGTATGGAAGCACATCTTTCTTGCTATTGGTACAGCACTCTCAGAATGAGGGTGTTAACTGCTTTGTCAGCAGAGGTTAGTTCAAATTAGAGATCCAGAAATGAGCAAACATCAAAATGAATAATTTCATTTAGACAAATGAATATCTGTGCTTTGCCTATTATACCACAAAGCCATGAGATCTTAGTTAGCCATCTAAATTTGAGAACTTAAGTGTAAAATTAATTCTTTATTAATAGAAAAATATCTATCTAGAGATCTGCGAATGTATTATTGCCAAAATAAAACACACTAATGACTGCATAGTTTTGTTCAGTGAAATCCTAGAGAATTGTGAAGTACAACATAGTTACTGGTAGTCTTTCCTATGCCACAACGAAGTGCCAAAGCCAATTTACAATAGTGGCTCCAAAAGCCACTGCGGAGAACAATTCTAACTTAATCCTGTTAATGAACTCCTGCTGCCACCATGTACCTTAAAAATAAATACAGTAAAAGCAAATCTTCCATCTCTCCTCATCCCTAATTCTTCCATCTCTCCCCATTCCAAGCCAGCACTCACAGAACAGCATTAGTTTCAGTTCTGAACTTAAGTCTTTTCTCAGGTCCAGCCCTCACTCCGCATCTCATTGCCTAATGCAGACTTTCTCAACCTTGGGTCCTCAAATGTTGTTGGATTACAGCTCCAATCATCCCTGATCCAACCCTACTAGCTGGGGATGGTGGGAGTTGTAGTCCAACAACATCTGGAGACCCAAGGTTGAGAAAGGCTGGTCTAATGGACATTCAGTCAGAATGAGGGCTTTTTTTCTGAAGAGAATTTTTCACATGAGCCAGGATCACTTGAGGTTCCCAAGTTACTTCCTTGCTGAAGACTTGCTGTCTTCATCTTAGCTGTGGTAGCCTGCTGAACATCTCCTCAGCCTTGGGGCTTTTCTGCACTTACCACTTACAGTGGAATATTTGCTTATCCACATACCCCCTTCTTCTTTTTTGCTAGGGTTGCCTAACACCCAGAATTACATAGCCGGAATTCTGCAGCTGGAAGCAGTGTCTGGGCATAAATCTGTCTACAACTTTGCAAAAAAAAAAAAAGTTCAACAACTTTTGTGTCTGGATTTTCACTTTTTGAAATATGGAAACTATTTTTGTATGTTGTCACATGACATTGGCATCATTCAGGTAGTATTCTGGGGAAATGTTTATTCTTTCACTGGGGGAGGGGGTTGAAGTCAACTTTTGTGAATTCAACTATTATGATGGATTCTCAATATTCCATTTGTGTGGCATGTATGCAAGCATGATCCCAGTTTCTGTGTGGAGGGGCTTGGGGTTGGTAAGTGTGGTTTGGGATATGTTTGTTTCCTGCCACTTGCCTCTGAACAGTGTGGGCTGTAAGTTTGTGAGCTCAGTTCAAATGAGGAACATGACAGAAAGAGGTACCTAGTTGAATACCTAGTTGAAGTATTGCCCATGATAGCACTCATTAGCGGAAGATAAAATTGCATCACATTGACCAGTTCGCCATAAGCTCAGGCAGACACCTAGTTCCTCTTCTAATCTCTGTTGCTTCCACAAAATCAGTACCAAAGAAGAATACTAGGCATTCAATAATACCTTTTAAAAGCCATGAAAGCACTACCCCGGTGTACATGCTCATAACTGCAATATTTACTGGCTGGAGGAACACAAGGGTTTGTTAAATGTGTAGCTACAGCCATGGAACTATTCTCAATTCAGACACAACCCACCATTAGTGTGGAAAGGAAAACCTCACACTCGCTTTCTAATAACAGCAATGTGTGAGCAAAGGTGCAGACAAAATGCTACAAAATTGGATCAAACAGCAACTGTTCCACTGCAAATGTTAGGTGTGGAAAGGCCCTTAATCTCACCAGTTTTATCTCATCTTCCTTAGTCTTCTGTCTGCCTCTCTCTGGCTGATTCCAGCGCCAACTGACCCCTGACAGGGCTTCATGTGGCCTTTTATTCTCTGATGGCCTCAGCCTCTGGCCAACGGCATGTCATCTTGCAGGGCCTGCTGCTACATAGGAGTTTTAAGAGTGACCCTCAGAACCCCAATCAGATCATTTTCTTCTAATACCCCTGATCAGTATACCCAGGACATTCCCTTACAGTAGTGTTAACCGCCAAAGATGCTGTGTTCCTTAGCAACAGTCACCAAGGCTCCTGTAAGCAGTCATGATGTTCATAGAGTTCGGAGGCCTAATCAGATACAGTTTTTCTTCGTGATTTATTTCAAGCTACAGTATTTAACCATAGTACAAAACATTCACAACGCTAAACACTTACCCTTGTCCATAAAATGAATGAATACTCCACCCACCCATGTCCTACCTGGGCATCTCATGAAAATGTTTGGTGGTTTAGAATCCAATACTGATGTTACACTTACACTATCAATTTGTTTCATCCTGTCCTTACTCTGGAGTACTCAGGGTGAGATACATACTTTGCCTCCTCACACAGCACTTCTTGTTTCACCTCAAGCAGTGAAACAGGACATGCTGCCCCTGGCTTCAGCTACACATCCTTCTGCTAGGGATCTGTGCTAAATATCAGTCCATGGATTCACTACCTCAGTTAGTGCAAAATTCACCTCTATTCCCTGAATGCCTTCCTATGGTAAATACATTTTTTTCTGTTAATGAACATGAAGAAGATGTTTCACATTTACAACAAAGAACATCGACACATTTCCTCACATAAAATATACAGAGAAAGATAAAAGTTGGTGCAGTGTGATTTAGTTCATCTTTGTTTCTGTCTTGCTTTGGGTATAGGTAATAATCTTCCACAGGCAACAATTGTAAGCAGCCATCCTGTTGGCTGGAAATGAAAGCTAGCAAACATAGTTATAGTTAACCCCAAGGCTAAAGCCCGAGGTCTAGGGTCTCTAATTAGCAGCCCTCTTGCTGTGTAGAAGGGAGGGTAGGAAAAAAGAGATCGCTATCCTTTGATAAACAAATAGGAATTTCTTGCATATAGTTGGCCCAGGCAACCTGACCAACTCCCCCAGTAGTAGTATTTAGGGCTGGTATCAAAACCCAGAAGGTGAATATGCAACCAGCATGTAATAAGTTTCTACCTAATTAATTTTACACATGAAATTGCCCACATAGATGTGTTGCTAAGCTGTGCTAGTTGTAAATGTTAAAATTGGCCAAAGTGTTTTGCCAGGACTGATCTGATGAATTTGGGCACATGAGGCAGAAATCCAAACTGCAATTTCCACAAGTTAAAAATAATGATAAATGAAATAGCTGACTATGTCCATCACTCTTTAATGAGACTTCGGATTTGCTGCCTGAGGATAATTCTGGTAGAGTGATCTGTGTTTTCAGGACTTGTGCAAAGAATGTTTAAATTTGAGGCTAGAAATACTTCATTCATTCAGGACAATATCCAACAAAGTAGTTCATTTAGTACAGGCATAGGCAAACTCCGGCCCTCCAGATGTTTGGGACTACAATTCCCATCATCCCTGACGACTGGTCCTGTTAACTAGGGATGATGGTAATTGTGGTCTAAACATCTGGAGGGCCGGAGTTTGCCTATGCTTGATTCAGTACAAGAATTTCTGACTGCCCCATAGAATTTCCCTTCTCTTCACCCCCCCCCCAAAAAAAAACACACACACACAAATTTGTTCTTGGTTTTCCCCAACCCTCTGGAGCAGTTTTGGGGAGGATATGCAGGGTGAAGGGAAATTCCATTGCCCAGCCAGAAGTCATTGTACTAACAAATCTGCTTCATTAGATGCCAGCCTGACTGCCATCCATCTTCCAAGGAGCACTGCATGGTGTGCAAGCCTAAAAGGTAGTTCAGGCTAATAACAAGAATGACTGGTTCAAGGTCATCCAGCATCACAGCTGAGTAGTGTTTTGAAAATGGATCTCTCTAGTCTTAGGACTCAGCTATATAGCTGCAAATACAATGTTTTGAATATACATATGTGACACTAGATGGTGACTCTAAGCCAGGCATAGGCAACCTTCTGCCCTCCAGATGTTTTGGACTACAATTCCCATCATCCCTGACCACTGGTCCAGTTAGCTAGGGGTCATGGGAGTTGTAGGCCAAAACATCTGGAGGGCCGAAGGTTGCCTATGCCTGCTCTAAGCTATAGCAAATTCAATGCCTACATCTCTGCCCTATATGCTGATCCTACATATGTTCTACTAGGTTTGAACAGGGGTAACACCTGTTTGTGATTTAGAAGGATTATGCCATGAAGTGTCTCAAATGTGAGCACAATTTGAACTTTCAAATAATTACAAGTAGGGAGGAATTCAATGCCACACCAAGGTGGCATTGTGAGGGCAAGCATTTTGGCTTGCTAGATGGCACAATCCCCCTCTACTCCCCCTTCATGTCTGGGATTTCTTGTCAGCTCCCCTATGATACTTTGTGCTGTTCTGGGGGTTTTCTTGACACACACACACCCCGAGTCAATTTTGTGGAGCACAGAGCGAGGAGAGAGAAGAAAGCTCCTTTGTGTAAGCTGAGGTTCTTTTGTTGAAGGGATTTGATAGTTGAATCCTGGCCACAATGTTTTGTGTTTTATATAATTTTAATACAATGCATATGAAAATGGGGGAAAGATGAAATAATAAAACAAAGAAATGTCTGATGTTCCTTTCATTATGAGACCTTCTCAACATCTACTAAACATTCAAGTTTATCCCAGTATACAGAAAGATGCAAAGAATGTGAAATGAATTCATAACCAATGCAGCTCAAGCACTGCTACTTAAATAATAAAAAAATCTGAATAAGCATAGTGTGCAGGACTAGCTGAACTATTGCGCAGCGAGAGATGGCTGCCTCAGGAAGCTTATTTTGCATATCATGAAAGGACAACAGGTTGTTTCTTGTGTCATTTATTATTATTGTTGTGCTTTTACTGCCAGAGAGAGGAACTTGTGGTATTTTATTTATTTATTTAGCCAGCCTTAGGTGCTAGAATAAAATGGCCACCCCTGAGTATTATGCAGCTTGCCTTAAGAGGTGAAACACAATTTTGTTGTTCTGCCTCAGGTAGCAAAATGTCTTGGAGGCAGCCCCATTATAAAATAGAATAATAATAATCAAAAAAATACAAAATACCCATCCATTCAACTTGAAACCCCATGGTCCTGAAGAAACAAACACAAGCCACCCAATGAAGTTGGTGGACGAGGGATGAGAAAGGAGGAGGCATGGAGTTAGGATTCATTCTGGAAAACCTGCCCAGGAGAAATTAAGGCTTTAAAAATATATATTATTCTATTAGATAAAGTGGCTAAAATGGTGCCTGTGACAGAAACACTCCTGCATAAAACCTGTGCCAGGCAGCCAGTATTCATTAGCAGCATCTGTGGAGTGCCATGTTTGAAAGGCAAACAGAAGATGGCTCTGCCAGTGCTTGCTTCTAGCTTCCTGCCGATCAAACTGTTGCACCTTTATTGTTAATCAGGAGGCTGAAACAGCAGAGCAGCTTTTCATTGCATTTTTTTTTGCTTTTAGTGGCCAAATGATATGCTTTGGCTTTCAAACAAAATGCCCATCCATATTTCCCTGCTTAAGCTTTGGCAGCTCTTCTAGATAACATTTCATTCTTCTCTTTTTGTGCAACTACATGGCGGACAAAATGTGATGGTGTTGAGGCTGGACTGTCATCCAAAGGGCTTTCTGCTCTTTTCAGATCATTGCAGAGCACCTTGGCAAACTTTTTTTTTTTTTGTAAATATCTAGGTAGCAGGTGTAGTCTGGCATTCATGACACCTCTCCTTGTTCATTTTGTGAATTCAGCATGTGTCTGCTCATTTGATGGGCAGAATGCACGCTTGTTTGAAATTGTTGCGTTGACATTGATGTCCTTCTTTCCCCCCCTCTGTGGGTCAATTAATAGATTACAATTTCTTATACAGAAGTCCATCTCCATCAATGAAAAAGTGTGTGCATTGCAGCATCTCCGATTCAGAGGGATTTTTTCTCCTTCCTTCCATGAATATACCTCCTCAGTGCCAATATGTGCAGCAGTTATCTTTGTAGACATGACACTTGCACTGCACTTCAAATATTGCAGTGTACATAGTTTTTCCTTTGTGGAAATTGATCTCTCTGTAGGAATTGTAATTTACAAAGCAGGCGTGTCTCATCCTATTCCTACACCCATTTATTCCTTCCATGTTCTCCCTCAGCCTATGTACTTCAACCTTGTTATATCCTGCTACTCATTTTTGTGCTGATCCCTCACCAAAGACTTCACTGTGGGAACAGAGATCGCCTAAGCTGAAGTGCATTCTAGTAGGTCTTGCCTATTTCAAATTCCCATTCCCCACATCATTACTAGGCATGAGGGTTGCAGTTAGTGCATTAAAATCATGACCATATTCAGTTCATGTTTAAAACTACAGAAAGAGATTGAGAAGAGCTGCAAAAGGACTTCTGCAAGCTGAGTGAATGGGTAAAGTTAAAGGTAAAGGGACCCCTGACCATTAGGTCCATTCATGACCGACTCATCCCACGTTATTGGCCAAGGGAGCCAGCGTACAGCTTCTAGGTCATGTGGCCAGCATGACAAAGCCGCTTCTGGCGAACCAGAGCAGCGCACAGAAATGCCGTTTACCTTCCCACTGTAGCAGTACCTATTTATCTACTTGCACTTTGGCATGCTTTCGAACTGCTAGGTGGGCAGGAGCTGGGACTGAGCAATGGGAGCTCACCCTGTTGCGGGGTTTCGAACCACCAGCCTTCTGATCGGCAAGCCCTAGGCTCCATGGTTTAACCCACAGCACCACCTGTCATACCATTCTGAGTTTCCAAGGACGTAAAACTTGATGAATGCTAGGAGTTGTCAGGGATGAGCCAGTGGCTTCCAGTTCCCCGGAGGGGAATCTGGGGGGGGGGAGAGAGGATGTTGTGCCCAAGTGGGAGGAAGATAATGAGGGGAGAGCTGTTTAGAGGCTAGAGAGAGTAAGGAGAGAGTAAGGAGGAGAGAGTAAGTCTAGAGGCTAGAGAGCCAGGAAGTTCACAGGAGCAGCAAGGGTTAAGCTTGAGCTCAGAATGGGAGGTGGGTAGATTTACCCCAGCTCTCGGGAGACATGCAGAAAAGAGGAGGGCTGAAAGGCGATGCAAGAGACTTCACCATTTTACGGATTGCTGGAGGGGCAAGTGCAGGCCTCAGCAGAGATCTGAACTGAGTGACTCTAATGAATGATTATTATGTGCTAATGACCTGTTGTAAATACTGTAAATAAAGTCTATAAAAACATCAGGAGACTCTTGTGGTGATTGTTGTGAAGAGAGGAAGCCCCCGTCAAGTGGGCTTTTACAAGGCTAGTATGCTCATCCACATGCTTCCTACAGATAAAGAGATTTCCTTATTGAAGAGTAAAGCATGAACAGTACTAGGTTGTTGCATTATGATGTGGATTTTGTGGACAATGGATTTTGCATAACCAAGCCATAACCCAGGGCATGCATCATCCACCCATCCACCCATCCATCCAATTCATATACAGTGGTACCTTGGTTTTCAAACTTAATCCATTCTGGAGGTCCATTCGACTCCTGAAACCATTTGAAAACCAAGGCATGGCTTCCGATTGGCTGCAGGAGCTTCCTGCACTTAAGCAGAAGCCATGTTGGACATTCGGCTTCCGAAAAACCTTCAAAAACCAGCATTCGGGAGCCAATTTGTTCATCAACTAAGGCCATTCGAGAACCAAGGTACCACTGTACAATATTTCCTCCTGAAGGAGTCCACAGTGACACCTAATGGGGGTTAGGACACTCTCTTTTCCATTTCAATACAAGGTGGAGGCAAATTCAGTCAATTCAGAATCATTGTCCATGGCGCTTTCCAGCTTAGCAGACACTAATAGTCAAGATGAAAGCTAGGAGGAAAAAATGAAGGCAATTTGACAACAATACTCAATATCACAATTGTATGACTCCTGGCTTAAAGCATTACGAATTCTAGGCAAATGCTCATAATCTCAGTTTCATGAGCCCTTTCCTTCACATATTAGAAGATCAAACATTTCTGAACCATTCCATTTGCAAATTTGTTGCCAAATATATAAAAGCACTCTACATGTGATTTTAATTGTGTGAGACAGCCATGATATTTACCTTTTCTCCAAATTATTCATATATAACTTATTTTAAAAGCTGATTGGAAAAGAATGGAAAGATCATTTACCCCTGGACTGTTTTAACAGACTTGAGAGACTATTGACAACTGCATGGTAATGAGATATTGGTACATGATGCAAATGAAAAGTACGATCAGTTTTAATGAAATTGAAGTCCCATTGATTTCAGGGAAAGCGTTGTTAAACATGTGTTTAGCTATCTGCAATAAGTCGAAGTTAAAGAGGGGTAGCTTGCTGATTTTTGCCCTTCTTTTTTAGACTGATCAATATCATTTGGTTCGGAATATTAAAGACCCTGGGTAGGTAGCAGTACTTGCCTGTGGACACCAGCACTTGTTTTAAGTATGTTATATGGTTTTTCCATATCTCACAAAAGGTTAAAATACAAAGAAAAGTCCCTAGCAGTTACAATGGAGGGGAATTTATACCATCTCAGTTACATCCACACTCACAGAAAGTTCATATCCTTTCCCTTATATGTGGCACACTATTTTATGAAATAGCAACAAACTTTATGGTGTTTTCCACCACTCATTTTAGTGTTGTCATAAAAGTTGGTTTCCCACTATACCTGTAAAAGTCGTAATTTGCCACAGGCTGAGTGGTGTTATTTGTGCCATTATTTTAGGTTTACCATGATTTCTTATGAGCCATTGGGCAGATTTACTCCCATAAGTAATTCCCTGCAGATCAGAGGGGAACAGGCCTGACTTAAGTGTGGGGAGCTTGCTAGAAGGACAAAACTTGTTTTTTCCCCACCAGATCCTATTTCAACCTAATTGCACATTTCAAGGGTAACAAAAAATTTAAAAGAATGAAGCCAGCCACACTAAAGCAACACATTCTGCCATCCTAAACAATCTCAGTAAACAGACAAAATCCTGTCTCAAAGACATGAGGCATTACCACAATTAGCAGTCATGCTTTCATCCTAAATGTGTCTTTGTTTCTGAAAGATCTGTAGTTATTTATTAAAAGAAATATACATGAGGGATGCTCTTTGAGGCTACTGATAAATGCAAATCCAAACTCATTCAGACTTCGTGTCTTTACCTTGACAATCATTTGAGAATAAATCACTTCATCTGATAAAACAACTCCCAGAAACATTAATTGAGCCTTTCTGCTAGACCTGGCAGACTCAGAATTAATTTTGAGCATTAGCACATTTAAATATCAAATATGTACATGTTTTATTTACAGATTAACTTAGAATCTATTGTCCATGTGCCATGATCGGTTGGCATCTGTCTTAGTTGAGCTTAGGAGAATGTAATCTTTGCTTGGTTTTTATTTTACTTATAACTCATGAAGCAATTCCCTGTGGCAAAAGAAGCATGATTTGAGATCCATCAACAATAACACTGCCCAAGAGTTGTTTTAAGACTCTCCATTGGACCTTGGCCATGTGAGATCTATAAAGGGCTTTAGCATTTCGCTTTTATGAAGGTTAACATCACTTGTTACAGATAGATTGTAACAGCATTAGTGGAAATCCACTGGATAATAAATATTCATCCTAGTTCAAAAACCTTATTAGCATATTTTCAGGTTTGAATGAAATTTGGGGAATTCAATTAAGGTTTCTATGGCAGCATTATATGATGGTTATTTATACCATGATATGGCCAATGTGAGGCTGCCGGGAATGCTAATGTGCTCTTCATTCTCGTTGACATTACCAATGAAAATGAAATAAATAGTATTAAAGTTTGGTCTTTTCCTACCTAGATTGAGCTCATTGTGTTTTAGGTAGTGTTATCTCAATTTCCTGTGGAAGTAATGGCCCATCTAAGTTGCAGGATATAGACAAGAAAACCAAACAGACAGACAACGAACAAACCAGTTCATTAATGGCATATGTTGACTTTAGACGAGTATGTGAAAGTATTGTATACAGATATGACTTTATACTAAACACTACTGTGGCAATGGATACCACCATCTGGTGGCTGTACCCTCATGGTCTTCTACCCATGTAGAGCATGACATTACATATAATGATATTAGTTACAAATACATAGTGAATGTTACCAATGCACACCACATAATCTGACATATCCACTTAGCAAAGGGTATGGCTATTCCTTCATGTTCCAGTGTGGCTCCTCAGCCCCATGTCCTGGAAAAGCCCTTGATTTTCCCGTAACTGTGAAGGCTATAAAGGCTTCCAGGTTGGTCAATCAATCAATCAATCAATCATTTATTATATAGTCACAGACCTGTTAATAACTTCCAGGTCAACATCAGGGCATTTGTCTGAGCAATAGCCAGTCTTGGCCTTGCTGGCAGTCAATTGCCCTGCATTCCAGCTTCTCTGCCAATTCCACAAGTCCCTCAACATGGTTTCTGCTTGCTTTGCCCTTTGTTTACAATGCTTTGAACCTTCCAGATCAATCAATCAATCAATCACTCAATCACTCAGTCAATCAATCTTTATTGTGGTCAAAGACCAAACAGCAAAGTTAACAACAGCAACATTCACCACATCCGCATCAGGAAGCAGACATGATTAAACATTCTCTATAAACTTATTTACATTAAAAATGGCACTCCGTCAGCTAACGTCTGTATTCCAGAGATTAGAATCGGTACTCATTCACCGGTCATCACTGTCACCATGACCTGTCTTGTCCTTGTTTCCATAAAACAGAATTTCATGACGGGCCTGATGGTATCCAGATCCTTATTGGCAGAAGGGATTTAACGTAAGTTTCCTCTGAACAGACAGGTCATTTCCTTAACAATAGTTGAACTAGCTCTCTTCGGGTATCACAATACAACTCATAGTATAGAAGAACATGCCCAATGGATTCAATCTCGTTAGAGTTGAATGGGCATAATCTTTGTTCAACAGGGATGTCATGATATCTGCCCCTCTAATAGTGCTGTGCCTTGTGGGTTGGAGGTGCTGTGGACTGGCTTTTGTGATGTCATAGCTTCCTGGTCACTGCAACATGCTGGTTGGCTCTTTTTGCGCACTTACATATCTGTATTGTGGGGTTGCTGTCAATGCACATAATTGTGATTAATAGGTGGTGGCAGGAATGTTAGAATGGCTGCTTGTGTTGCCACATTAGCTTTTGTTTCCCATGGCATTCTTCTGCTATTGACTTTGCTGCTTGGCAGTCATTAGGGCTGTGACTGGTGTGAGCTCTGGAGTCATGGTTGCTGGCATCATAAAACCATAGAAGGCCTGTTAAGAGACCGAAGAGCTTATCTGTGCCCCATGGCTGATACAGCAACAGTTGAAGATGCAATTTATTATATTTCTACTGAACCAGGACAGACATTTGTTTGAATTCTCTGCAGTGGCGAGTTCTGAGCTGCTGTCCATCTTTGCTAATCACTTTACTCCCAATATAGCTACCTCCATCTGTAGACTTTTCAGCAGGCAGGTGCTGGCTTCCACAAACATTCATTTTCCACAGCCTAGTGCTGTTTGCCATTATAATGAGTTGGCTTCTTCTCATCACTTCTCATGCTCATGGCTCATAACTTATATGGCTGCCACTACCGCAGATGGATTAGGGGCTGCCTGCTAAAACTGACCACACAGGTAATAATAATAATAATAATAATAATAATAATAATAATAATAATAATAATTTATTTATACCCCGCCCTCCCCAGTCAAAACCGGGCTCAGGGCGGCTCACACCAATAAAATTACAATAACACATAAAAAGCATTTGATTAAAATACAGTATTAAAACTTAAATTTAAAATGCAGCCTGATTTTAAGTAGTCCACAAATCCATAAAGTAGTCCATAAAGTCCATAAAGGTTAAATGCCAATTCATATAATATTCCTACTACTTTGTTTTGGGGGGAAAATTCTGTACACTCTGCATGTGTCATGGGCAGGGGCAGTTCTTTCCACTATGTACAGTGGTACCTCGGGTTACAAACGCTTCAGGTTACAAACTCCGCTAAATAGTACCTCAGGTTAAGAACTTTGCTTAAGAACCCAGAAATAGTACCTCAGGTTAAGAACTTTGCTTCAGGATGAGAACAGAAATCATGCTCCAGCAGCATGGCGGCAGCAGGAGGCCCCATTAGCTAAAGTGGTGCTTCAGGTTAAGGACAGTTTCAGGTTAAGAACGGACCTCCGGAATGAATTCAGTTCTTAACCAGAGGTACCACTGTATACACAATGGGCACCTGCTGGATCTACCAATTACCTGGTAGGATCACTTTCATTGGGGAGGGGGGGGGAAGGGAAATGGACCCTACACTCCACTACATTTTATTTATTTATTTACAATTTGGTAGTTGCTTTTCTCACAGACTGCCCCGAAGCTACTTGTATTCAAACCTATCAGGAACATACAGTAAACATGTCAAAACACAGCTAATCAGGTCAGAACTTACTGATCCTGTCCCATTTTGGAAGAAGTATTGGGGTGTTGATGGAGCTGATGACACCCATCTTGCAGTGAAGGAACAGGAGATGAATCTCCTTCAGAAACCCAAGTAGCTTATCATTTGGACCCAGGTAATGAGAGTGCTTCTCCCAAGCGTGGCAGGATAGGCTCTGAATCACAGTCTGTGGCTGCGGTTCTATTGTAGTTTCGCTTGGATTACACCAGAAGGGCTAAGCAGTAATGGAGTCAGCTATAGGTGACATCTCAAACTGCTTCCACAGAAACATAATAACAGCCTTGCAGCAGCAGATCCCGTATCAACTCCTTTTGTATGTTGACTAATTGAGCTGCTCTCTACAGGGATGTTTGTGTAGTATTTTAAGGTATTAGTATGAAATAGATACTGGTAGGAGATTTCCTCCAAATGCTTCTTTAATCCAAAATCCTTTGTGATTTTACACTTCTTTTCAGTGTTCGGATTATGTTGTGAAGAGAAAAACAAATAAATTTAATACTGCCCCAAAGCAGGAAAAATAGGTCAGGGGACTTTGCAAGCAACAGATTTCTATATATCCGGTCAGTGTCTCGCTGAAATCAATGTGCTCTGAAACATTCTACATCAATAAAAGTTTGCCATTGTTCTTGACCCCTTCCCTGACCTGGAAGCCTCATGCTGTCACTGTATCATACTGTTTGCACAGACTGCCTGCCCAGCCACTTGCCTTTTATGATTTACTATTGAATTCTGCCACATCAGGGAATTACCATCTTAAACCAAGCTGCTTTTCTTTCTCATCCATCTTTCCACCTCTTATTTTCCAGCTCCAATCAGCTGCACTATTCAAATATTAATTCCCATAAAGGTGTGCTTCCAGTAATTCTACTCCCCCCACCGCGCACACACAATAGGTGACTGATCCACAGGCAGCACTTTGGACATTCAGCTTTTAGGTGTTGTGTCCACTAGCAGCTGTTAAGGCTGTGCAAGGCACACCCCCCCCCCAATTTGCTTCAATTCCACAATCCTGCTTGGACCCTGAAGACTGATTAGGGCTTCAAACCAAAGCAGGGGGCACTGAGATCAGCAGTGGGGTGGGGAGCAGGAAGAAGGAGGCCTGCAGACAGACTCTCACTGGCATAATCGTCCTCTCCCCAGTTCTCCAACCGTCCCCGCTTCTGATAGTCCGAGATTGCTTCAGGTGGACCCAAACCAGGGTGATTTAGGGCTTTCCTGACCTGCTCCAGACAATTCCCAGTTTGGCCCAGTTCAGGCTCTGGGATTTGTCTGGACTGGATGCAGGGCAGTCTCGAGCAGGTTGGGCGCCCTGGCGCTGAGGCACGGAGATCACTCCGGTGCCCCCGCCCTCGCAGCATGGCTTCCGTGCGGCTTTGTCGCGCAGCGCTCCGCCTGCCGGCCCGGCGCCCCACACCACCGGGACTATACCTAGAGCCGGCCCTGACTGGATACATATCCCTAGTGTGCACAAATGACTATCCTGTCTGTAGAGCTTCCAGTTCACAGTCACTGAATCTTTTATTGGCTAGACTTGCTACCAGCTGGTTTTCAGAATCTGTTTCCTGTCCATCGGGTGGCTTTATGTTCTGACACTTTGTTTTCCTTTGCATACCCACATTTTGAGCAGTGCCCACAAAAGATCACCGGCTCCTGACCAGGGATGAATCATTAGAGGAAGATTGAGAGCCAAGCCACTTTGTGCAAACCTGTTTTCATTGAGGTCCTAAATATTTATAGCTGCACTCTGGACTTTAATATGAAAAGTTGTAAAACTGCCTAAAGGCATAAACAATGTCTAAAATGCATTCAAACACAGCTGGCCATGAATTATAAGCATACTGTGACCTTTAGCAAGTAAACTGGTCACCAGGGTTAGCTGTCATCTAGTGGGGGTTTTACAACCCAATAGAAACATGGGCTTTGGCTCACTTTGAATTCTGTATTCTCCAAATGCTTCCAGAAACAGCCCAAAGCAATTATAAGTTGAAAATTGAGGGGACCACAAGGTACTTCAGCTTTATTTTTATTGTGTTAATCTGTAGATATGTTTTTGGTCATAACAAGGGGGGAAATGGTATGTGTTTCTCCTCCCCTCTGCAATTCTCTAAGCCTTCCCCATGAAATGCTAATTTACCTGCAATGTTAAGTAAATTTCAGACTAGATAACATATTTTTAAAAATGAATATATACTGGTGGGTGCTTAATAATCTTACTTTTGTAAGCTGAACTGCCACTGCCGATTTTGGAGCAGCTAGGAAATCACCCACAGTCCTGATGATCATAAGAAGTGAAAGGGAAGAAAGCAGTAGGAAAGAGATCTTCTTCGCAGTTAATTTATAATGGCCCAGAGGAATAAGATAAAAGGTTTGTTAGGAAAGATACAACTTGGACAAAGCTATAAGGGACATGTTTTATGGAGCCATACACTTCCTGACACTAAAGTGAGATGGGTTTGCTTTTTTTTAGCTCGATAGTCCTTTTTTGAAGGTTGTCAGGTCAGCCTCAATTCCATGGATTATCATATATATCAGGAACTTGTTGAAACACTGTATGAATGTCTCCTTGGCCCATGCACACTGCATTTTCACTCTGCTTTCTTCAGTTGTGGCTGGTGGCCATTGAGAATGGTGGGGCAGAAGGAAGAGAGATCAACTGTAGGTGGAGCCAAAGTAACTGACAGGCAGGCCCTGCTGAATACTTCAAGGGACAGCAGTGAGACTAAGGAAGATGAAACAGACAGGCAATGCTACCCCCTGAGCTATGTTGTAAGAAGGAAGGCAGATGAAAGCTGACTGGCAGTAGATTGAGTCTGGTCCACTGATAATGTTTACAGATGGTCACACACATGCACACTACTTTGCCATAAAAGTTAGCTTCACCAAGTGATACCTGGATTGGGGCCAGCACTACAGCCCCATTGTCCATTACCATACAGATCCCATGTGCATTAATACATGAAGGCAGCTATACTGACAAAGACATTATTATGACAGATGCTGCTGCCTTAGCCCAAAGCCGAGTAGATGCTTTAGTCTTAGTTCCACAAACAAAGTTCAGTGCTACTAGAGGCTTCCCTATATAATTTTTATTATTTGGCACTAAACTGGCACATGTGGAGAATACTTAGATCATTTTAATATTACTTAGGGCCCATCCACACTTCCCTTTGTCCCATGATTGCTAGTCATGTGTCCAAGAGCTTCTTTTGTCCACCACATCCCCAGGAAAACCCTCTGTTTACTGCTGAATCGAAACAAACATAAATCCGCAGAAAACACAATTGATATTTGTTCCTACATATTTCAAATGTGTGAGATTTCAAAATATTAATGTGATATATAAAAGCCACCTGCTTTAAGAGTTAGCCTGAAATTATTTTAGCAAGAGATGGTAGTGGAATATGGAAAAATCTGGTAGCATATTGAGATGAATGGATTTCTCCCATTTCATTCAATTCATTCAAACGGCATTTGATCTGCCCTGTGTTTCTACTCAACATTTATTCTAGTTTAGTTTTCAAAATCTCTAAAGTCACTTTCGGAAGTGGCGCATGTTTGCCACAGGTTTCAGTTCATGCCTTTTCTCTTCTTTGTACAGGTTACTGGTGTGGTCCAGCATATATGCATATTGATTTCCTCACAGGAAGAAAAAGGAATGTTAATGTTCACATCAGGATTCCTTTTGCACTGTGGCTTAACTAATGTAAACATACACACTAGTGCATTGATCAAATGCAGCACCAAAAAATAATTTCAATGGCAACCTGTGATCACATCAAGATTCCATTTTCCCCCCATGATTTGATCAATGCACTAGTGTGCTTGAGTGCAACTGTAATTTGTAACCAAAAAGGTCATTGTTTGGGGGAGGGGGCGTGACGGGGGCCCAATTCACATACAGTATCCCAGGCCCAGCAAATCCTGTTGACATCCCTACATCTGTATATTATGTTTCTCCATATCCAATTGGATGTAGCTATATATATATACAAGAAAAAGAACATGATGTTTTTCCAAGAGTCTTCCCCACCACCACCTGAATAGAATAGGAACTGACGATATCAATAAGAGTGACTATATAGTTTGCAATGTGGATCAGAGAGGGAGCCTATTTCAGTTTTGCTATAATGGCATTCAGATGAAGTTTGGTGCTCATGTATTAAGAGTGAGAATACTGAGTGACTCACATACTGTTCCTTGTGCCCACCTGACCTAAAATATTTTGACACAGCATGGGATGGTTCCTCCTCTGGCGGGTTACATGATTATGCCATGATTGTGAATGATAGCCACTTGAGAGAGTGAGTTTGTGTGCAGCCAAGAGACTGAAACAGCAACACACTTCCCAGTGCTTTATAGTTAAACTTATAGCCTCTTGCTTTTCTCCTGATCTCTTCCTATGATGGATAGAATTTCTGCACTGAAGCAAATGCTGCAAAGCCTATCAGTTGCAAATAATAGGGAAGGAAAAGGGCAAACTTGAACACTGGTAGAGCAAGCAAAAGTGCTCTTGACATGAGACCGTTCACAAATGCGTACACAAAAGCATGTCCCAATTAATTTTGGGTTCCAATTAATACCCTGTAGAACAATGGCTTGGCCTACTTATTGCCTTGTTGGTCCCAGAGATGAAAGGTTGCAGTAGCAATGTATTACTGCTCCTCCTTACTGTGTGTATTTTTTTTAAACAGCTTTTGTCTTAGTCAGTCAAAACAACTGTAATAAACTAAGGTTACTGAGCAATTTTGTGAAGAGCACAGATCAAGGCACTGAGCTCCTTGGTTTCTTGTGCCAGATGCTCCAGACAAAGCTATTGAGACATGGCAGTTATTCAGCAGAAGAGGACTATGTTTTCCCTTATTTGACTAACCCCAGAGATTGCTCTCCTGATTGAACACTGACTTCCTTGGACATAAAGCATTCTAGGTGAGGCCTGGGTTCCTGCTGAAACAACAGCTTTTGCTGCCCTGAGGTTTAGCACAGGTCTCCCATTTCTTCCCAGTACTAATAGAAGCATCAAGCAGTGGAATGTGTGTGTGTGTGTGATGTTTTAATCAGGATGGAAGCAGGTTAATCCCTACGTTCTCCCCTGTTGCCAAGTCTCAAAAATTATCAATACTCCTCCCCTGTGTCTGCTGTTTGCATTAAAAAAATGTGCACAGAAAAACCATATCTTGTTTTCTACTAAGGGGAAAGGGAAACTAAGGCAAGGGTGCAGAATAAGTGCATACCGTAGCAGGGGAGAAGAGAGCTACCTTCATCTACATTGCTCTTCAAGCAGCAGTTTCCTTTTCTTTAAAATCTTTCAAAAACAGTTCCAGCAAAACTATCTGTAAATCTGAAATCCATTCTTTCCCACTAGTGGTCAGCAATAGAGAGCAAAGTCAGTGGTGGAGCTTCATGCTCCAGCACCGGGGTGGGGGGTGGGGGTGGCGGAGAGCAGGCAGGGGCGGGGTGCGCTGCCCGCAGAGGCATGGCACGTGTCCTATTGAAGGGTTAAAAAAAGTGTAGCTGCCAGGCAATCACCTTTGAGCCCTGAATCTGCTTTTAAATGGGTTGAGTCACCATACAGGGGAAGCTTAGGGATTCAGATTTATAAAGTCATTATCCAGTGCCACTTAGAGTCTTGCCAAATGTGCTGCCTGAAAAGAAGAGAGGAAGCAAGCCTGGGCTACTGGATTTAACACCCAGCACTTTTGACTGTAAACATCTTAGCAAGGAATTTCTCAGCTGTTTTTGGTAAATGAGATCCACACTAATAAAAACCCAGAAGGGAGACAGACTTTGAGGACATCTGTGCGTTTTTGTGAGGGTAACAAATAAGTCTTTTCTCAGTAGACCCATACAGAAGTTTCCCTTGTTCAGCAGCTGTGATATATGAAAGCTTCTTCCATAGTATATTAATTGTCCTGACTAGACTAAGCTGATGAAGCTCAGATAAGTGACGCAATACAACTACCTACCTTTACCAAACTGTGGAATGTTAGAGACCTACTTCTCTAACCTTACATCAGTTCATGTATCAGTTCATTTAAAAAAAAAACTATATTTGTTAGTGACTCAATAACCTAAATTCTCTGAGAAGCATGCTGTTGAAAAATTTAAAGCCACTGAATCATAAATTCCACAAAAACAATTTAAAAAACCAGCAGCACAGAAGCAGAGCAGGAAAAATATAGGGTCTCTCCAGATTGGTGGGTTTGTTTGTGTGTGTATTCTGCAACATGCCATTGATGCAATAATAGCCCGTCGGTGGTGGATTCATACTGAACTGACCACACGTCATTCTGCTTTATTCATTAGGGAAGCATTGCTGAACCACGTTATCACATTTCTGTATGCAATATAGTGCAGCAAAGTTGAGACCAAAAAAGCCCAGGAACATTTATAGTATAACAGGATTTCTGCAGGAAGTTCACCCCAAAGCTTTTGCAGGTGGAAGCAGTATTTAAAGCAGAAATAGTCATGAATGTATGGAAGACACCACAAATACTAGTTAAATCATCTGTAAACTTATACTAGAGACTTTAAAAAATCACACATAATAAAAGAAGAGACTTAGAGATACTATCACAATTAAATGTTAAAGCATAAAAATGCTAAGAGGTCTTGAAGAACAGAAAACGCTGTGCCCGATGACAAAAATACATTGACATTGGGGCTAGCTTGGATTCCTTGGAGGGTCTTCCATAACCTCCAATTCCTTGGAGGGTTTCCATTGAGAGAACCATCTTCCTCATTGCCACCAGTCAAATTATATATTGAGGAAGTACTCAGCGGGGGCATACAGCTTCCATTATGTGCATGTTCTCCACCTATACTGCATGTCTTACTTTGCACATCCTTTTCTGGGATCAGAAAAAATAATCTGGCTATTGCAGGCTAGGTAAAGGTGATGTCCTGAAATCGTTTTGTTGTCAATGAACGTCTCTTGGGGTTCCAGTAATTTGCTGTCCTAATCTCCAGTGATGCAACTACTAAGAGCTTAGATGAGCATTATTGCATTAACATCAAGAGAGTCAAAACTAGGCAGTGTGCATATCATCATTGGGGTGAGCTCCACTGAGGGTGTGCATTGATTGAACTTGCCATGAATATGCTGAAAACTTTGGAAACAGATTCCTTAAAACATAAAGCTTTGATATGGAATTGACAGAAATTCTAGATATGTACATTTGAAGAAAACCCCTTTGAATAATATGGGGCTCACACCCAGTTTAAGTGCAGGATTGCAGCATGAAACGGTCCTCTGGTTTTATTAATTTATTCCTTTACCTCTCTCACATGCACACCACACACTTCCTGGCTGCAGCTATCTCTATGCCTTTCCCACACAGCTTGTGCAAAGCCTTGTGTTCACATCATTCTTCTAATAGTATACCACACTAGGCATTGTGCTCTAAACTAGTTTTTACTGCTTGTGGCTAGAGCTGATGATCCTCTGAGTCTTAGACAGACACAAAGTGTGTAAGGAATGGTCACTGGGCCCTTGCACACAAGGAAGGCTTTTGTACCCAACTGGGTGCCCCTGCACACTTCCTGTTAACATTCTGCTTTGAAGGTGGCTTTGCCGTGTCTTGCCTTTGCAGCCTTCACTTCTCTGTTGTTGTGTCAACATCAATTGCTGGTCCCTGCAGCGTTTTTTTATGTGCTATTTTGGCTGGCTGTGCAACCTGTGTATCCCTGATTCTCCTTTATCTCCTATGCTTTATTTGGAAACTTCCTTGGGTGTATTTCTCTGTGTGACTCTAAATGTTTTCTGACTGTGCGTAATAATGTCTCGCCATTGGTTTGCAGTCTGTGTACAATGCCCATAGCATCTTGATTTTACTTGGCTACTTTGCTATCTGAACATCAATGTTTGCAGCAGCTACTGGTCCTAATTATTTCCTGACATGAATCTGCCATCTTAAGGTAATCATTCATCACTAAATTGAGCAGCTCATATGCTGGGCTCAATGCAAAATGGTAGGCTTCACATTCCACTTTGTACTTAAAAACAAACAAACAAACAGATTTATTTTTTGGGTCACAGACCAGTTTCAGCTCACATGCAATATCAGGGAAGTCATAAAACACAATTGGGATACATTTGAATTTGCAGTTGGGTATAACAGGGACAATACAGATACAACAGCAGTTAAAAACATATAAGGTAAATCTTAATCACTAAAATATAACCTAAAATTGACTTTTTTAAAAAGAAGAAGTAAAAATATATTGTAGAATCAGCAATGTATCCTTTTGCAGTGTGCATGCAATGTATTGGGGGGTGGGGATGGTGAACTTCAGTGGCTAGGCAGTGCTGATGAGAGTCTGCTGTTAGGGATGAAATGGCAGTTCCCAAAATGTGCATACATTTTACAATGGAATGTGCGCCTTGTGGCACCCTCTCCATATCCATACATTCAGATGACTGTGGAGGGAGGGAAAATGCACCAACAGGACTTTCTCTTTTCTCTGTAGGGTTCAATAGATTGTGTGTGTGTGTGTGTGAATTTTTTTCTTTTTTCTTTTTAAATGATTGGTTTCTGCTATGTTTTTAGCTCTTTCTATTTTAGCTGTAAGCCACCTTGAGTCTGTTAGAAAAAGAGGTGGGATATAAATGCTGCTGCTAATGATATACATATATTTCTCTTGATCTGCATGCAGTGAAATGAAAGTGGAAGGAATCTACTACATGCTTACAAATTTTATGCATGTAGGATTGTTCCACATGTTTGGTCTCTCTACACAGGTTGGTTCTCTTCACATCCTCCAGTGCGCATGGAGAGGTCAGGGATTGAGCCAGCAGGTGCAATCTCTCTCCCCACTCCCACCCCCACTACATACACATATTGGAGACAATGTGAACAGGATTATGTCAGATTTAAGTGTTTGCATAGTTCACAATTAAGAATGCCCCTCTGCTGGAGGTATAGTGATGGGATTAACATCATATTTTTTTATAGTTACCGTCCCAAAGATTTAATTGTTTTGACTTTCTCAGGACGTTCTGACCTCAGTGAGTAATATTAACATATAATAGCAAAGTGTAGAACATAGGCAAAAGGACTACTTTTAACTCAAAGTTTTTGCTTATACTGTATAGGCAAGATGACTCATATGTCAAAAATTGGCTGGGCACTTGAAGGCTTTCCAAACTTGGACAACTCTTGTTTCTTGATCAGAACTACATTGTGTAAAGCATAGCACTATTAGCAGGCCTCTTGGAGTTATATGCAGAGGAACTTTGAGTAACTGAGTTGCTTTAATGGATATTTATTCCACTGTATCAATGAGGAGTTTAGTGAGTTACAATGTGTGAGCATGTAGCAACCTCCCCCTTGTTTTCTTTTACAGCACACATTGAAACTAAAATTTTCCCTTTCTGTGGCTAAAAGGCTTGGTGGGGGAAATCTAGTGCCAACGAGAAGTTTTTTCTCCCTAAGCGTATCTGAAGAAGTGTGCATGCATACGAAAGTTCATACCTATGGCAATCTTAGTTGGTCTCTAAGGTGCTACTGGAAGGATTTTTTATTTATTTTTTGTTCCCCCTAAGCGTGCTATCCTTGGGAGGGAGAGTGACTTTAGTTTTGATTAAGCTGTGGAAGGAAGCCCTCTGGTATGCAGCACCCCTGGAAAGGCTCTCCTCATCTTGTGTGCCTGTTGGTTTGTTGGCATCCGTTTGTCTCAAAAGACAATGGAGTGTATTTCCATGTTGAAGTCAAACCACTAGAGAATCACAGAGCCTGCTGTGGCTGCAGAAACTGGTAACCCGTAACTGCCACCTCTTCCATAGTTTTGCTGTGTTAGCAGCATTGAGGTGACCTCCACAAGTCTGGGCAGTGTGGATTGAGGTCCTGCCCAAATAGCAAGGCCCCCCTCTTGGCCTCACTGGTGTGGTCCAAAAGAAAGCATAGCAATATGTTTGGCACCAGCCTGGCTTCAGGAGTTGCCGGAAGGAGGCATACAAGACGCCATCCAACGCCTGTTAGCTAATAATAGGGAACAGAGTAAGGTAGGCCCATGGGCTTATTTTGGCCTGCCAGGAGATCCAATTTGGTTCTTGAGATCATTTCCCCTGAAACCAGGCCCACCTGTCAATCAGCTGATGGCTGGGAGTTCAGTTCTTCATTGGCTGTGCCTGCCCATCCCCAGTGGACAGCTTTGAGTATCATGATGGTAGATGATTGACAGGTCTGTCAAAACTGGCCCAGAAGGTAGGAGGAAATAAAATCTGACCTACCAGACCAAAAGAATGTTTCCCACTCCTGCAGTACACAATGATAATTTAGATTCGAAATACTGGTTAATTTAGCTTGCTGGCAGTGGCTTTCCATGACTTCAGACAGAAGACTTTGGAGATACCAGGATCACAAGAATCACACTTCAAAGGAATTTTGTATGCAAACAGCATGAAGTGACCATGGATTGGAATTTGGGCTAAAATAAGTGTATGACCCATCTACATTCACACATATACCGTGTTTCTCATATTATAAGACATGTCTTATATTTATTTTTTCCTCAAAAAAACACACTATGGCTTATTTTCAAGGGATGTCTTTTTTTTTCCTCCTCCTCCTGCCACGGCCGGCATTGCTGCTGCGCCTAACACTTTGTCTTATTTTTGGGGTATGGCTTATATTCCTGAATGCTTAAAAATCCTGCTATGGCTTATTTTATGGGTATGTCTTAAAATATGAGAAACAGGGTATTTTAAGTTTGAGATGCTGAAGTGATGCTGAGAATATTGTAGAATTTCTCTCTCTCTCTCTCTCTCTCTCTCTCTCTCTCTCTCTCTCTCTGTGTGTGTGTGTGTGTGTGTGTAAATATGTATACATAATATCTAAAAGCTTTTAAATAACTAAAGGATAAATAATTAGTACAACAATATTTCTCTGAAACGTTTATTATGTCATGTTGCAAAATAGATTTAACATTTGACAAGTTTCATGTGTTATTCTTGTATCTATTTTTTTTAAAAAAATTGCCACATATAATTTATGCAATTTGAAACTAATTTATTGTTTCTATTTCTGTCCACTGGGTGATAGTATTGCTCAATTTATTCATTTTATCAAGGTCATTTATACAAAGATTTTAAATGTTGCGTACATAGCAAGGCTCTTAAAGAGTATAATTTTATGAACACAAATGATCTCTCAACTTCAGTCCAAACTCCAATTGGATTGAACTTTAGATTTATGAAAAGTTAAAATGTTGAGTTATATGTGTCCTTCATTGTATCTCACACATGGCAAAAGAGATCTGCTTTGCTGTGTTTCCTGGAAAAGAGGGATTTTTAAAATCGAAAGCAGCAGAAATGATAGATAAGATGTTCGAATCTGCATTAGAGAGACTGTATGTCCTATAAGCTACATTTCTAGCATGACTCCTAATTGTTAATTCAGCTGCATTGTAGATCCTGGAACTGAATAAACTGGTTTTATACATGCAGTGCTGCTCTGTGACTGGTAAAAGAAACAAGGATGCCTGCTGTCTGTTAGACTTATCACCATAAAGGGAACCAAGCGCTCAGACACATTAGCAGAAGGAAGGGGAGAGCTAGCAAAGATGAGAGAGTAATTCTCCCTGCTATGCAGTGGTGGTCAGGGCCGGATTTAGGTTTGATGAGGCCCTAAGCTACTGAAGCCAATGGGGTCCTTTATACGTCTAGCTGTCCTTTGTCAACAACAAATTGTCACTGCTTTTTGTGTTGAATATAAGCTATATGGTAATTTATGGAGCTAATAGGTATCTAAAGCCATTTGCACGTGTTGCCATGCAACCAGTCCATGCAGAATGTAGGCACCCTATATATAGAAATGAGCAAACTGGTGATATTTTAGGGAGCAGGCTAGTAGGCGGGGCCCATTGCTTACATCATAGGAACATACACACACAAAACACTGTTGCTGTATGTATTTTGTTTTTTACCTTATATTTTGAAAATGTACATCCAAGTTTTATGCTTTAATTTTTTGGGGGCCCCCAAGAGAGTGGGACCCTAAACTATAGCTTAGTTAGCTTATACGTAAATCCAGCACTGGTGGCGGTGGAGGAGCCCTGAGTGGCATCATTGCTAGTTACCTGGGGTGGCACAGAAGCAGGGGTTGTGCATGAGCAACAATCCAACACTCACACTATTTTTTTTGTGTGTGTGTGATGTGTGCAGTCCCAATCTCACCTGTTCAGCACCACCCTGCCCCAGTAGATGGCATTGTTCTGCTATCCCAGCTGCTCCTGCTAATTTGAATGTTCTTCTTGAAGGATAAATAACATGGTGGTTGGAAGTAAAGGAGAAAGGATGGGAGCCAAAGGCTGAAGAAGCAGTTTTTCTCATATCTAAAGAGAATGTGATTCCTCCCCGTGCCTACTTTTGTTATTGTGCTTTCTTGTTTCATAGCCTGGGTACAGATAATTCCACTTCTCTCTCTCTCTCTCTAATGGAAGTGCTTTCCTCCGATGTTTGTCTGATGCTGGCTGTACAGAATATAAGTGGCAGCCTGAAGGCATCGTCCAATGGTTTATAGATGTGGGAGAATATACTAAGGCTGTACGTATGGATTTGTATAGCTGTGGAAAGAAGTAATGTCATTTCATTACAGATTTAACAGGGGTAACATTTTGTACCATGGTAGGCCATACATTAAAACTGGAGGCTAAATGCAATTTTGCAAGCCCCTCTATTCAACAGTTGACCACATCTCCTCTCTCCTCTGTCCTCAAGTGCCTGCTGGGATGTGTCTCTGAACTATGATAATGCACTTGTCTGGATGGAGGTTGAAAAGATGTGGTTGGGTTGGGTGTGCCTAACAGTTCTGGACATTTGTATGGCTGGAATGAATCCTATTGTCATGGTCTGAAAAGGGTTCCCCACCCTCACAATGGAGATAAATGTATCCTGCATTGGATATAGATATCAGAAATAATAACCTTGCTGAAGCAGACCAACAGTTTTTAACTGTGGCCAGCACTATGCGTTACAGAAGTCCTCTGGAGATGATCCTCAAAGAGGTCTGTGCATGTAAAAGAACTTGGGAGAATACAGAAGTCGTTATTTGGCACAGTTCATATGTATCCCAAACATTTGCTGCTATAAGCTCTTGAAACCGCTATGCTTCAGTTATCTGCTTTTAAAATGTTCTCAGTTGTTGCAGCTTCTTTTTAATAATAAGCCCAAATTGCACCGTTATGTTTTAGTTAAAGAATAATTATAGAGCACACTTCACCAGAACTATGGAATTGCAAAGCACCACATGCTCTTCACTGTGTATCCCACCCAGCGAGAGCATAACAATTGATTTCCCTCACCACCAACCTCTTACTTTATTATACAAACAATGGAGATTTCAATGCTTCACTGACTTCTTGAAAATAATTACATAGTCCTTGATTGTTTCAGTAGCATTGCCAAAGAAAGAAGACCAGCGATGCAGTTAGGTAAATTTAGGATCTGGACTTAATGGCTTTTTTGGCAGGGAAATGGCTGAAATCGAAGAGGATGACATGGAAGTATTTGCTATTATACTCAGTTGACTTGGGGAATGGGATGCTTTCACCTTCCTTGTAGTGTTTGCTCCACACACTGCAGCATTATGGCCTGGTGCTTGCAGGCACTAAATAATGCCTAATGACAGAAGGAATTATGAATAGAAGTAATTTGCCTGCTTAGTATGCTGAGGTTCCAATGTGGAAACTAAATAAAGGGATGAAGCAAATAGAATGGAGACATAAATCTAGAACATATTAGAGATAGGGAATTGCAGGACACCCAGAAGTGGATTGAGCAACTTTTGGGGGCCCATTTTTATATGGATATGGTAAAATTAGCTAGATCTCCGGTACAGGGGTTACTGGTTAGCCACCTTAAGGAGCTGCAGCTGCTTAGAGAAAGTCAAGATTCCCAGTCTTTATGAACCAACAAACTGTCATAGCGCCCCTAAAGAAAAACTAGCAATGCTGAGAATTGCCCCCAAAAGGCAGGCATCCCCTACATCCCACAAATAAATGCAGACAAAAAACTGGAGAAACCCCACAAAGCAGACAACCCCGTCCCAACCAAACCAAAAAAGCAAAAAGCAAGCAAACAAACCCAAAGCTCAACAACCCTCAATTAAAAATAATTGAAAGTGAGTGGGGCAGTGGCCTTGATGGGCACCAAACAGGGTGGTTCTTCTGAAGGTGTTAAGGTGCCCCACAAAAGTCATCCTTTTGTTTGCCCACTGGCTATTTAAGGAGGAATGTGGCTTCTCTGAAGTGGCATCATTTGCTGCAATC
This sequence comes from Zootoca vivipara, assembly GCF_963506605.1. Classification (NCBI taxonomy): domain Eukaryota; kingdom Metazoa; phylum Chordata; class Lepidosauria; order Squamata; family Lacertidae; genus Zootoca; species Zootoca vivipara. The sequence continues at coordinate 80,212,717 of NC_083277.1, read as the reverse complement.
ATTCATCCTTTTTACTCATCTCCCTTAAAGCTCTGGTGCTTGAATCCTACCTTGTTCTACCATGTCTTCTTTCTGTACACTGCAGTAACCAGGATTTTCAACTTCACACAGTTGAAAGACTTGATTGCTAGGCATTTCGTCATGAAAGCTATTGACAGTCATTTCATATGGCTTTTCTTTGAGTTTCAGTTCTTTTGAACTCCTAGCCCCTCAAAACAAAATCTATGGATTTGTGTTTATTGACCTACATGGATACAAAGTGATTGAAAACAAGCCTTTTTCACATGATCTGTGGTTCTGGGAATTTATTCAGTGAGGACCCCCCACCGCCAATTTCACTTGATGACAGATATTTTGAATTATTCCTCTCAAATGTCATATGTTCTGCTATAAAACAAAAACAACTACTATGCACTGAAAAATGTAAGGAATGTTGTATTATCCAGCAAAACACGTCTTCTTCTGTGTGTTCCTTCCCTATTAATACATGATGCAGTCTTGTTGCTTAACATAAAGTTGACATCTCTTTTCTCCGTTTCTCATATAAAGTAAGTGACCTTAAGCTGGCGTATCTCATCTGTTTCTGTCTGAATACCAGATAATGCACGATTATAGAATGGGAAGTGTCTACAGGACAATTGTTGTCAACAATTAGAATAAATATTATTTATCTTGTTACTACATCTGTTTTGTGTTCATCTTTATTTATACAAGTGGGAGGTAAGAACAATGAGACAAGTTCAGTTTTTTCTTTTGCTGCATTTTGTATATTTTATCTGTCGTGTAAAATGTGTTAGCATAAAGAATACACAGTTTACAGTGTAGTGCTGATAGATGAGGTGCTTCCTTTTCAAGAAAAGATCTGGTGACTTGTAAGTAGAATTCCCACATTGCAAACCAGGTACTGGTTCTCCTTACATCTGTCCTTATTGAAATTCATTTTGTTAGTTTTGATCGAGCTGTCCAATCTGTTAAGGTCATCTTGAATCCTGATTCTGTCTTCAGCAGCATTGGCTACCCCTCCCAATTTGGTGTCATCTTCAAATTTGATGAGCACCCCACCCCCCAATGTCTTCATCCAAGTTGTTTATAAAGATGTTGAATAACAGTGGGACCAGGACAGAACTCAGCGGCACCCTACATGCCATTTTTTTCCAGGATGATGAGGAACTGTGAGTGAGCTATATGGTACACTGTGGGCTCCATCAGTCAACCAACTACAAATCCATCTAACAGTTACCTCATCAATTCCACATTTTACCAGCTTCTTCCTGTACTTCCACTTCATCAATCAGTTTCTTCCTGTTGGTGAGGACCAGGTCCAAGAGAGAGAGGACCCCTTTATTGTTTCTTCCACCTTTGGGAAATGAAATTGTCAGCAAGGCAACTGCGGGATGTTTTCAAGGTCTCCATGAGTTGATAAGCCATCAGTGGTTGGTTTGTTAAGCTCCCTTCACCATGATATCTCAAGGAGTTTGCCAGTGTATCCTGTACCACTCAAGCTGTCTCTACCTACAATGAGCATGCCAGCTGTACTCCTGGCTAGTACAATTATCTGTTTTGCATTCCAAAGGTCCCAGTTTCAATCCTCAGCATCCCCAAATACGGCAGGGAGAATCCCAGTCAGAAAATCCTGTTGAGCTGCTCCCAAGAGAGTTGAGGAATATTGCTTCCCCCATACCTGTACATTTCCTAATGTGGCAAGTGATGATGACATTGCAGCCTCTTGCCTGCTTTTTCCCTGATCCTGTTCTTTGTCAACACCGCCAGCAACTTCTGGAGTTAAATGGTAGAATCCAGACATCAGACAACAAGATTGGGGAAGGAATCTGCTAGATAAGCCACGGGTTCCTTGCATCTTGTTTCATGCAGTTCCCAAGGCATTTTGCCCTCTGCTTGATGGATTGTGTGGGTAGTTTCTAAGAAAACATTGTCAATGTGTATATACTCCTCACCTAAAATTCATAATAAATAAGAATCTAAACAAACAAGTCCCCCCAATCAATTACAACATGATACAAAACAATTTTAAGAAGCATTCAATATGTAGGCCATAACATACCAGAAATGAGTTATTCTTTACAGCTCATTTGAAAGTCTGCACTGTAGGGGGTTTATGTAGAGGTTTTATGTAATTCAGTAGGAAGGACCACCACTAAGATAACCATGCCAGAGCAGCCCTACTTCTTCACTGCTTTTTACGTCCATGTCTTCTGACACTGATACACTGCCACATTTTAAAGAATCTTGTCAGATGATGACTATAAATAAACATAAGCATTCCAGCCCCATGGCAAGAATCATCAGACTTTGATCTTATTAAGAAAGTAAATAATGTACTGCGATAGGTACCCTCCCCATCTCTTTCTTGCAATCGGCAGAAAAGCAGCTTGAGAGGTGTGACTTTTTTTCCAGAAGGAAAACTGCCAAAGCAGAGATTGTTAAGTAGCCCAACTCCTCACAGTTTCTCTGTTCTCGATTTGCAGACTCCCGCAGTTATTTTTCATTTTAGAAAAAGGTCAAGAGACTGTTACATACATCTGCTGCGTAATGTGTAGTTTGGCCCTTACAGTTACACCATTTATGAAACATAAATGAATACAGCCTGTTTCAGAGGTACTGAGGCAGAATGAGAGAGATTGTGTTTTAAGATTCCATTGGATTTTTAATAATTACAACTACCTTTATGTATTTTATGGTTTTTGATAGTAACCTTGGGAGCAGGATACCAATAGTGTGTGTTTATGTAACTATACACACACACATACTGTATATTAAAAATGCAATTGAAATACAGAGGTTCAGTCTTCATCAATTTGCTTCTTAATAGTTTAAATGCACCACAAGTTGACAATCCCTGCATAACTGATGTACAAAAATGACTGGAGATAAAGCACACTCAATCTCTGAATGTGTATATACTGGAATAGGCAGACTATGCACAAACTAAAGGAGGGGAATGACAAGATATATTGTCAATGACAAGCTTGAGTAGTAGCATATATATATATATATATATATATATATATATATATATATATATGAATTTGGAAGTTTGCCTTTGACAGAATATGGGGTCTGTTTGATAGCACACAGTTCTAGTGTGCATTGCAAGGCCACGTTGAAAGTCTTGTTGAAAGTTTTTGAAAGGCCTTGCTGCCCAAATGTAGGCTTGAAATATTTTGAATGAATGGTCACCAGTAATCACTATTGTACTTTGGTTTAAGCTGCAATATAGCTGAACTCTGAATTGTTGGGGAACAAGGAAAGCAGACTTTTTTACTTGAGCTCAACACATGCCTAATGTGAGCTGTATAATTCAGATTCAGCTTGTCAAGGAGCCAGGTCTGTCTCAAGTTGTCCCCGGCTTCTGTAATACAGGTTTCCAGCACTAGTGCCTTTAGCAAAAGACAGTTACTTAACTGAAAAATGATGCCAATTTGGTACCAAATGGGACTAAAATGGGCAGACTTAAGTAGTTTGCTGATTGAAGTGCCCTTGTGGAAACAGAATAATAATAATAATAATAATAATAATAATAATAATAATAATAAATATTCAACAGTTTGTAGAATAAGTAGTTTATAAAATGCTTTTTGTTGTTGTTGAAAGAAAAGTTTGTGTATTGTGGAGAAATAGTTTGATATAATTTAGGTTTTGCAAATATTTCACCTGATCCTTTCATTATTTTCCAAAATAGGGAAAAAATATTTCTGGGTGTGAAGCATTTAATTCTATTTTTTTAAAAATAAAAGTTAAAAAGTATATTTCTTCTTTATTTTTGTAAACATGTACAATTTCCATGCTACTGGGAACACTTTTCACTTCTAGCCCTTCTGCTAGCAAGCCATTGAATAAATTTACTTTAGACTATGAATCTCTGTAAACTAAACAGACTACTAGCGTAGGTATTTCCTAAATTAAATCAGCTTTAAAATTAAATAAATTCGCTTCCAATATGTAACAGTATGTGGATCTAGATTCAGAGCTGTTCACTTTAGCCTAAGGGGACTGCATTGCTCTCTGAGCCTAATACCGAAAAGAAACCAGAAGATAAGTTCAATGCTTTTTCAGCAGCTGCCTCTGTAGATGTAGAAGCTGATAATGGCAAGAGAATTTGATGTCTGACTTTCACATGGTTTCTGTGCTGCTTCTTGAAGCTTGGCCCCCTCCCCGCTTTGTTGTAGATCTGCCTTTTTAGCTGCAAATGGTCATGAAATAAAGGTGACTATGAAACAGGTTTATTGCTCAGTTTAACTCAAATAGTTCAAAACTAATTAGAGTAGCAATTGTCATCATCCCATGGGAAGCCTTAGCTGCATTATTTTATGTTACATATAATCATCATAACATAAATTTCATTTACCTCAAATGGAATAGTGTTCCTTGCCTTCAACGGCGCGTGCAATTGGATTTCAGATAAGAACGTTAATATAATTGGTACTGAAGAAAAGAACTTTCACAAACAGAATCCTGAGTGCATGCAAAGGACAGGTCCCAATCCATTTACATCTAGCACCTCAGACCTTGCTAGCTAATTTAGCATTGTGAACATAACAGGGTCCAGATTGCAGACTTTGCTTTTAAACAATATGGAATTTCTAAGCTTTCTTTGAAGGCAGCTCTATCAAATTATTTATTCATTTATTTTATTATTTACACGACATGATTGCCATCCTGAAATATTTGAAGGGCTACCAAACAGATTATGGGGCAGGCTTGTTTTCTGCTACTCCAGTGTGTAGGGCATGAAGCAATGGGCTTTGAAAAAGAATTTAGGTTAAACTTAGGAAGAACTTCCTGACAGTATCAGAGGTTTAACAGTGGAACAGACCACCTTGAAAGCGATGGGCTCTTTATTAAACGTTTTAAGCATAGGCTGGATGGCCACCTCTCAAGGTGCTATAGTAATAGATTTCTTCCATTGGCATTGGAGGAAGGACCATAGCTGAGTGGTACAGCATAAATCCTGTACTCACTGTCTGAAATCTTTAAGAACCATTGCCAGCCATAATAATAAGAATAAGAATAAGAATAAGAATAAGAATAAGAATAATTTATTACTTATACCCCACCCATCTGGCTGGGTTTCCCCAGCCACTCTGGACGGCTTCCAACAGGAGATTTAAAATACATTACAACATCAGTCATTTTTTTAAAAAAAACACTTCCCTAAATAGGGCTGCCTTCAGATGTCTTCTAAATGTCAGATAGTTGTTTATCTCTTTGACATCTGAAGGGAGACTGTTCCACAGGGCGGGCGCCACTACTGATAAGGCCTTCTGCCTGGTTCCCTGTAACTTTGCTTCTCGCAGTGAGGGAACCGCCAAAAGCCCCTCGGTGGTGGATCTCAGTGTCCGGGCAGAACGATGGGGGTGGAGACGCTCCTTCAGGTATACAGGGCCAAGCCCGTTTATGGCTTTAAAGGTCAGCACCAACACTTTGAATTGTGCCCGGAAACGTACTGGGAGCCAATGTAGGTCTTTCAGGACCGGTGTTCTATGGTCTCATCAGTCACTCCCAGTCACAAGTCACCAATATAGCTGCCACATTCTGAATTAGTTGTAGTTTCTGGGTCACCTTCAAAGGTAGGCCCACATAGAGCCAGGGCCGGCCCTACGTATAGGCTGGGTGGCGCAGGGCACCATGGCGCTGGCCTGCCAGGAGGGCGCCACGAGCTGCGCCTGCCCACTGGCCGGCTGGTCCACCGGTCCGCCGCGCAGCTGCACGCTGCGGCAACCTGCCCACCGCACTGGGAAACGGGGCGGGAGGGCGCCGGAGAGATCCGGCGCACCATGGCGCGAGGGGCGCTTAAGACGGCCCTGCATAGAGCGCATTGCAGTAGTCCAAGCGGAAGATAACTAGAGCATGCACCACTCTGACAAGACAGTCTGTGCAGGCGCGTAGCAAGGGAGGTGCGAAGGGGGCGGTCCGCCCCAAGCTGCACTCTGGTGGGTGGCAGCGCCCCCACACCTGGCTCGCCCCTCGCCTCCTCCGCCCAAGCAGGAAGTAGCAGAGTGCGCTACGGTGTGGGTTGCCGCCGGCCGAGCAGAGCAGCAGCACCAACCCGGATGGACTGCGCATGTGCAGACATGCACAGTCCGTCCGGGTTCGTCCTGGCGCATGCGTCGTGCATCATGACATCACAACGCATGCATCAGGAGTCAGATGCATCTGCACTGCAGAGTGATGCCCCACCTCCAGGGGGTGCTGCCCTGAGCAGCCAAGCGGCACCAATTGCCACTGAGTCTGCGGGCAGATAGGGTCTCAGCCTGCGTACCAGATGGAGCTGGGAGACAGCTGCTCTGGACACAGAATTGACCTGCACCTCCATGGACATCTGTGAGTCCAAAACGACTCCCAGGCTGTGCACCTGGTCCTTCAGGGGTACAGTTGCCCCATTCAGGACCAGGGAGTCCCGCACATCCACCTGCTCCCTGTTCCCCAAAACAGTACTTCTGTCTTGTCAGGATTCAACCTATCCTACCGGTAGTACTAAGCTAGGTGGCCCAATGGTCTGGCCTATGTTCCTTTTTAGAGGTTGGATTATGCTATCTTTAAGTTTACTTCCTCTATGATTCTATAACCACAGCTTAGCTCATGGGTACATTTTGTAGCTAGTGTTGTGGTTATATCAAGGCGAGGAGCAGGCAGGGCTCGCCCAAGATATTTTGACACCTGAGCTGAACCCCCACCAACCAGGGAACAAGGGACATCGACATCAGGAACAATTGGAGGAATAAAGATGTACATTGGGAACAGTGGTGGGAGGAAGCCAGCAGTGCTTCCTATTCACCAAGAGGGATGGGACAGGGGCTGCCAAGAAGGTGGCAGATCTGGCCTCCAAGGAATGACACTGCTGCTGCAGTGAACGAGGCATTCTTTTGAGACCAGATCTGCCAGATCTGCTGCTCTTGTGAATCCTGCTGCCTGAGGCAGTCGCCTCACCTTGCCTCATGGGTTGGTCAGCCCTGAGTGCAGGAGTACATGAATAGAGTCATAGAATTCTAGTCCAACCCTCTGCAATGCAGGAATCTCAACACACAGTTTCCCATCCAAGTTGAAACCATACCAGACCCTGCTTAGCTTTGCAAATGTGCCATCAGCTTTCTCGCTGCACCACTAGGCAGTGGTGCATAATAGCAACATAGCTGTTTAGACAACACATTGACTGTATCAATACATTAACTTGTGGCAGCTTCTGAACTGTTCTCCTTACAGGTCAAATGAAGTGCAACTCCATAAAATTTGTAGCAGAGCAGGATCAGCATCTTGGAAGTGAGTTTTATATTCATTAAGTGAGTTCAGTAATGCTGTCAAAACTGCTGTGTAAACAGCTACTCTGCTCTCTTTCTCACTGTATCTTTCTTTCCTATGACTCTGGCCATGAGTCTTAGCTCTTGTATCCCATCTGGCTGCGATTTGAAAGCAGATGCAAATATTAATGAGCTGCATTCAGGCAAGATGACACTAATGATAGTTGGAAAGTCCTGCACACTTGATGGTGTGGGGACATTTTATACTGATGTTATTCCTCTTCTGGCCATCAAGAAGACTTGCTGTTGCATAATGCAATGACCCACCTCCTGTTTGGAAGCCTGTTGTACTAGAGTCTGCACTGAAGCCTTGACTTTGAAAGCTTTTAAATCTCTTAGCTGTGAGTTGGAGAGACCACTTTTCTGGGAAAGGTGCCTTCCCCTTGCAGGAAGAGGTTGGTAGTGTGAGGATATTCTTGCAGTCATCACTGCTCAGGTGACTTAAGTGGTTCATTCAGGTTCTTGTCTGGCACTGGAAAGGGAGATCCTCTACCACCTGTCCCATAGGATGTGCACTGGCTGCCTGTTTGCTTTTGGCCTTGATTTAAGCTACTGAATTTAACTCATAAAGGTATATGTGCCCTAGGGTTGAAATAAATGGAAGATTGCCTTGCCTTTTACCTGTGTCAAGATTTGCAGGAGGGCACCTGCTCATAGTTCAAGTGAAGTTATGATGCAACAGCTCAGGGCCTTCTCTGTTGTGGTACCCTTGATGTGGAACTCTGTCCCCATAGAGACCCACCTGTCCTCTGCATTAGATGAAGATACATTTCCAGAGGCATGTGGATTTTGGACTGATGCAAGAGTGGTTACTGTTGGATTGTTTGCAATTATGATTTCATTATATTTTGATGTTTTGTTTTGTATCTGATTTATAGTGGTGGTTTTATTGTTGTTGCATTCATTTGTATATTTTACTATGTTCCACCTTTGGTTTCTTTTGGCTGAAGGAGGAAAATGCAGAATGAATAAATGAATGAATGAGAGCTATATTTTACTATTACAGTTGATGCACGAAGCCTATTTGTAGATGCTTTGGAATTGTGAAACGTCTTTTCCTGGAGACTTGCCAGATCTCATTTTAGCATCTCCGAGAAGCTCTGTTAACTTTCTTATTTGGATTATGTGAGTAGAGGTTAATTTTGCTATCTATTTGGGTTCCACTAAAATAAAAATAGTATTTTCACGTAGCAAACTTAACAAAACATGCATATTTTGGAATCCGCAGCATATTCATTCATCCTGAAACAGTGTAGTCAATTTCTTTTATAGTGAGCATTCTGTATTTTCATACTATCTTTATCAATGAAATACCTTGGCAATGAAATACTTTGTGTTACTTCCTATGATCTTGTCAATTCCTGGAACATTTCTTCTCCAGTACAAAGGTGTGTGCGTACCTTTCCAGCTGTCAAGAAAACAGAACATACCAGAATAGCTATTTATGCATCATTAGACCACAAAATCAATGTGAGGGTGTGTTTGAGAGTGACCCATTTCTGAATATCTTTACTTGAATTGAACAGAGTAGCAGCATAAACAGAACTCACCAAACATCACAAAAGATCATCCAGGTTTTCTATGGAAAGCTGTTGATCAGAACTGGGGGGGGGAGGGGAGTACATCCCCCCCTCCCCTGGTCAACAATATAGGATTTCCATTCTTCACCTGCCTGTCTATATTTATATCTATAAAAATAGGAGCAAGATGCCACAAGTAATCTACATCATATAAACAATTCCAGGACCTCCTCACTGTTCTGGAAATGTGGTTTAAGAAGAATTTGGGGTTAAAACAGTTGCATTGAATATTCATTCTCATATATCCTCACCGCACACACAGAACCACAATCCATTTGGTATTTCTATTATGTCTATCCAGTCTTTCATTGCATTTGTGCTGTGAACTTGCCTTCATATCCCTTTTCTGCTTTTCATGGTGAGCCACCTGGGGATCTTGCAATGCAAGAGTTAATGAAATAATAAAAGGAGGGGAATGAATCAATTTGCCACCCTTGATGTCTTTGGCTTTGTATTTTTCTTAAAGACCTTAATTTTTAGTGGCTTATGCATGCAAGAACATGTTCCCCATGACTAATGTGCTAGCGGTGGCAAGCGTATAGCTTTATTCTAAGCACTTCATTCATCTGCTTTTTAATTCAGCATTCAAAGGACTGGCATTTTTTTTATTTTTTTGGTCATGTTGGATTGTTTGTCAGCTTGGATTACAGCCTCTCATTTATCTTCTGGTATCTGGTGCTCCCCTGTTCATTAAAAACAATGAGGTATTTTTGTGTGTGTGTCTGTGTGATGTAAACAGAATTGCACAGTTAGCTTATGATCCAGGAGCTGTCCAATGTTATCATAAATTCAGAATGCAGAGTTCATTGCTAAAGGGGGAATTTTTGTTTCTGCGTTTTCAGATCGTGATGTGTCCTGCTCTTCAAGTTAGGACATGAAATGGCTAAGGCTCGTACATAGCTGGAGGAGAAACTAGCAAGTAAAAGACAATGTAGTAACTCTTTGTGGGTTTGATCCCCAGAGGAAAGTTGCAGCTTGAGCAAATCCAATACATTTTTGCAAATCCCTTCCTCTCAGTGGTCCCTGAATAGATACTATCTGTCTATTTCCTGACTCAGTGTTGAGAGGATAGCACTGCCCTCAGGCAGCCATCCAGCTGTTGCAGTATTGGCTGTGCCAAGCTCATATGCTTTTGCCTTTAACTTACCCAGGACAAGTTTGCCTGCTCCTGCGAAACAGCTCTGAGCGATCACTCCTGCCTCCTCCTTCCCTATTTGCTTCTTTCTACTTCCAGCTGACCCCTCCCTTCAAATGTTTACTATTCCTTGTGCAATAATATCTGGCCTCTCTTTCTGAATGAGCTCATAACATACATCAGAAATACATTTCAAGTGGTAACTCTACATGGCCCTGCAGAGTCCACTGTAAATTACATTGTATACCTCTATTCTAGGGACCCAGGTGGCGTTGTGGTTAAACCACTGAGCCTAGGGCTTGCTGATCAGAAGGTCGGCGTTTCGAATCCCTGTGACGGGGTGAGCTCCCGTTGCTTGGTCCCAGCTCCTGCCAACCTAGCAGTTCGAAAGCACGTCAAAATGCAAGTAGATAAATAGGAACCGCTCCGGCGGAAGGTAAACGGCATTTCCGTGCACTGCTGTGGTTCGCCAGAAGCAGCTTAGTCATGCTGGCCCACATGACCCAGAAGCTGTCTGCGGACAAACGCTGGCTCCCTCGGCTTATAGAGTGAGATGAGCGCCGCAACCCCAGAGTTGTCCGCAACTGGACCTAACAGTCAGGGGTACCTTTACCTTTACCATCCTGCAATCTAGAAATCAATTGCTACGACTTCTTCCTCTCCTTCAACTTATTGTTAATACCCAATGTACTCAGTTGAGTGGCACTCAACCTTTCAGAGCACTAATGGGAAAATATGCTGAAATCTTCTGTTTTTAAAGATTAACTGATTTTCTTGGCAAGATGATTTTGACATCTTTACTTATTAGTGCTCTCTTAGATGAGAAAGAATCCAGTCAGCAATTGTTGGTTGTTATTAAAGGATAAGAGTTTTATCCAGAATAGCTGTCCTACTTCTTGATGGTTTGTCTAGTAAAATTACCAGGGTGGTGGTGGTGGTGTAAAAGGGGATCCAACTGCCATAGCTAATATATTTGGAAAGCTACAAGGAAGAAGTGATTTGATGACCAATATTGGGGGTGGTGTGGTTAGGAGTTGTGATTTGTGATTTCATGGGAGGGGGTTCCCTACCCATTATCACATAGCTAGAACACTGATAACTCTTCCAAGTCCACTAAGGCACATGTACCTTGTCCTGGTAAAATGATATTGCTTCCAGTCTAATTCTAAGCATTCATTTACAACATCATTGCTTAAACTCTTAGTAATTCAAAATCATTAAAATATTTTCCAGACTTCAAATGTGTATAGGTGAAACACGATGAGAAGGCACTGGGATCATGTCTGCTGTCCCTGCTCCCAAATAATGTACTATGCATTCAGCAGAAGTCCGGGGCAGAATGCTATGCATAGCAATTGCACGCTTCATTTGGCATCCTCTTTTTTGCAATGTTCCCAATTGTGTGTAAGAGCTACATGTGCAGAGTATTGGTAAAAGCTTTTACTGAATAGGTGGAGGTCAGAGGAAAGGATAGCAGATACAATCCTGATGCCCTTCCATTCAGTTGTTGATTACGAAGTTCTGAACAGGGCAAGTGTTTTATCCCAAGCTCTTGTGGAGTTTCTATTTCTTTTCCGGTTTCATTAATACCTTGCAGGATGTTGCTATATAAAATAATATACTCACATGTATTGAGAGACTTTGACTTGCCTTTCATTTTTACAGTACAGAAAAATAAATTGGGGTACAATCAGCCCTATGGGATGGTTTGGCAAACAGAAGTGTGCAGAGGCATCTTTGTGCACAAATGGGCTCCAATGCTTTGATTGCCTATACGTCTTCATAATCACTCTCTTCTTTGCTCTAAGATGTGGTTGAAAGTCTTAGGCCTTTCTTTGTTGTTCTCCTTGCTGCCTGTCTTCTCTGTGATTAGCCTTAACTTCTCAGTTCCTTCTCTCTCTATCTTCTCTCACACTTCTCTCACCCCCCCTTTCCAGGTCTCTGCTTCTTGCCTTCCAGTATACATCATAATTGCAGCATCCCTGAAGCTTGGCATCCAGTGCAACCAAATCTGGCAGGCTCCCCTAAATCTGCTTGTCATGACTCAACCTGTTCAGTTGTTCTGTTTCTCTTTCTCTGTGTGTTTTGTCTGTTCCCCCACACTCCCATTCACTCTGCTCAGGACCTTCTTCTGATGCTTAAATAGCCACCTTGCTTTCCTCTGGCTTAGCACATCTTGAGGCTTCTTCAACTCTCCTGTCTCACCTCCCAATTTCTGGCCTCTTTGACTCACCTTTAGGTCAAACCACCAGCAAAAGAGAACAACTATTGTCATCATTTCACAACAGACTTTATCATGCTCATTGCAGTGCATTTTCAGGCCAACCCTACCATTAAATAAAAATAAGGTGATCGGCACAGCTGTCAGTTGTCATCCATTGGAAAAAAGAGAGCTTTGTATGCTACCTAGCCTGTTCTGGCCACTCTGAAGTATCTGGCTGCTTCAGGTGCAGTAGAAGACACTATTGTGTCACCAGCAATGAAGTAAGTTTCAACTGCCTATCCAGTTGGCTTTTGTACATTGAATAGGGAGATCTTCCACTCAGGCAGCAAAATAGCTTGGTCCACCCCATCTATTTTTCTAATTATTATTTAAGGATCCAGAAACCCCTTTGAAAGGTAGGTCAGTAAATTCCGATATTGCAGAAACCCTACCACCTTTATTTTAGAAAAATCACTTTCTGAACAGTCCATTCCATTTGACTGGTTATTTAGAAAGAAAGTAGCAGACGGAGTATACACTAGACAGTGATGCATGAATTACATATTCTCAGATTAAACTTTTTGACTTCTATTTTGATCTCTGGAGATAAGTTGCCCAAGTAAAGGATTTGTGATAAAATAAGACTGGGCCAGTTTGCTGAGGAAAATGGTATCCTTACTCTCATTAACAAAACCGTCCATATAAATTTTAGAATCCATGTGTGGTCAAAGGTAGGCCTCAGGAAAAATAAAGAGCAGGTTTCAGTATTGTCTCATCCATTTTATATCATTGGTTTTACACAGATGAAAAATACCACCTACTGATAACCTCCTGCTCTTTGAATAATTTAAGCATTGCTTTGAGGGCTTTCCAACTACTTCACCCTTTGTGACCCTTCTTATTTCACAAGTTTTGGCAGGACCACAACTCAGGATGTCATGCCCTCAGGCACTACAAGTCTTCCAGTTGAAGAATGCTATAAAATATACGATAATATCATTTGAAATAAATATCAGTACATGACACTTTAATCCCTCTGGGCATTTATCTTTTCACAAGGTGTTCATCAAGTTGTGAATTGTATGTGGGGTGAATAATCAGTTAATAGATGAAAATATGTAGGCTTTGTGTTTACTGACAACAGGCCAGATTGGGGTTTCTTTTAGTAGAGTGTTTCTTCTAGTACCTGTCTGTTAAAATATTTCTATATTAAATGTTGGAAATGTGTTGTATAATTTATGCTAAGAAATTTAGTTAATGAAAAGTCAATGTTTTCCCTAGCTCAAATAGCTGATTGGGTGAGTTTTCTCTTAACCATCTTAATAATATAGACTTAAATCACAAGTTGTTGATGTGGAATGGTAGCTATTCAAAACTCGCAGGGCCAGATTCTACTAAGCGGCTCCATAAGAGGAAGCCACACATGGATTTCTGCGAGTGCAATGGGGCTTCATCCTCTCCTTATCCTGTGCAACCTCCAAATTGCCTCAAGTGGGTCAGGAGAACCCCCAGAGCAGCATGTATGTGGGAGGAGGTGAATGTCCCATCAGGAAAACATAAATGCTTGCACTGGTGGAGTGATCATGTTAGTGCTATGTTTATTTCCTCCCACGTTCTTGGTCCTACATCAGCATGGCAAATTGTGATAGTCTTGTGGAGCTATCCTGCCTGAATTGCTTTGTCCTACTTCAGCAACTGTGGCACAGTTGTTCTGAACAAAGGAAGGAAACATGATCCGTGCAGCCCTATATGTTTTGACTTGGCCATAGTACTCCATACTCTGGAAACTTCCAGACTGGATCATAGCAATGTGGGGCTGCCCTTGAAGACTACTCAGATACATCAACTACGAAGAAACTTCAGCCCGTCCGAAACACAACAGCCAGAATATTGTAAGGGGTTCCATTTAAAGCTCACATAACTCCTGTTTTTAAACAGCTGCACTTCTTTCCCATTTATTCCCAAACCCAATTCAAGGAGCTTTCATTAGTGTTTAAAGCCTGAAATAAATTAGGCCCCAAATAGTTGAGAGACTGCCTCCTTCTCTATAGATCTTATTGAATGTTAAGACTGGCAAAGGGAGCTATCTTGGTCATCTGCCACCCTCTGATGTTTGGGATTGTGGTGTCCCATCTCTGTGGCAGCTCCTAAATTGTGGAATACAGTACTTTCCCCACAGTGGTGAGTCTGACACTTTCGTGGTAATGCTTATCCTGGCCTTTGACTTCTGATAAATCTATTGCTATGCTATGCTAGGACCCACTCTATTCTTCTGATTGTAAACATTAATTATACATGCAGGTCCCATTATCCACCTGTTCACTAGGCAAAAATTCACTTGGGAAACTAAAATAATCTTATTATTCATTTTGTGCTATATTGAACTGTTCCTTCCACCATCGATGAAATAACTGGCTTATTTCTTTCTACCAGTGACAATTGATTTCCCCCCTTTAGCTGGGCCCAACAACTCCCCATGTCATTGTTTGATTATAATGCATGCCAAAAATCTGCAAGTTATAATGGTATTGCATATTTCTCCCCCATCTTACAAACGAGTGCTTACTCAGCTTGCTTTTTTTTAACCTTTTGAGAAAATGTCCAGCTTTTTTCTTGATTTTCTATAAAGGCTGTAATTCGATGGGAGTGGATAATTACCAGCAGCTTGTGTGTGAAGCTAATGCAGACACCTTACTGCAGCAGATGAATGAATCTTGAATGATACATTACGCTTACACAAATGTGCATGTAGACAATTTTCAATCCAAGCCCTGCAGAAGGAAAGATTTGGCAGACTGCTGTCGGTGTACAATGGCACAATCTCTAAAATATTGGCAGAGCTGATCTGGCATATGTAGGGCGTTTCTGATTTTGAAGGCAGAAAAAAAATTGGGGTTGGGGAACATTAATGACAGGAAGCTTCTGCAGCAAAAAATAAGCAGGTGAGGCTACTTGTATTTGGCCATTTTAATTTTTATTATCCGCACTGGTTTTCATAGGAGTTTCATGCATCTTAATTACATTGTTGTTGTTGTTTAGTCGTTTAGTCGTGTCCGACTCTTCGTGACCCCATGGACCAGAGCACGCCAGGCACTCCTGTCTTGCACTGCCTCCCGCAGTTTGGTCAAACTCATGTTCGTAGCTTCGAGAACACTGTCCAACCATCTTGTCCTCTGTCGTCCCCTTCTCCTTGTGCCCTCCATCTTTCCCAGCATCAAGGTCTTTTCCAAGGATTCTTCTCTTCTCATGAGGTGGCCAAAGTATTGGAGCCTCAGCTTCACGATCTGTCCTTCCAGGGAGCACTCAGGGCTGATTTCCTTAAGAATGGATAGGTTTGATCTTCTAGCAGTCCATGGGACTCTCAAGAGTCTCCTCCAGCATACTTCAAAGTAATTCTGTAATATCTTTCCTACTATGAAATATTATCATGAAAGCTGACTCATATATTTGCTATTGGTGGTAAGTTGCCTCACAACAGTGTATAAAAATTAATTTTAAAGAATAAATTAATAGAATATTCAGTGGCAATATCTATGGTATTTTTTAATGTGTTGTTGGATGTCTCTAGACATTTGTAATGACCCCCCTCCCTACTTATTTTAGTTTTTAATTGTATTGTTTTTACTGCTTTGCTGTTTGGCCCTCCCACCCCAGGCTACTTTGGTTAGGAATAGTGGGGCATAAATTCCTAAAGATACAAACATGATTCCTAAAGATACAAAAATAATTCCTGTTCTATGTTCCAATTCTGTTCAGACCATTCTGAACAGAGGTGATCCTGAGAGATAGGTTTGTGTTCAAGGTTTGTGATTTAAAATATAGTTTTGTGAGTGGGATTGGGTGACTGGTTTCCTTCCCCGCCTTAATTGTGCTCTGGCTGACCATTCTTGAATAGGGCTAGCATTCTGTGGGGCTGCTAAGTGGTCATGGAGGCACAGCCAATGAGAGGTCACAGGGGCGTAGCCAAGTTGTTCCAGTTTTCTCCCCATCCTCCTTCCTTGCAAAGATACTGGAGGCACTCGGAGCATTGCTGTTTTGCAAATACAGGTAGCAGCTAATAAAACTGAACAAGCCTTTCTTTGGTTCAGAAGGGGCCCCTGTTGTAACAGTTGCTTCTCTGCTGGGAGAGATACGGTATTATGTGGTTCTCTCCCTATCCTCTACTTTGCAGTGGACATTTAAACATTGCTGTTTTATTAATGCTTAGCACCAAAGTGATTTATCAGAAGGAGATATTGTGGTATTCATACCACAATAACCTCTCCCCCCTATCCCAAATTCCATGGAGATTGTATGCACAGGATTGCTGCCTAAATTGGCTAATTTTATACGAGCCATATAGGATGATTAACGAAGGACCCCATACATTTTCAGACTCATGAGAAAATATTATTCCCTGCTTATTCATTTCTATTCTTATTTTCCCAGAATGTTGAATAAAATGCAGGAATTTACATGGACCAGGTCTTCATTATTGTTTTATGCCTCTCACTAGGATGCAGATTGTTAATTTTGTCACACAACCAGAATCCAATTATGTATCCATGCACAAATATTTTATGTTGCTTCTAACATTTGTAGTTTTAATTTTTTAAAGAGCTTTTATCATATGATTATGTTCAGAATATTGCTAAGCACAGAATATCTGCTGCCTGTCTTAGACTATTGATAACCAGCCCTGGTTCTCAGTGAGATGTTCAGTCCAGGCACAGATTTACCTACTTCCTAGTGGAGCCTCACAGGCTTGCATGCTCACCTGTGCAAAAGAATTCCTTGCACATTGAAAATCAGCAGCAAGAAGGAAATGTTATCCTAAGATCACATGCTTCCAATATCCAGGGATGTAATGAATTTTGTTTCAGTTCCTCAGTAATCAGGATAGCTTTCAAGAGCATGATTAGTCAGATTGCTTCCTAACGTAGGATTGTAATGGGGAATGCATGCAAAAAAAGATAAGAATGTAGATCCGTCGGTTCATATGCAGTCACTGGGAAGTGTGTATGTTTTGTGCGTTTGTAAGTTGACTTTCTCTGAACTGAGCACAGCACACCCACAGCACCCCCAAGACTTCACCATAATCTGTGAAAGACATTACAATTGTATGTGGTTAGGCTTTGTATCCAGGGACATGGGTGGTGCTGTGGTCTAAACCACTGAGCCTAGGGCTTGCCGATCGGAAGATTGGCGGTTCAAATCCCCATGATGGGGTGAGCTTCTGTTGCTCGGTCCCAGCTCCTGCCAACCTAGCAGTTCGAAAGCATCTCAAAGTGCAAGTAGATAAATAGGTAACGCTCCATCAGGAAGGTAAACGGTGTTTCCGTGTGCTGCTCTGTTTCACCAGAAGTGGCTTAGTCATGCTGGCCACATGACGCGGAAAAACTGTCTGCTCCCTCGGCCAGTAAAGAGAGATGAGCGCCGCAACCACAGAGTGGTTTGCAACTGGACTTAGCTGTCAGGGGTCCTTTACCTTTTAGGCTCTGTATCCACAATCAGACACCTCACCTGTTAAGGGCACCTAATAATATATAAAGAACCCATGAGTGCACACTGAATGTAGGTTCTTATACTCATTATAAATGAACACTAGTAGTTTGGGATAGTGGGCAGAACATTGGATTTAGATTTTCTGCTTTACACTACTAGGTTTATTAGGATAGGATTGTTAGGAATGAATGAGGGGATTCCAACCTGAACGTACAGTATTAGGATGTCCCCAATAATCTCACCCAGGTAGTTACTGTGTACTTGATAAAAATACAGAACTATTTCCATGCCTGAGCCTACTGAGCTTTTGATTATATAGCCTATATAACTGGTGAGCTAAGAAGTGTATTCTAGCCTCTGGGCAAAGCTGCCTAGTGCAGCCCAGCAGGAAGTAATACTAAAGAGAGTTTGTGGTAATACAGAAAGAGTGTAGCGGGCAAGCAAGAAAAAAAAGACTTTTCTGTGCTGATTTCCCATCCATTCATGTTTGTCTTTCACACTTGCTTCACGGCTCTGATGGACCAAGCCAGGGGGTTGAGAAACTGCATCCTCTGAATTTTTGTGAGAAATGAAAGATGTGGTGTTATGCTTTTCAGAAATATCTTCTGCACAACCACGGGAGCTGGATCATCCAAGGAAAATGAGGAAATGCATTGTTTCTGCTGCTGCCACCATCAAACAAGCCTAAACCTCAAGTAAAATCGCAATAGTTCTTCCCCCCCTCATCCACCCCAGCTCACTTGGTGCATACTGCATAATCTGAAATAAGTGGTCAGTGTATGCTTAATACTCCTGAATGTAAACTATTTTGCAAATAAGTAGAAAAACGTATATTTTGTTTTATGCTTTCCTTTAAAACTTTACAAAGAGGCAGCAGCAGAGGTGCCAGGGGCTGCTGCTTCATGAAGGTGTCAGACTGAGTGGGTGGCAGAACTTAGCACTGATGGAAACTA
Organism: Zootoca vivipara; assembly: GCF_963506605.1. Taxonomy (NCBI): domain Eukaryota; kingdom Metazoa; phylum Chordata; class Lepidosauria; order Squamata; family Lacertidae; genus Zootoca; species Zootoca vivipara. Next base: position 80,194,046 of record NC_083277.1, on the reverse strand, counting down.
AGGGGCCACCCAGATGTCTTCCTTATTGTGCATTCATGATGATTTGGGCTCATGATTGAATCGAGCCAGTTCTGACTTCTGGCACTGCCGCCATGGCAAACAGTGGATCCCACGATAGCGGATGCCAGCCATGCAGTTAATTAAGAATAATCTGGGAGTAATTATCCTTGCAAGCCCCCCCGCCACCGGCCCGGGTCGAGGGGGGGGAATAGGTTTCACTTGCGGATCGTCCAATAACTGCCCCTCACAGTGCGAGAGTCCGAGGGCAGGGACGCATAGCACTTGTAACGGTCCGGTCAGTGGGCGGTTGAAGCCCTGGCTGAGGACGTCAGGACCAGAGGCAAGATGGTGGTGTAGAAGCAGGAACAGGTGCAGGGTTGAGGGTCCAGCAGCAGGCAGTCGCAGGGTCAAGGAGCAAGGCAGAGGCGAAGGTCTGGGAGTCAAGGAGCAAGGCGTCGGCAAGGCAAAGGTCCCAGGGTCGAGGATCAAGGCGTCGGCAAGGCAGAGGTCCAAGGGTCGAGGATCAAGGCATCGGCAAGGGCGAGGGTCCAAGGAGCAAGAGTCCAGATGCAACCATTTGCTTGGAAATTAAACAAAGGGTCTGCTGGTTTCTCTTTAAGGTTCCCAGACTCAAAAGAGAGCAGGGCAATTAAAGGCACAGAAGTCCTGTCCACTATTGAGTCTGGCAACCCTACTGGTGTGTGGGGCAAAAATGCAAGGAGACAGGTTTGAGAGAGATGGATCTTCTGGGTGCCCCTTCAAGCAAAACATTTGTTAGGCACAGGAGGATGCTGGTTGCTGCTCATGTAGGTCTGGGGAATCATTATATACAGCAGCTTTCAGACCCTTTAATGAAGCAGAGGAGAAACAGATGAAAAGAAGCTTCCAACAATCAGACAAACAAGCTCAGAAAGAGCAAAACTAAGATTCCCCCCCCCTTACTCTTTTAATGTCCCCTTTCCTCTGTGTGCTGTGATTTTCCACAGAAGACCCCTGCTTGCCAGTCTCTGTTGGTACTAAATGTCCCAGTGGGAAGAAGATTAAGTCAGTTTAGATAGCCTTGAGCTGTTACTGTTTTTGAAGTCCAGTTCTGTTCCTTATAAACAAAGCAATCAAGGCTACAAATAGAAAAGAAAGCAGAAAGAGGAGAGAGAAAAACACCCCACCCCAGCCAAGTTAGAAAAGCCTTTATTGGTGTGTTGTGGGGATGGCAGAGAGGGAGGGGGCTCTGCGCTTTCTTTTCCCTTGGAACCACCAGCCTGCCTGCTGCTGGGCAATTACACACAGCATGAGACTTCATCAACCATCCTGGGATGTTGGTAAACTTCAGCCAGATTTCGGCTGTTCAAAGATTCTCTTTCAGTCACTTTCCCTTTAGTTACAGATTCAACGACAGCAAGCAATGTTTAAGGAACAGAACTCAGATGACTACAGTGATGCAGCTCAAGGCTGGCGCAGGTGATTTAAGGAGTGTCTCTCTGCATATGGGCAGAGTCAAATCCAATTATCATGACTATTCAGAGCCTACCACACATACATCTGTGATTAGGAGGCAGGCACTCATGCAGAGAATGTGGTGTCCAGGCAGGCTTGGAGAACGGCATTTTTCTCTGTTGAAATTACTACTAGCTGTGAAACAAATATGAATATATCTTGACTTTCACAGTTCAGGAGCTCCTGGAAACACTAAGAAGTGAAATAAATGTGATGGAATTGGAAAACAAATTAATCCTCATGCTGTGGGGGTTTCTCTTGACTAGGTGTATGTGGCCTGTCTGCCATTCATATTTTGTCTTGTGGGTAGTTTTGTTTTGTTGTTGGTTTTTAAGATGGACCTCAGGCTAACTCAGTAGGAAGGAAGGCATCTGTTTGAGTAAGATTTTCCGGAATGTGGTCAAAATAAAGTAAAGCACTTTGTATGTATCTGTTGGGTTGCCTTCTGAGTGAGAGCGAAGGCTCTGAGTGATACTGGATTTGTAAAGCATGAGAACTTTCTGAGCTTGCCATGTGTGCATTCTGAACCAGAAATAGGGTTGCCAGACTCAATAGTGGACAGGACTTCTGTGCCTTTAATTACCCTGCTCTCTTTTGAGTCTGGAAACCTTAAAGAGAAACCAGCAGGCCCTTTGCTTGGAAATTAAACAAAGGGTCTGCTGGTTCCTCTTTAAGGTTTCCAGACTCAAGAGAGCAGGGCAATTAAAGGCACAGAAGTCCTGTCCTCTATTGAGTCTGGCAACCCCAGGAAACGGCAAACGGTGGCAGCTGCAACCTAAGTTCCCCAGCCCTTTAGATCTCACTCAGGGCATTGGAATGAGTCACAACTTTGTTTTTTCTCTTTGGTCTGCTAGTTTAAAGAACCAGTATGAAAAGTGCTCTGCTTGAGTAAAATACAGGCCGTTGGATGGCACCAGGCAGGCCCACTGTGAGAACAGGTATGATGGACTACATGGGCCTTTGTTCGGATCTAGCAGGGCTCTTCCTCTGTTCTTAAGCTACTCTTAAAGTAGCAGAACAGATGTGAAAAGTGAAGATGGGGCTTAGATGGCAATTCCCATTTTATGCTTCTGTTTGTGTGAATTCTCTTATTTGGGAGTTCTGTTTGTGTTCTTAATTTGTTTTTTTGTATTTTATTGCTGAATATAGCGTTCTCCCACAATGCAAAATAAATACAGCTTTCACGTTGCAATGGTAAGATGGGTCATGAAAGTTCCATTTATGGTATGCCACCCTCTTTGGGGAAAAGGGTAAGGTATAAATTTAATAAGTGAATAAAACATTCCACAGGAATAATTACGATGCAGTCAGATCTTTTAAATTCAGCTACTGTACCTGCAACATGTTTGCCTTTGAAAGATCAGGGGGAAGTCTGTTGGGTTTTCTTCTCAACCTTTATGCCAGGACTCTTTTGTTGCAAATTTGCTTGTGGAATGGGCAAGAAGACTATTTGCATGACTTCAATGTTCTGTGGGGGGGGGGAGGCTTCACAAGAGCCTTCTTCAGGCACAGAGTCTGCCTAAGGTGGGTAGTGAGGCTGTGTCACCAGCCTTGTCCCATATCCCACTCCTGGCATCTTTGTGTTGAATGGAATATCAGTCAAGCTGCCTACACATAGCTGCGTGTCTGTGAATGATCTCCACACCACTGGAAACCTTAATAATTCCAAGTTCCCTCGGATGTGAATTGTGTGTGAAGCTCAACTTGTGGGCATTGGAGGTGATGGGGAAAGGCGCAGAGATTTGAAGGCTGGGCCCCTCCACACATTGACTATATTATCCATCATTTCATTCTTTGAAACTATATTATACCTTTCCACAAAATAGTGTCCAAGGCAGCCAACAACAAATAAGATAAAATATGGTATAGAACACTGTGATAAAATATACAGCAATGTGTGCACAAACGTTCTTGTGAACACCCTATTAAGATAAAGCGCAAGAGTCTACTGGGCAAAAAGATACTTAAAGTAATTTATCTTTTAAAATAGAAACCCAGTAGAAGTATAAATTATGTGTGTGAAATTAATCCCTCAAGCTTTCTCTCCCTTCTCTATAGTGGACACATGGACTTTTTCTCCATATTTCTTTATCAATAATGTTCCGACTGGCAATTCAATAAAACTGCAAGAAATGTAAAGGTTGGCATGGCTTCTATCATCTCATTCTAAATATCTGCAATGTTTTAAAAGGCCAAAGCTTTGCAGATAGTGGGGAATGGCTTGGGAAACTGAAATCTCAAATCAGTGATAACAGTGAAAAAGAACATTATTTGGGAGTTCAGGCATGCTGGGCAAGGGTGGCGGTGAAAGAGTAAGCCTCAAAGATTTCCTTTTTTTAACCCTTTGTAGTTTTCCTTTGTAGTTTAAAATATGGAAGCAACCAAACAAATTGTGGTGGAGGAAATGATCCTTGCTAGGAATGCAGTGGGAACAAGGACAGCATGGAGCTTTTAAAATGCCACTGGAAAGGTTACAGATACTGCACTGACAAAATCCCAAATGACAAGTACACAGTCAACAAAGCAACAGATTAATAAAGGAACACATCCTACTTCAGTTTGTTGGGATTTCTCTACAGCAGATTATTTCACTCTTGCTGTGCATTGTCGTGTTTGGGTACTTTCAGACAGCTCAGAACAGAGATTCTCCCAATATCTGTTTCTTAAATTATATATTAGCATAGTGCTTGCAGAAGAAACGGAAATGCCTAATGGGATTATATGTCCCAAAGAAGCACTCCTCTAAATCCCATGTCTCAGAAACGCAGAGATGGGTAAATCGGTTAGATGTCTGGCTTCACTTCATTTAAAAATGTGAAGCCTATTTATGAATCCAAATACCTGACTGTTACCTATATACACCCTTCCGAACACATACTGTACCCATGACCACATGGATTGTGAAAATTTTGGTTTCCATTGCTCTATTGTTTTAATTGTAATTGTCCTGGTTTAAATATTGCATTTGGAGGGGGATATTACTATATTGTTGCAAGCTACCTTGTCCTGGTGTTGGCTTAAAAGGGTAATTGTGTTTTATTATCTGCTTTTGATTATGTGTGCTGTAATGCCCTTGCATTACAAAGGTGGTGCTGTGGGTTAAACCACAGAGCCTAGGGCTTGCCGATCAGAAGGTTGGCGGTTCGAATCCCCACGACAGGGTGAGCTCCCATTGCTCAGTCCCAGCTCCTACCAACCTAGCAGGTTGAAAGCCTGTCAAAGTGCAAATAGATAAATAGGTACCGCTACAGCGGGAAGGTAAACGGCGTTTCCGTGTGCTGCTCTGGTTCGCCAGAAGCGGCTTTGTTATGCTGGCCACATGACCTGGAAGCTGTACACCAGCTCCCTCAGCCAATAATGCGAGATGAGCGCCGCAACCCCAGAGTCGGTCACGACTGGACCTAATGGTCAGGAGTCCTTTTACCTTTACCTAATGCCCTTGCTAACTTGCCTGTTATTTTTCTCCAGGGAAGCTATAGTTTGCTCTTTGTACATCTAGGGATAGATGTTCAGTTCTTGGGGGAATGTAGTATTATGAGTTTGGGGTGTTAAACTATATTCCAGGCCCCTCTAATCCCTGGATCCAGCAAGTGTTAAAAGCAAATCAAACCTTCTAATTCCTGGAATAGCCAAACTACCTTCCTAGTGAACTGAAGGGGGGGGGTTAAGGAGCTTGGTGTGAGACAGCAAATGGGTGGGACCCCTTCCTCAACAGACAAAACCATATGAAATTGAGAGTTGCAGAGGTGTGACCTAGAAGCAAAGTAGCAAGCTGGGAAGAGTTAGGGAGAGTCAGAACAAGGATTTATTTCTGTTTGAATTCAGGGCTATGCCTATGGGAAAAATAAAACCATATACCATAAAGACACCATCCACTGTTGCCACTGTGCCTCATTCCAAAAGGAAACATGAACCCTGGGTAAGCACCTGGAACCCCTGGAATCTCATGCTGCTCAGAAATTTATGCTATATGGCTTATTTACACATACATGCAACCTGAGACTATGGTGGAGGGGTTCACAACATTAACGCCCCCCCCCCGAAAAGTCTTGTTTCTCCCATAACCACAGCCCTGGATTCAAACAGAAATCAAACATTGCTCTGGCTCTCTCTAACTCTTCCCAGCTTGCTGCTTTGCTTCTGGGTCACATCACTGCAACTCTCAACTCTATCTGAGCCCCACCCATTTGCGGTCTTGCACCAAGCCCCTTCATCCCCCATCAGTTCACTAGGAAGGTAGTATAGCTATTTCAGGAGTTAGAAGGCTTGATTAGCTTTTAACACGTATTGGATCCAGGGATTAGAGGGGTCTCGCATACAGTTTAACAGCCCAAACTCATAGCACTATCTTTTTATTGCCAGATGTTGTGGTTCACTAGCAAATCAGGGCATCTTTCCACTGAATATTCAATGCAGTACCTGCAATAAGAGCAAATGAGGCTAAAAGTTAGAGGCATAACATGACATCCTCTGCAAAAATACACCATCATCAAATAAATTAACGTATAGACTTCCTGGTCCTACAAGTGATCGATGTTCATTGCAGTGTTGTGTGTTTGTGTGTGATATTTCACGTTTTGGATGGATATTGTTATGAAGTTACTCAAACCCCAATTTACCTTAACGTTATTTTTTCTGTAATTATATCCAATCATAATTATCACAACCATTTTGTTCTTTACAGAATTCTCTTGACCCTACAAATACCATATCGAAGGCCTTGGGGTTATCTTTGAATGGGTTGGGAGGTGTCAGCTAACCTGATGTGATTGTCAAGCACAAAGTACTTTGTACTGATCAGTTTATCATTTTAACCTTTTAAAAAAACTCAAAATCGTCATTGTGCATTTCCATATTTATCCAAGAAAAGGCTTATTTTCATAACAAAATAAGCAGCACATTCCATGTGAAATCCAGGCCAGTGTTGGACTTTGGGCTTCTACATCTCTAGGTGACTTTCTTCCAGGATTTGGAGGGCAGAAGTGATTTTCCTTAGATAGCAGCCAGAATAAGACAGAAGCACTGAAGCTTAGAAAAATAAGATAAACTTTATTGCAAAGTGGTGGATTTAAGTCTTGTTACAAATATGCATACATAATCTGTAACCATCAATTTATTAAAATCCTCATCCAATACATTCCCATCCCTAAACATAAACCACAAACATTACAAGGACACATTTTGTTTAGACATTTTACTCCTCTAAGCAAAATTTCAACTTATCTCATATTATAAATCCATGTGATGTCAGAAGAAGGGCACTTAAGTTTGCTTTCCTGGATCAGTTTTTGTTTGAAAAATATTAAGGCATATTTTTTTTACCTCAACATTTTGCATTAGCTGGAACAAAGAAGCACAAAAAATGGAATATATATATATATATATATATATATATATATATATATATATGCTATTTTATGCCCTGGGTACTTTTCTTTAACAGAAAGAAAAGTGGAAACTGCCAATGGGTGAAATTTAGGGAATGGTTTACTACTGTGCAGGTGATACTGTCCTAAAAGGACTATGTTGTAGGCCAGCTTGCTAGCGTGTGAAATGAGCGCAATTGTGATTGCTAGCGTGTGAAATGAGCGCAATTGTGCGGTAGTTGGAGCATTCTTTGGCACTGCCCTTCTTTGGAATTGGGATGTAGACTGATCTTCTCCCATCCTCTGGCCATTGCTGAGTTTTCCAAACTTGTTGGCATATTGGGTGTAGCACCTTAACAGCATCATCTTTTAAAATTTTAAATAGTTCAGCTGGAATATAATCACTTCCACTGGCCTTGTTATTAGCAGTGCTTTCTAAGGCCCATTTGACTTCACTCTCCAGGATGTCTGGCTCAAGGTCAGCAACCACACTACCTGGGGTGTACGAGACCTCCATATCTTTCTGGTATAATTCCTCTGTGTATTCTTGCCACCTCTTCTATACCATGAATTCTACAGGGGTTAATTTCTTCCTTTCCTTATTGGGTAAGGTTTTCAAACAAAATATTGGTTGGTCGGTTGGTTGATTATTTAAAATAGTTAAACCTCTGCAATTATTTATCATGTGAGAGTTTACCAAATATATATAAGAAAATTCTGTTGTAGAGAGCTTTTTAAATTAGATTTATTAATATATTCTGGAATGATAATTCAAGTGTTCTTTCATTTGGGGTATGACAGTCCAATGTTCTGCTTCCTTATTTAGGGGTTTGCACCACTGTGTTGAGGAAAGTGTGCATAGCATTGCAGTCTAGGAATCCCACTGTGTCCCTGGTATTGAATATTGGGCAACAGAAAGACTGTGGCTGTAAAGCTTGTACAGCATGAAAGTGTACTCCAGAGGTCAAAAGCTGAGTCCCCTGGTGTTGGCCTTTGACCAGGGCTGCATAAAGGTGGACATCTGTTGGCACTGAAATCATCTGGCTGCAAAACAAGTTTCTGGGGACTGCAGAAAAGTGATGACTGTGGCTTTCTCTTTAAACAGCTATGCCTCTTCAATATTGCCCTCTTTGGGCTATCGTTGTTTATGAAATGCCTCTCTCAGCCAAAGATTAAAAGCATTAGCCACCCCTCCTTTCTCAACTATTTTTATACAAATAAATGTTTACATCCCTTTTTGTCTTCATATCAAAGTTGTAACAGTTTCTTTTCACTAGAAATAAAACTCTGGAAATAGGGCTTCAATTGTCAATTTCCCCCTTTCCAGTTATCATAGGGTTGGTGTTTTTTTTAAAAGACAAAGTTTGGTGGCCTGTTCTGAACTTGATGATCTATTGAACTATGGAGTTCTACTGCACTTTCTTGGCTTCTTGTGCTACTTTGTGACACTATCATAATGAAATAAAAATGAAGCTTTCAATCAATCTCGTCCTACTTCTGGGAGAATGAATGAGCAGGAAGAAAAATGAAAACTCTGACCTTGGCCGCATTAAATCATGTTTGGTGTGGAAGATACTCTCTGACCTCATAGTGAAAACATATATATATATTGAAGTATTCACTCTAAATAAAAATGCTTACAGCAGGAAACATAAAGGCACCCACAGGAGGTAGAGAGGGACACCAAAAAGTCAGCTTACAAATCTGGTCTGTCCAATTGTGAAATGCTGCTTTAGTTCTTCTGATTCAGATGAACATTTTTTTAAGCAGATGTGAATTTGTTCAGTTCATGTGGAGAAACTTAAACATCATTCACCTTGAAATGCTGACTTACAGAAGGGGGTCAAGTTAATGAGCTTTCTTTGCCTCGTCCTTGAGTGACCTACTTCAGAGCCTGGGTCTTTAAATGCTCTGCATTACCTGGGGTTCTACAAGCCCAGCCACTGCAGATTCAGGCTAATACAGGTAAGCCAAATGTTGAGGGCAGGGGAAATAAACACCAACGGCAGTAGCTGGTACTTAACACCTCAGCATTGGGATGCCGTCTGCACTGCGGTATGCTGAAATACTGCCCTATCTCCTTTCCTTTATCACACTATTGATCTTTACAGTTTTCTATAGTAAATTTTACCATTAAAACAACAGTCTTCTCTCCTGACTGTTAATTCCGTAACTTTGAAAAGAGTAATATTTAACTGATTCATTAACCTTCTCAGATGTTGGTTTTTGGTATTTGTTCAAGATTCATTCTGATTGGGGGCAATGATGTATGGGTAGAACATGTTCTGAACTGGTAGCATGCATTTTGCTTTTTAAAAAATCTAGCAGAAGAAATGTTAGTATACAGCAAGCCCCAAAGCACGAAAATGAGGGATGTCAGGAGAACTCCCAGAATGGTGTGGAGAGAGAAGAGAAAAGTTTGCCTGATGGAACAAACAGAAATGCTTGTGCTGATGAAGTAACCTCTTTAGCACTACATTGAACTCCACCCTTAGAGTTTCAAATGGCAGCAAGGCAAAAGAAGTCTCCCTGCTCTAGTATACTGTACTATTGAAGTGTTTCCCATGTGCAAAGATGGCTTGGAGTGTAAAGGGCCAAAATCTATTCCATTTTTAGGATTCTGGGCCTTATACGTACCTGTGGGTGTGAAAGAGAGATGTGTGGTGATTGAGGGGGGTGGGGAGAAGTAGAATTTGGTGGGGATTCCAATATTCTAAAAGTGGAGAACATTTGCAAGGTTAAAAACTGCCTTCAATATGGTCTTTAAGATTCTGCTTGTTCCAGTGTGTCCTGTACCCTAACCTCTGTGCTGTCTGTATACAGTATAGGGGTGGGGAAACAGGACCTGTATGCCCACGAAAGTGAGGTTTGTTGGCTCAGGTAGCAGATCTGGGCTTGAGGAGTGCTCCACTTACCACCATGTCCCTGCCTTTTCCTTCTCCATGGGTGTATCCCACCACGGCTACAGGCACCCCACCACCACCATTGCATTGTAGTCATGATGAAGGAAGTGGCCGTGGGACACACCTGCAGCAGAAGATGCAGTAGCAGGGGTATTGCCTGAAGCAGTGAAACATCCTGGGCTGGCCTTGAGGGGGGAAGTAAGCCTGTTAAGGGTGGATTGAAATGAAAGGATTCCACCTAGCCCCCCCCCCCCCCGAATCCTTATGTTTTCTTGCCTCGTTGCAGCCTTATAGTCTGGCACTTTGAGTTTTCAATTCATGTTGCTGAAGAGAGGAAATGGAGAAAGGAGAAGGTGATTTCCCCCTGCATGCCACCCTGGTCTGGCTAACCTAGTTTAGCATATGAACCACAGAAATAAGCTTCCAGGTGCCAGCATGTTACAGTATTAAGAAATTTGTTTCTTTATTTTTTAAATTGGGAAAGTGGCAGAAGATCCACAAAAGACCTGGATTTCCATTCCATTGTGCCACTCCCTAACAACACCCCCGGCTGGCGCCTTGAATTTCCAAGTAGATTTAAACAGTGAATAACTACAATTTCTAAGAGAGAATATAGCAAGCCGCAGCACCTAGCATGCTGGGTTATGGCACTTTATCTTCTCTGCCACCTTTTGGTTCCGTGTTAAGGGATTCACATTTAGGGCAAGCAGAGCTGTGTTGCCTGAAGATGCTATCTAGGCTAGAGTGCCAGTCAGCCTGGCCCTGCCAGCTAAGCCCCCCAAACCAATTCCTGCCTACCAGGGCCTACAAAGCCTCGCCCACAGAGCTTGGACTGAAGACCAACTTGTACTTGATAGGAGAACACTGCTTACTGGCTTTGAGCACACACCTGCTTCTGACTTTCTGGGTCTCTACTGTTGCATTAGACTTTTTTTATCTATGCCTGGTTAGAACTACACAATCACCTCCGGCCCCTCAGATCCCTGTTTGCATTTGTGGAATGAAACTTCTGCCTACTTTAGACCATGCACCTGTTTCTGCTCCACCTGGACTGGCAGCAATATCCCCCGGGTGTTAGAACCAAACACCCTTGAATTTGAGGCCTGACAAAGGCAGTGTTACAGGACAGGACGGAAACTTCAGGGAACTGAATACTCACCAAGAAAGTTTCAAATTGCCCAGCCAATTCTGAACTGAGTCAAGTGGAGTTTGCTCATTTCTAGTCTTATCCTATTAGTTCTCTGACTAAATTAGCTCATTTAATTTTCTGACTCTTTCTGAATGTGTCTTATATTTAAGGTGGGAAGCTGTCACCAGCTCTCTTTCCTCATTGTTATTCATTGGTCCACGGAAGCTAAGATGGGCATCTTGGTTTATTTAATCAGTAGCTCTGTATAAGGGAAGCTAGGAATCATCTCTGTATCAGAACTGATATGTAGCAATGCCCATCAGAGGAGATTAGCAGCCCTGTGTCAAGGTAGAAGCAGTCGGGGTAGAATGGAACTCGAAACTAGGTCAAAGAATTGGGTTCTCATTCAATAAAAGTGCCTTGTTTGTGTGTTGTAATGAAAGATCTTTGCTGCAATGGATGTCTGGATCCAAATACCCTCTGGATTTTCTGATGGCTAAAGAGATAAGATTGAAAGAGATTTAATTTAGAGCTATTGAAAAACTTTAAAGAGATTAGAGGAATTCATAAATGTACTCTTTCTGTTATCAGGGTGCCTTTTGTTATTTATCAAAACCAGTTATTACCCCCCTTCTTTTTTTAAAAAAAAAGACACACAAGGACTTCTGGCTGGCTGCCATCACTTGCTAGCATTCTATAGCTCAGGTGTGTAGGCAGCAAATGAAAAAAGAAATTTCGTTTTCCTTCTTGTATACTCTGAACTGAATTTAGGAAGATAGTAAGGCAATTGCTTCCCATTTGAGTGACTTATCAAAGCCAAGGACAGCAGATCTGGCAAACAGAATATTTTTTCACTCTCATTTCAAATGAAGAGGGCTGCTACCAAGGTCAGGTCTCTCCAGTAGATCCAAGCTTTTGTTTAAATAGCTCTCCCAAACAGTCCCTGAAGCTGAAAGTCAATGTCTGTCTTGCTTTATTAGGGCACAGAAGGGTTTGCTGATTGGAAACTCTTGCCTTGGCTGTTAGTTTTAAACATTCTACACAACCAATAGAAGGCTGATTCTTTTCTCTTTATCTCGGTCTCTCACACAGATACATTGACCTACCTACCTATCTCTCTTTTGGTATCAAAGTATTAGAATGCAAGGGCAAAAGAACCATCTTTGCTGCATTGTACCATTCATGCATAAGGCTGAAGACTTATTCAGATGCCATGGGTTAAGTCTCATTAAATTTAGAATGGGTTAATTCTGACTGAGTAAACATACATGTGCTTGATAATAAAAAAAAATGCATGTTCACTCAGAAACCGCTGTGTTAGCAGCGCTGAAGTGATCTTCCAACAGTGCAAGCCTGGGCAATGTATATGGAGGTCCTGGGCTGCCCAGACAACAAGACCCCACTCTCATCACTGATGTGATGAGGAGCACTCCATTGTCTCTTGAGACAGACAGGTGCCAATAATACTCAGAAATAAGCATACTGTATGCAATGGGGCTTACGTCTAGGTAAGTGTGTGTTTTCCACCCATGTCAGGACAACTTGATTTTCTTAAGACAAGAACAAATATATGTGAGCAGCATTGTTAATCTCATGCAGCTGCAGAATGAAAAGCTCTGTGTGGAACACTGATTTATCTGCTAAGGGACAAAGCAATGTTTAGAGCCTATTGGGACTTAAATATTGAAGTTGTGGGTTAGGATCCATGGGAAAGACAGCTTTTCTGCATGGGCTTACCTCATGGACGCTAATTTGGTTGTGGGAGGGAAAGAAATACAATATGATTTAACAAGAATGAAAATTAGAGTTTCACCTTTTTAAAAAAACCTTTTTAATTGACCGTACAATTTTGTATCTTAAAGCTGTATAAAATCATAGAATTGCAGAGTTGGAAGGGACCCAAGGGTTCATATAGTTCAACCCCCTGGTTTCACAGCTGGAATCACAGCTAAGGAATCCCCAAGAAATGACCCCCCCCCCACACACACACAATCTGTGTACAAACCTCCCACAAAGCAGAGTCCACCACTTCTGAGGTAGTCTATTCCACTGTTGAACAGCTCTTATAGTCAGAAATTAGGGGGATAGGCGCTTCCCAGTTTAACTATATCCCACACAGGGCTGCTGGGAAGAGGGATTGATTGCTAAACCACTCAGAATTGTAGCTCTGGGAGTGGAATAGGGGTCTCCTAACAACTAATGCCCTTTAAAAAGTAGAGTTTTCAGGATTGTTTGGAATAAGCAACGTCCGCCTAAAGTGGAACAATGGTGCTTTAAATGTATGGTGTGGATGTAGCTTTAACTGGCTTACTTGAAAAAGAATAAGTGGTACCTCGGTCTACGAACAGTCCTGTTAACGAACGATTTGGACAACGAACTCTGCAAAACCAAAAGTTGGTGTTCCGGTTAGCGAACTTTGCCCCGGAAGATGAACGGTGGAAGGGCACTGGCGGTGGGAGGCCTCAGTAGGGAAAGCGCACCTCGGTTTAATAAAGCTTTGGTTTAAGAAAGGACCTCCGGAACGAATTAAGTTCGTAAACCAAGGTACCACTGTACTTCTTTCATGGCCACTTTCTTGGTTTAAGGAAACTTGTGCTTGAAACTTCAGGTATTCAAAGAAGCACTGAAAGCCCAATACATAGCCACTTGTATGTAACACGAATATCTCAGATTTTTGTACCATCCAAAGGGGCACACATACAGAGGGCACACACCATTTATAAGCCTATCCATAGCCTGTACATATCTGCTACTTTGAAAAGTTTTCATTATAAGCATTACAAAGAAGCGAAGTAAATGTGTCAGTGCATAAAATGCATTCCATGCAATAGTGGGCACAGAAAGCTTCCATTTAAACCAGGTGATCTGTGCTTCAGCAGTTAACATTACTTGCTTGAGGAATATTTACAAAAGACTATCCATGTACACATAAGAAATTCAGATACCAATTTCTTGATTCACCGTGTGATCTGTCAGCTTCTGAAAATTGTTATAAAGTAACTCAGTTTCCTAAGCAAAACAGACTTGATGTTTAATTCCAAATTTCAGCTGTGATTTTCAAAGGGATATATACAGCTCTAAATTAGTACAAAAGGGGATTTGGTGGGTAGGAGTTGCCTACTGGTTCTATTATGGACTTTGCATCAGCCAGGATTTGCTGTTTTGAGCTGCTGCTTTCTCTGCTGTTTCTGACATTAAGGCTGCTTTTCACTGATTGAAGAAACTTTAGCTAATAAGCCCTGTCTGCGAGCATCTAATAAGTTCTATCTGCAGTGTGTAGAAAGCATAATTAATTGAAATCTGGCTGCAAGTCAAGAACTTTGCCATTTGCTTTGACAGAATTTTGTATTGGAAATTGACATTTTTAATCCAATTCTAGTTCTTCACGCTGCATTTTGCTTCCCTGTACCTGATGTTATTACATGTGTATTTTGGTATTTCAGTTTCTGAATGCTTCACATGTTTCTCAGTGCTGAAGACATTCAGTGATCAAGCAGATAATTGACCACAATGATTAGTCACAAGCATTTTGATTTTTAATTGTATGTTAATCATTGCTTTGCTTTTCTATAACTCTTGATACTATTTGTGGAAACTGGTTGGATGGAAAGACAAACTGCAGATCGGAAGGCAGCCCTGTTTAGGGAAGTTTTTAATGTTTGATCTTTTACTGTGTTTTTAATATCCTGTTGGAAGCCACCCAGATTAGCTGGGGAAATCCAGCCAGATGGGTGGGGTTTAAATTTATTATTATTATTATTATTATTATTAAGGGTGAAAGAAGGGTTAAGCACCTGCCCTCTGCCATTTCTCCCCTGCAAATTGCACCCTCCCCTGCTGCTTTTTACTAGTTTGGCAGAAACCCAGATCCAGGGCCCCACCAAACATTCAGTGTAACCACCAATCTCCATGCAGTGCTGGCTTACTCCTGAACCTGGAAACTTTGACTCTTACTTAGACTCTTTGAAATTAATGACCAGACGTAAGTTAGTTCCATTAATTTCAATGTGCCTATGCTGAGTAAAAAAGAGGACTTATAGTGGCTCCTGAGGTATGACATAGCGGAAGAGAATTTTGTTTGATATCAATTTTTAAGAGAACAGAACTAATTTGCATTTCCTGGACTAATACAAGGATCAGATTATCTTTTGGATTTTGCACTTCTCTGAACTGTGTGATGCATGTTTTGGTTCAAAAAATGACCAAGATGCATTAAATGTATTATTTTAGGATCAAATATATTCAGAAATGCACACATTGAGATAAAATAATATTTGAATACATCCTTGAGCACTTTTAAGCATGGATATTTTATGGTGTGCAAAATTGACACAGGCCATACACTACCGTAACTGGCTATAATAAAAAAATTCCTTCAGTAGCACCTTAAAGACCAACTAAGTTTATATTTTGGTATGAGCTTTCGTGTGCATGCACTCTTCTTCAGATACACTAGAAACAGAAGTGTCAGACCCTATATATATACAGAGGGTGGTGGGGGTGGGTGGGAATGGGAGATGGGCTGATGGGAGTGGTAAACCTGTAGATGGGTGTTAATGGCTGCTGATGGCTGCAATTAGTCCTGGGCTGAGGTGCTAAAGAAAGCTTGATCATGCATAATGAGATAAGAATCCGATATCTCTATTCATCCCAGGTGCTTCCATGGTTTTAAGCTTGGTAATGATTTCCAATTCAGCAACTTCCCTTTCCAGTCTGTTCCTGAAATTTCTCTGTAATAAAACAGCTGCTTTGAGATCTTGTATAGAATGTCCTGGGAGATTGAAGTGTTCTCCTACTGGTTTTTCAGTCTTATGGTTCCTGATGTCAGATTTATGTCCATTTATCCTTTGGCGTAGGGTTTGGCCTGTTTGTCCAATATAGAGAGCTGAAGGGCACCGTTGGCATTTGATGGCATACACAATGTTAGAAGATGAGCAATTAAATAGTCCTGAGATGGTATGTTGGATGTTGTTGGGGCCAGTAATGATGTTGTCTGGGTGTATGTGGCAGCAAAGTTGGCATCTGGGTTTATTGCAGGCTCTGGTACCAGTGTCCATGTTAAGTCTGGTGGTTGTATTATTGTGGGTGAGGAGTTGTTTAAGATTGGGTGGCTGTCTGTAGGCAATGAAAGGTCTTCCTCCCAGAGCTTGAGAAAGGGAGCTGTCATTGTCCAGGAGAGGCTGTAGATCTCTGATGATGCGTTGTACTGTTTTAACTTGGGAGCTGTATGTGATGACCAGTGGTGTTCTGTTATTTTCTTTTTTGGGTCTGTCTTGCAGCAGGTTCTCCCTAGGTATCAGTCTGGCTCTGTTGATCTGTTGTTTAACTTCATCAGGTGGATATTTTAGTTCTAAAAAGGTTTGCTGTAGATCTCTTAGGTGAGATTCTCTGTCTGTAGAGTTGGAACAGATACGGTTGTAACGTAGGGCCTGGCTGTATACGATGGATTGTTTGGTATGTTTGGGATGGTAGCTAGAAGCATGTAGATATGTTTGTCGGTCAGTTGGTTTTCTGTATAAGGTGGTGTCTATATGTCCATCCTGTATTTTTATAGTAGTGTCCAAAAAATGTATTTCTTGCATAGATTGGTTCATTGTTAGGTTGATGGTGGGGTGAAAGTCATTGAATGTCTGGTGGAAGGTTTCCAGGGTCTGTTGTCCATGTGTCCAGATAATAAAGATATCGTCAATGTATCGTAGGTACAAGAGAGGTTTGAGTGGGTAGGAGTCCAAGAAACGATGTTCTAAGTCTGCCATGAAGATGTTGGCATACTGTGGGGCCATGCGGGTGCCCATGGCTGTGCCGCTGATCTGGAGGATCAGATGTTATCTAACATATGGCATTTCACTTGAAAGCTTATAGTTTGTATTCACTTACTTGTGCAAGTTATCAACTGAAGAAGCCCATTTGGGGCGAAACAGGGATGTACCCGGGAACCTTGTCTTTCCTTTTCCTATGGACGGTACCTGTGTGCTGAGCCTGGCACCGGTGGACACATTCGCTACCATTTCTTGGACTTGGGCCCACCACGCCCTCCTGCCAGTGAACCCACGAGCGTCTGGTCTGCGCCTGCTGCGCCTCTTTTCTTTGGGTACTCCTCCAATATCTTATTTGTTTGGACTGCAATCTCTATTAACACTTTAAGTTTTGGGACTGTACCCTCGCCTTTGACATAGTTTGCTTTTGTGTATATAATAATAAGAATTTTTGTACTCATTCTGTATTAGTTTATACATTTATTATAGCCAGTTACGGTAGTGTATGGTTTGAAGGTATTCGTAACTGAGGTCTATGTTGTAGCTTGGTAAATTGACACAGGCTACACACACACACACACACACACACACACACACACACACTACCTGGCTGCAAAATGTGAAGCAAAGTTCTCATGTGAAATCTCTTAGGGCCCCCCACCCAATAGTCATGAGTTTCACATATTCTTCACAGTGAACATTTATGAAAGTGTGTGTGTGTGTGTGTGTGTGTGTGTTTCATTGGACCTTTTTCTGGATGTTGCCTGTTGCCTCTTGTTGGAGAAAGTGCCTTTTCTGGAGTGATACCTCAACAATGGAACTAGACTTGTGCTCCAGGTGTTTTTGTCCTTTTTCCCCTGTGCCTTTTGAGTGGTGTGAGATCACTTTTAAGTGCCTTTGGGTACATTTTTGGTGCTTTAACTGAGAGTCTGCAGGCCTCTTGATCTAGCCCTTGGTCATGGCCCATGTACAAGCCACTCCCCTCACCGATCCCGCTTCCCTGCTTTCCTCTGGTACTTTTGTCTGGCTGGAATGTATTCTTGAACTGTGATAATGCTTCTTGCTTCTTGGATGGAGGATGTTTATGTGAGTCTGCAGAAACCTCTGACTATTTAGCAGCTGAAAGATAGCCCAGTGTACAAAGTAAACATCACATCTGTTGCTCAGGCCACACCAACCATTGACTTGTGGCCCCAGAAAGTGGTGCATAAGGGGAATGCAGGCCTCAATCAGAAACAGGTTCCCCATCCCTGTCTTGTCTTAACTGGCCTTTTTTCTACTAGGTTTGTTTTTTATCTGGTGTTAGTATCAGTGCTGAATTACCAAATAGGCAGAGTAGGCATCAGCCTATGGCCCCATGACTTTTGGGGGCCCTGCGAAAACAGATCAAAATAATATTGATTTGATCTTGAAATAAAATTGCAATCAAGCTTTCTTAGTTCAATGTTATCCCACTAGAGAGCGTGTACAAGGGGGGGGGGGGGTCCAAAGATTTTGACTGTCTATCTATGGGCCTCCACAGGGTCTAATCTGGCACTGGTAAGTATGGTGTTCAGTAACATACTAACTTTTTAAAATTTTGCTAGCCACCTATAGGCAGGCATAAATACAATAAACATATCTGAGAAAGCCCAGACAACTTTGTGCTTGATAGTATTAAACTGAAAGTAAGAACAGGATTTAACTTGTATTATTAGTAGCTCCTTTATGTATCTTCCAAATGATCCCACTAAATACACAATATGGGGGGGGGTGAAGAGTAGAATAAAACAACCGGGATTGAGTAAATGTGTCACATTTACTGAGGTTTGTATCAGGTGTCGGTTCAGTTCTCTAATATTGAAACAGACACACATAAAACTTCATCTGTTGTGGCAGTCTGCCTGACAACATTGCCAATCAATGGGCCCATTGAGATTTCCCCCCAAGTGCATACTTGACACACAACTGTAACCAACCTGGTTCCTTATCAAGATGTCCTGTAAGATATTTGATGTGATTTTCCTAACTGCAGTTCCTGGAGTTAGAAGGTATCTCTATCATGTTTCTGCCTTCACCACCCCCAGCAAAACAGATCAGGAGAAAGCAGCACAGATAGAATACTTATATCTGTTTGGCTTGCAGGTTGATCTTATTTAAACATCCCATTTGTTATTTCTTACATTGGTGTTACTTTGTACTTATATTGTGACAACTGTGTGGAAGAGATATAGAGGCTTCCTTTTATTAACTTTTTTTTCTTCATGCAGTGTTTCTGTGATTGAAACATTTCATTTTGGAAGGGATCCTTAAAGCTGTTTATAAGAAATGGATGCTTTCTCAACTCCACAACCAAAATTCCCGACTTAACTTAATTTGCTCAGAAATGCAATCTTCTTTTATTTCATTTTTATTTCAATAACATTACCCATAGGAAAGCAGTAGCTAGTTGACAAACCACTTTTCTCTGAAACTGGTCTGCCTTCAGGGAACTATTACCTACAATCACAGGGCACATTATACACTATATAATAACTATAACATGGAGGGTGGAAGAGAGATGCCATAAAATGGCTCCAACACAGCTGGAATCTCACTAGTGGTCTCATTAAATTTGAAGCATCAGTCTCTCTACATCTGAGTGCAGAGTTTACAGCTTTGAAGGCCATATAGTTGGTTCACTTTCTACATTGAGCTCATGTAGGTGACAAAAGAACTCAACCTTAAGGGACAAAAGACAGATTCACATCTTTAATGCCCACCTATCATGGGGGGGGGGGTGAGATGTGTTCTAAGTGTCTGTGGTAACATTTCTGTCTGAGCCATGCTTCTTAGAAACTATTCATTTCCCCCTTGTGTATCTGAATTAGGCTTCGAAAGAAATAGCGTCAAGTTTTCAGAACTTACAATGTGAAATTTTAGTATGCTGCTGTCAGATTCTGTCATACGGCAGACTTGGGGAAGAGCAAAGAGTAAGGTTACCATAACTTCCATCACAGAGCTTCAATATGCGGATGACCACATAGTGTGTGCACACTCAGAGGATGACCTCCAAATCATCCTAAATATATTTGCAGAAGCTTATGGAAAGCTTGGCCTATTGCTCAATATCCAAGAAACCGAAGTGCTGCACCAACAAGCACAAATCAACCACTCTGCTGTGCCACAAGTCCAACTTAACGATGTAACATTGGGGAGGAATGGAGACGGGTGGTAGTGCCAATCCCAGCAAAAGACGCCATTCCTAACCTATACACTTTTCCAGCAATATTTGAAATGGGATTATGCGCTCAGGCTTCTTTCAGACATTGAAACCATCTGTGAAGTTGAGGGACAGAGCCTGCTCTATGCCACTCTCTGTCTATATGCATTTATTCTCTGCACCTTAAAAACAGCTGCTGCTATGCCTTAGTTGGTTTCACACTTCGCAGAAGAAATAGGCAAAAGAGAGAATGAAATGGGGAAAAGGTATGATATATTGTTCAAACATCCATATCTGAAATGCCTGCATGATAGTAGCCTGAATATAATATAGCAAGTAGTTTGTTGGAGAGGTGAAATTGATCTCTTAAAAAAAAAAAAAGCTTTTCCTGTACGATTCCTTAACTCTTGTGGTTTCCCTTTGCTGTATTGATTGCTGCTTATGCTTATCTCAGAGTCTGCACAGTGCCTATCCCAAGCAGTTATCTGTTCAACCCTCAAGTCCACCATGTGCTTCCCTGAATTGACCTCAGTTAACCCCTTTTACTTTGTCGAGCATCAAACGTTAGCAGTCAATTCCCGGCCCCCTCTTCTGCTGACCTCCTGTGGGATTATGATTATATGACTTTTATGTCAGAGCTTTGTTATTTACAGAAAGCCTTACTGACACACACTTTCTGTCCAGGCACAAGAAGCTCTGTAGATAGATATGGCAGGATTTCTTTCATGTTACGAATTGTGATAAATAAATTTTAGACTGCTCTGGGGCTGTCAGCAGGCAGGATGATGAGCAGGAAGGAGAGGGAAGTGTTAATCTGGAAGAAGGAGAAGCAGCAAAAGTCCTGGGAGAATAGAAGGGACCTACCAGACAGGTTTCATCTCTCCAGAAGAAGGCAGATGTGAAGTTTCCCATGGGAAGCTGCTGTACATATGAGGGCTAGTTCACAAGCTCCTGTGTGAGTGAGCCAGAGCCTTGATGGATGTTTGTGCTAGGTCAAATGTTGAAGGTCCTATTCACAGTAATGAGATAAAAATAAGAATCAAAGCACTAATTTTAAAGGAAGTGTGCTTCAATTCTCAATGCCAGAGTGTAAGTATTATGGACCACACCATTTTGGAGGAATAGTGATATATAATGGTTTGCTTGCTTATGAAGACAATACTTTCCAGTCATTCCAATGAGTCTGTTGATATTCTGAATCAGTGCCTGTCATCTTCTGATCACATCAGTCTGAAGGTGGGGGGGGGGCAATGTGCATACAGATGATTCTATCTATTTTATAAAAGATCTGAGGCTTATCATATTATGCTGAAGTTTGAACTGAATCTGTTTGGGAACTTGGGTCTTTTCTAGTCTATCACCTGTGATGTAATCTGGGTATGATTTCAAAACCTCCAAGTAGACTGTGTACTACCTCTGTGAACCCCTCCATAATTATATAGACCTGTTACCACATGGTACCATTTTTTTTTCTTTTGTAACGGCTATGCCACTACATTGGGACATGAGTGGTGCTGTGGGTTAAACCACAGAGTTTAGGGCTTGCCGATCAGAAGGTCGGCGGTTTGAATCCCCGCAATGGGGTGAGCACCCGTTGCTCAGTCCCTGCTCCTGCCAAACTAGCAGTTCGAAAGCACGTCAAAGTGCAAGTAGATAAATAGGCACCACTCTGGCGGGAAGGTAAACACCATTTCTGTGTGCTGCTCTGGTCCGCCAGAAGTGGCTTTGTCATGCTGGCCACATGACCCGGAATCTGTACGCAGGCTCCCTCGGCCAGTAAAGTGAGATGAGCGTCGCAACCCTAGAGTCGTCCACAACTTTACCTAACCGTCAGGGGTCCCTTTACCTTTATGCCACCACAGCTACGTAAGAATTGGTTCATATGTTGAATTAATATTGTCTTGTAAAGAAGTATTAATGTGAATGTCAATTATTAATTTTGTAGTCAGTGAAATATTTTTTAATCTCCCTATTTTACTTCACCATAAATACTGGAATACATTTGCAGAGTAGCACTGAGTTTATGCCAAGGGATATCCAGAGAAATACAGGACTAACATGGTTAAGAAATATAGAAATGACCTTTCAGCAAATGAGCACTTGGCACTGAAAAATGATGTCACCAAAGTGTGCTCTATATTGCCAGTGTTTGCTGAGATTATATAATGTGTGTGTGTGTGTGTGTGTGTGTGTGTGTGTGTGTAAAATCAATAAAGGAAGTTGATTGTTTTGTAATATCCCTCCATTTCCTCAGCAAGGCATAATAACTTGTCCTGACTTCTACAGTACACAGTGCATTTCTGCTGTTATGAAAAAAGATGTGCAGCACTTTAACTGCATAATTGAAAAAGAATGGTCACTAGTTTTTACAAGGTCATTAGTTTTTACAAGGTGTATATACTTTTGTGATGAAAAGGAAAGGGAGTCACATTCAAGAACATTTAGACAATAACACTTTAAATCTTAAAAGCCACTATATTGTTTCAATTTTCTTAATGTTGCAGAATTAATCAAATAGAAAGCATATTATCAGGCAGTGCTGAGATTATGCATCGAGTAGCCACTTGATTATCTTCCGTTTATGACTTAGAATCTATTTAAGATTTAAAATGATTACTCCTTGTGTGTGAGACACAGAACCCTACTGAATGAAGGTAAATCTCATCCCAAAAGCTTCAAACAGTAATGAACAGTAGTCGTAAAAAAGTCAGATGTGTTGAAACAAAAGAACGGTGTAAAACAGGATCTGATCTATCCTCACAAAACTGATAAACAACTAAATGTCTGCCTTTAATAATTTTTGTTTTAATAACCCTCCATAGAGTGTTAGCATGCTGGCCTGAGGAAAATACACCACTTCACTTTTCCCAGCCAATGCAGTCACAGGAATTGCTGTCCCTAAATATTAACTGTCCAGTTCACCTAAATATTAAGAAATACAATATACAATATATTGTTGGAACCAGCTTGAAAGAAGTGTTAGCTGTTAGAAGTTGATTCTTGATTAGACCTTGTTTAATAAGGTGTAACACTTATTCAGAGATGCTAATAAATGTTCTGCTTTCCAGAATTTTAGAAATGGCAGTGTAATATGTAGGTTCTATACTAATTAGTTTTCCACTGCACCAACACCATTTTGTCAAGGGAAACACATTTTAATTATCCTCAGGATTAGAGTTATTATTCCTTGATGCAATCCTGTGTACTTCTCTGACTTTCCTTCATCTTTCAACACAAAGAAATTATGTTGGGGATGAAAGTTATGGCAATGTGGTTGCAGGCAACCTTGTTTCATTGTGTGCACCAAAGTAATGTTGAACAATGAACTGCAAGCGTGTTGGAAAGCAAAGTAATCACTCAGTATGGGCAGGTAGTATCCAGCCACAATTGTACCATTAAGAATATGTGGACTCTATAACAAACAATCAATTAGTTCATGTTTCAGGAGAGGTCAATAACCAATTGCTCCTTTCTCTTTCCTTCTTTCCCCCCTTTTTTTCCTTTTTGCAACAATGGCAGATGGTGTCAATTGTACTTAACTTGATTTATCACAGTTATCAACAAATTAGGAGAGATGACAGCTTGGTGCCATCTCTGGTTATTAATGTTCATACGAGATGGCCTCATCATTCCCAGCTTTCGCTTTTCTAATGTTTCAGAAAATATCTGCTGAAAATCTATCAAGGTTTAGCAACTGCTGTTTGTTGCTTGCATGGAATTGCCATTATTAACTCTAATCACCTCTAACAGTTGGATGCCATGCTTAAACTTCTGGGATAAAATGCCTTGGAGTTATAGAAAAAACTGACACTTGCCTTCTTTTACTCATTTTTAACACAAGGCTTGCCTAACATATCATGGCTGTACAATATATGAGTATCTCACAGCTAACCAACCCTTTGAATATTTCTTTTTTGGAAAAATGATTGCTGATTGTTGCTTTTTCCCACCATATTTTTTTGACTGCTACTGTTCCCTACAAATTTGTGACTTGATTCCCATGATGCCAGGAAAGCTTATAACTGGGAAGGAGTGAAGTTTGTCCACTCAGAACCTGAATGCTAATTACAGTGGGAGTCTAAATCTTTCTGAAATCTGAACTCAGTTCATTGCCAACTCAGCCTGGGTACCAACAGTGCCAGTTACCTCCACCTTCTTCTCGTTTCCATGGCAGTGGCAGTGAGAATGTAATCCTGGAATATACAATTCCCAAGGATTTTAGTGTCCATTTCACTATTCTCGGAGAATTCTATGGGTTTATCAGAGCTGCAGAAGCAGCCATTGTTACCTTCACTAGGCCGGCAATAACCCTGTTGCAGTTTTAATCACCCACCTAATAGCATCCTTGGTTTTGTGGTTCTGTGGATCCTGTGTAAAGTTCGCTTGACAGAAGCATTCTGTTGTAGCCCAAAGAGTTGGATGTTATGTGTTTGTAGAGTACATGTAGGGTGCCCAACACAGTTTCTCCAGCTTGCTGATGTGCCCATGGATTGGCAGCTCCTGCCTTATAATGTTTTGTTTCCTTTTCCTAAGAAAGACGGCATGCAAATCCATTTTTCATTAAAAAACAATCTTAGTGCTGTTACAATAGCCAGATAAATTACTTTGCACTGCATTCACAAACTTTACACTCTAGTTACATCTGAAACTCATTTTTAATTTGCATGTCAGCTAGAAATCACTTTGATGGTTTGAAGACTAACATACTGACAATGAGAAGCTGTGAAGCATGGCAGATAAAACATTTATTGCTTTACAAATGTTTGTTTTATTCACCTTGCAGAGAGGGTGCATATGAACTATGAAAGAGTACTTTTACTTGTGTAGTAGTAATAGTAATAGTAATAGTAATAGTAATAGTAATAGGAGCAGATTTGTGTGTTGGGGGGGGGGGATGAAGCTGCAGGAAGGAAAAGAGGGAAGGGAAGTATGTGTGATGTTTCCCATAATATATTATTTTGTAAGTGTAATCTGTCCAGGACCAATATTGGTCACTGCTATTTGTTCAGTACACAATACATTGCTCAGCATACCTTCCTTTTTTATTTGCTTGTAATATGAAACATGTTCACCAACATCAGCCTTTGAAATTGTTGGCTTGGATCCAGAACACTGATTTGACTCGTATAAAATATGACTACTGCCCCCACCCCATTTTTAATTTTTATTGTAAGGGATAACCTGCACCTTGGCAGAAGTTTTGGAACTCCAACTCCCATCAACCATCAGTCTCAGTTTATATGGCTAATGGCCAGGGATGATGGAAAATGTAGCTCAGGGATGATTGGGAAGCCACTGGTTGCCCATCACTGTTTTAACACCTGGCCGCCGCCACCACCTGTGTAATATTCAAAAACTGCTTTCGGGGCTCTCCTGTTTTAAAAGCAGTTTGTTATTCAGGATAGGCTGGATGGGTTTGTTTTTTTGGAGGGATACAAAACTGAGGGCATATCCACACAGTGTTCAAATGACATGGTTGGCATCAAAGTGCCAGCTCATTTTATTTTATTTTTGCAATTTAATCCAGATTTGTCATTGAAATATATATATTTTAAAAACTGTTGCCAATGACACTTTTGCAGTATTAATCTCCCACCCAGAAGCACACCTTAGTTTCATGGTTCTTTGGATCCCGACCATAACTACTGTGTACAGTCTATTCTGCAATTAAAGGATTACAGCTTTACAGCTATTCTCATCTGAGTGTAAAGAGCATGCAGCTTAATTGCGTAAATTTTTTTAAAAAGGAAGTCAAATAAATAAATAAGTGCTGTGGGGATTTTGTTACAGGACAGTAAGCAGCAAATAAGGTGGGAGTTTCAGTAGATAAGGGGGTTTTCTTTTCAAGGTGGTCTATATTTCTCCCTAAATCCTCTGTTCGAAACACAATCATGTTGACAGCAAAGCTAGGATTAAGGCATTGGAGAAAATAAAAGTTTGGCAATCATTTGCTGTCTTCTAGGCTTGACCTTACTCACACTGCTGATAGCACAGTTGAACTGCTGACTCCTCTTACTGAGGCTCCCAGCTGAGGTGGCTTAAACAGTTGACAGGGCAAATGATTGAGGCCAAAATGTCAGGAAAATGAGCCAGGGTAGGACTTGCATAGTTTGTGAGGAGTACTGCGGTGTTTCCCTGAATGAGGCAGAGAATGGAACACAGGCTGTCAACATAGTCTCTTGATTGACCTTTCTAGGCCTGCAGCGTCCTGAAGGCTTCAGTCGTGCTATATTTGTGTGACTGTGTTTTCCTCAACTTGTTTTTTTCTCTCTGAAATGTTTCCCTCCCCTGTATAATTGATATAAGAACCCACAATTTTTTCTTACTCAGTATGCTGTACGGTTCAATGGTGAGGCCTTCAGGTTCAAAGTCTGATAGTGTACATTTATGTCTCTTTAGCATCTCGCTTCTGGAAAGCTATTAAAGCATCCATCCAACTATTAAACAGGGGAAACGGGATTATACAAACAACCTTTTACAACATTTTGTCATGGATATTTAGCTGCCAAATGAAAATTAAGTGTTAAAACATCTTTTCCCTGGCCACATACTGCCTTGTTCTTTCACAATAATACCAACTCCTCTATATCTACTATTATTTATTCGTGACTTGTATATACTTTCCAGTCAAGGTAGTCTTTTGAGAAGTTTGCAAAGCAGTACGAAAAAAGGCAAATCTCATCACCTGTGGTTTGTGCAAAGGATGTCATATAAATTATTTAAAATAAGTTGATAAACAAATCTAGTGGGCCTCTGGATATTATATAATCTCTCAGGAATGCTGGTTAGCTCTCCACTTATTTTCTTCGGGGGGGGGGGGGGGGTAGGGGTACACATACCCCCAAACATTTTGTGAATCTTTGTACTTTTGTCCATTTACTGTATTTCTTTTTCCCGATTTGAACTATAAAATGGTGGTTTTCTTGAGTCAAAATGAGAGTACCCCTAAATATATTTTTAGAGGGGGGGAAGCACTGTAACTCTCCCTTTCTGAATATCTCCTCAGGGGTAGGGAGCTGGAATATCTGTGAAAGACAACTTACGATCATGCTATTGGAAGGTTTATAAGAATGTTGTTAAAGATTCCTCCTCTACAAAGTGTGTTTGGTTGCAAAGACAATTTCAGCTAACATTGCAATCAAATAGGATTGAGGTGGTACCTTGGGTTACAAACATCTCAGGTTACAAACACTTCGGGTTACAGACTCTGCTAACCCGGACGTAGTACCTCGGGTTAAGAACTTTACCTCAGGATGAGAAGAGAAATCACACGGCGGTGGCGCAGTGGCAGCGGGAGGCCCCATTAGCTAAAGTGGTACCTCTTTTATCGAGACAAGGCATCCCACAGTAATGATAGCAGTCCATCATGCATAGGTTTTCATATTGGCCACATCTGAATCCCAGACTATTTCTATATACTTGTTCAACTATCCCTACCGTAACTGTTTCATGCTATGGAGTTCCTTTTCTTCTTGAGGCTTCATTGTTAGTGGGAATTCGTGTGGTACGTGAATAAGTGACCTTGCATTTTCAGATACCTGCATCCTACAGTAGCTGTGCAGACATTCTGTGCTTTCAGATAGATGTGGAAATCTTTTCTTAACCTCTGCTACTGTGAGAGGTCCATTTACTGTGAGAGGTCCATTGATTCAACTGTCATTGGGATTGTTATTAGTTTTAAGGATTGCAAAGCCTTTAGTCCCAATACTGGTTTTGCAAGGGCATTTATCACAAAGAAGTCCAAATGTTGGCATCTGTCTTTGTATGCACATTTAGTAGAGACTCTTCATACTATGCTGAGTGGATAGTCCTCCATAGCTGGCCAAGCGCTTTGCTGCAAGCCATATCAGTGGGTTAGATGTTTCTTGTACTGTACAGTGAGAATGCAAAATTCACTTGTGCTCCTTGCCCAGAAAAGTAGCTAGAAATGCTGAGTCATCACTGACTCTGCAGTATTGTGCACTAAGCTTTCTCTGCCTCTTTGTGCATTTACATGGCATCATCATGCAAAGTGGTATGTTTTGTGGGAATTTCTGCATACTTGTCTTCTGGCAGGACATACATCTCCCTTTGCATGTTGCCATGCACATCTTCTGCCGTCCTGTAAGGTGAGAGATGGCAGACTTCCGGTGAGAGATGGTGGCAGGCTAATTGCCTCTATGAGCAACTCCTGCGGAAGGAGATAGCTGTGTGGCGCCTGTGGTTCTTTTCCCATGGCTTGCACAATAGCATCCTTGCATCCACATTTTTGTTATTCACGAGTGTTTAGATATTTCATATACTCTGGCTATTCTTAAGATTTTTGTTTCAAATTGGAGGTTATGTGCCATGAATAGCTTTCCCTATATGTCTTTTGAATTTGATCCCATTATCATTCTTCCCATTAGTATGTCATCTCCACTGGTGAAGCCAATGACCGGCGGAGTCAACTAATTCAAGCTTTGCCCCCATCCTCCTTCCTGCAGGGGCGGAGGAAGGGGGTGTGTGAGGGGTGGTCCGTCTGGGGTGTCACCACTGTTGGGGGTTACAAAATGCCGGGCGGCACTCACCGTGGATCCTGGGAGAGACGCGGTGGCTTGAGTGTGTGCAGGATCCATGCTGCCCAAACAGTCCGCCTGCTGCCTCCCCCCCCCCAGCTGTAGGGCGGCTGAGTAGGAGGAGGCATGCAGACTCCGGAGGCCTTGCGGCGCGCCCTACCCCAGGTGCCCAAGCGGCTTCCTCCTCCACTGCCTTCCTGTTGACTTCTACAAGGGCAACACTGTAAGGAGGCCAGCTGGAAGTAAGAAAGCAAACAGGAGGGCACTGGCTCGGGCAGACAGTGTTTGATGGGGCTAATGGACCGGCACCCCCTGTTTGACCTTCTCTTAGGCTGGGCCCTCTGATGTTTATGCCCTTCTTTTGTCTGCTGCTGTAGTAGTAAGATGCAGGTTGTGGCTATCAAAACCAGGCATTCAAGTGTATCAAAACCAGGCATTCAAGCTTGCTGCACCTTGCACTTGGAGACTTTTATTTTTCTCCCTGCAGCAACTGGCCTCCTTGTTTAGTGCCACTTAGTGGCTGTAGCGCTTATGCAGCCAACATCACAAAATTGATTTCCTACTTTATGGTTTAATTCTTTTACCATTTGCTAACAAGAGGTATGATTCATTGGCAAGGATAAGGTTGTGTTGGCCTGTAAATCCTGCAGTACTGAATAGGGAACATTATCCTCTTTGTCCGTGGTACATTCAGATGTTAACAGGTGGAAAGGAAACTTATTATTATCTAACCTGTTCAAATGTGAAATGTCTTGATCTGTTTTCATTTTTACTTCCTGTGTAGTTTACTGTTACATTTGGCTTTAAACTGCTTTAATTCTGAAGAGCAGAATCCAGGTTCCTATTAACTGTTGGCTTAGCTATACTTTCTGTACTGATCTTTAATCTACATCAAATCTATTAAAGTTGTTATCTTTCTGCAGCAGTGTACAATCCAAGTACAAAACAAAACAAAGCAAGAGGGTAAAGGTTAAGCTACAGCCTTGAAAACAGCATGCAGGCAAATAAAGTGGAGCACATACTTACTATTTATACTCTCTCTCTCTCTCTCTCTCTCTCTCTCTCTCTCTCTCTCTCTCTCTTTCTGCACAACTTTATGATTGACACAATCCCTTCAGGCTATGCTGTTTTGGATTAACTGTTGATTTTACAAATCAACCGCTTTTGAAAAGAAGAATGAACATTTGATTTGGAAATTGTTCAAGTCAACCTGGACATATATTTCTCTGTCAGCTTTTTGTGTACACTCTGCTTTCCTTCCAATTATAAATGTCAGTAATGGCCTTTAGTGGGCAAAATGCTTTCAAGCCAAAATGCACCAAAGAAACATGTCTGCCACTTAAAAACAATGTGCTATGACACCAAAATAGGACCCCTTTCTATATTAGTGACTTTTAAATCACAGATCAGTGGCTGTGATATATTATCTTTTAACCACCTGTTATTTAAAGAATAGCTTAACTGTATCTTACATGATACACAGAAGGTTAATGTAGAACAGTTCACCAATGCTACCACCCATATTCACACACAAAACAATAAATTATTATAATGATGGGAGTCTCTCCCCCCCCCCCCCGGCCCAGCCTGGAAATGTTCTATAGAAATCTTTAAAATATGTCATTGAATTAATGATTTGTATGCCACTTTCCCCATAAAAATGTGTGTTAACAAAACAAACTTTAAAAAGCAATATAAGCACTCTCAAGCATTATCAAATGCCTTTATTTCTCTTTCTCTTTTTAATTTCCATTTTTGAATCAAGTATCTTCCAGCTAGGACCAGTGGACCTTATCCAAAAGACTTGGCAGATATGGACCATTTCATAAAATTAGTTGGAGGAAACAGGGTTTAGTTTGGGTTTCAGTGACTGGTTGGCTTTGTGTACAGGGTTCTTAGAAATTACTCTGCTTCTGTGCTTTTATATTATTAATAGTTTATATAATCTATAGTTAAGTCTATCCCAACACCGAGGAACGTGTATATGTATACACACAAACACACACACACAGTATCTCATTTTACCTTTCCTATACAGTCGTACCTGAGAAGTCAAACCGAATCCCTTCCGGAAGTCTGATCGACTTCTGAAATGTTCGACTTCCAAAGTGCGGCTTCTGATTGACTGCAGGAAGCTCCTGCAGCCAATCAGAAGCCCCAGAAGCCCCGTTGGACGTTCGGCTTCCGAAAGAATGTTAAAAAACTGGAACACTCACTTCTGTTTTTCAATCATTCGGGAGCCAACACGTTCGACTCCCAAGGCATCGGGAGCTGAGGTACAACTGTATTGCTTTAGAGTGCTTTTATAGTATAGTGAAAAATTCTTATTGCTTTTAAGTTAGCGGTACTGGAGGGAAGGTCCATTTACTTTAAAGCCATTTCAAATTCCCTTTTTTTTTTGGTGCGGTTCTGGCACTTTGATCAGCACAGAATGAAAACCTAAAAACACATCCGAACATATACTGTATAAGAGGCAGTATACAACCGCCTCCCCTTAAAAAAAAAAAAAGCAAGGAAGAAGCCACACCTATTCCTAGAACCCTCAAAGTAAGGGCCAGAAATCTGGGCAAAAGGAAACTACATGAGGGAAGTAGCAAAGTGGAAAGTGAATAGAAATAAGGAAGTAGGTTTTGCTCACCCTTATATGATATCAAAAGGTGACTGTGTAGAATGATAATACTGTGAGAAAGCAAGAATATCTGGTGTTGGACTGATGATTAATGTTAGGTACCTCTACCTTATTGTACATCTTTAAAATTCCACTACATATCACCTTACATTGTCGACCGAGCCTGCTCCTATTTGTGTAGTTCTGATCTTTTATTGACAAAGTTCTTGGGTTCTATCTCATTTTCATGACAAAGCGATAGCATATTGGGAACTGGTTACTGTACACAGAGACAGTTGTGCTGTGTCTTACAAAATAGGGCTCAGGTATTCTAGAAGTTGCAAAATCAAAAAATAATATAATCATATATATATCTACACATTGATTTTCAACTGGGAACTAAGTGAACCCACCTTTTAAATTCAACATTTATTACCCATGTCACATAAATTACAATTTGAACACATCATTTTTAGAACTAACAGTCCGCCTCTGGTATTTATTTGGTTATCATGCTCTCCAGGAGCAAAGATGCACAAGGACAGTGAATTACTTTTCTGTGGCAGCTTCCTGCAGTGGCTGCTGCATAATTTTTTGTTTCTTTTTTGTTATTTCTGCACTGTTTGAGAGGCTAGATAATGCAAGGATTTTGGGAACACAGCTAGCTACTTATATGTTCTAATAAGTCCTAAGAGATTGGTCTACCTAGCAAAGTCCAGAGGCAGTAAGCCATTGCCAGGGGAAGGTTGCTTCATTCCTGCCCTACTTGCTGACCTCCCTGAAGCATTGCTCTGGCCCATGTTTGAAATGGATGGCTCAATTGTATAGACCCTTGGCCTGGTCTGATCCAGCAGGTTTCTTATTCTAGAAAAGTGCCTGGCATTTAGTTCAATGTACTGCGTTTTCTGAGAAGCTGACTGGCAGTAATATTTCCATTCTAGTTTATCTAGCATGGAAAGTATATTCTGTTTTGAAGTAAAATAGAATCAGATCTAGAGTTCTGTCTTGCTTATCGAATATACACGTAAATCAAATTTGGGTGGTACAGTCAAACCTCGGTTCCCAAACACCTCCATTATCATATGTTTCAGCTCCCAAACACCCAGAAGTAAAGGCTCTGGTTTTTGAACATTTTTCGGAACCCGAGCATCCAACATGGCTTCCGCTTGAGTGCAAGAAGCTCTTGCAACCAATCAGAAGCCACACCTCGAACGGTTTGGAAGTCGAACGGTCTTCCGGAACGGATCACATTCAACAATCGAGGTTTGACTATATTCAACTAAGTTTTACACAGAGTTGACCTATTGAAATAAATAGAGCTAACCTAGTCATGGTCTTTAATTTCAGTGAGTCTATTATGAGCAAAGCTTAGCTGATGATGATGATGATATTATTGCCCCTTTTTATTATTACCACATTACCATCTTGGACTCAGCAGTTTTCATACATTTTAGTGGGTGGGACAAAATTTCCACAGTACTGGATTAAATTCTTGCAGGTGGGCAAAATTCATTAATTTTAAAGCAGGGGGCTCCTAATTTTACAATCTGGGTGGCCAAGGATTTTCCTTTCTTTTCCATCTCTTACCCTAAAATGAATGACAAATAAATAAAATGAATGCTCCTGCAAATTGGCTGCCCTCATCAGTCTAGTAAAAGAAAAAAAAAGCCCCTTAGTTACCCCATCTTTAAAGGAGGGAACATGACCCCAAATTCTTAGAATTCACCCACATTCCAAAAGTTGATGACTAATCCCTGCATAATTTCAGAAAGCATTAATGGTCCATGTAAAGGGACGGCAATATTCCATTAAGCTTTACTTTAACAGCTCCTACTGATCTATGGCATTTATTAAACAAACTGCTCTTATATGCAATTGTGTTTTAAAAAACAAAACAAAAAAGCCAGCTGAACACCACATTTGCTGAGGGAAATGGCACTACTGCACCATCTTTGTTTTTAGTTGTGGACATAATTATGATTTAAAGTAGAAGGAGAGAAGGTCAGTTACACATGTTTTTGCATAACGTAAGGTGTTTTTGGCATGAGCTTCTGTATGCAAATGTCCCTGACTCCAAAATATTAAATAGACAAGGCCTCTGCTAACAGGTACCCTTGAGCAGTGTCAAGGTCCTGGAATGAGAAAGGGTTGCCATGACTACTGAGGCTAAAGAAGTGAGGTCTTGACAACAAAAGAGAGAAAAGCCAGAGCACTTTTTCAAACAAACAAACATCTATCCAAGTGTATGGTGGCTCTGTGATGCTTTCATCCTATTCGGAAGTAGAATTTTTCAAATCATTGCATCATGGCAAAAATGAGAAATGAATTTCATAGCATCATAATGGGATATGTTTATTTAACCTTTCTTCCCCCTCCCCATTGTATATAGTTTGCATGGCACTGTTTAAAATGTGTTTGTTCTCTGTGTGTGTGAGAGAGAGAGAGAGAGGGAGGGAGGGAGGGAGGGAGGGAGGGAGGGAGGGAGGGAGGGGGAGAGAATGCCTGCTTTTGTATTTTACTGCTTTTGTGTGTGTTTTTCTTGTAAACCACCCAAAGAACTTTTGTCATTAGGCAGTCTAGAAATAGTGAAAGAAGATAAATCAATGAATTGGACCACGTTTTTGGAAACAAAAGGAGAGGGGAGCTTGTGGAATGCAGATGCTGCCATGTCTTCAGGTCTCATCACTTCTCAAAGTTGTCATTTGGCTCTATGATGTGACTGAACTCTGGAACAGCACAAAGGGGGGGGGGTAGAGACCCAAGATCTCATTCCAGAATTGTGCTGGGTGGTCTCACCCATCACTGTTTCTAGTACTGAGTACTGTCTGTATCTGTGCCAATCATCCTTATAATTCTGTGATTCGTTCTGCTCACCTGTCTGCGTCCTGGCCAAACTGTCAATTCCAGATCACATGTTAGCATGTTCACTATAGCCAGAGCCTGACAGTTTCAGCCCTTGTGGAACTATACTGTATCTAAAAGAACGTTTTCACATTTTCTCTATTTTATTTGTGTCTGCTGTACTTTAGCCCCCAAACATAAATTAATCAGGTGCGTCTAAATGCATTGTTCGGAAATATCAGGCCAATGCTTATGTTCAATCTATACAAGTATTACGATATATAAAATGCCTCAAGTGGGGAAGAAAGCAAATATTAATGGCGTCAGAAAGATTAGAGCCTCCTTCTCTAAAGGGAGATGACTTTTAATCTGATGCAGGCAGCAAAATATAAGGTACATTCAGATGTGAGGTTTATTGTGCTAAGTTTCCTGGTTATAACATCCTGGTTTCTAATGTTCCTTTTACATTGCATTGCCTGTTGCATTCTGGAACCATGGCTTTTGGGGGAAAAATTCAATGTCACACAAAATTTCATTCACATAAGTGGGTGATGTTTGACACAACAGTGAACATCAGTGGCCACATTTGCAACTAGTATGAGAAGCCAGACTCCTCCTTTCATGTGAGCAGCAAACAGGCTAGCCTAGGAAGCCACTGTTTATAGTTGACTTTTTATCATGGCTTGCTTTGAAGCCACTGACCATAGTTTCTGGGTTCACATGTAACAGGAAGCTGTGGCTAAGTCCCGAATCCTGGCTTGTTTTGCCACATGCAAGGAGCCATGAGTGAAGTGGTAAGAAAGGATTTGTGGGTGCCTGCCATTACATGAATGTGAAGGGCCTGAACATTTTGAAATGCAGCACATAAATGCTGAGTATGATCATCATTATATAGACTAATAGCAAGCAGACAGAAAATGTGAATCATGAAATGCAAATCTTGTTTAAAAAGCAAGTGGGTTTAGTTTGATTTAAAAACAATATCACTAGAAATGGCATTTTAAAACTGACACCCTGCCGGTCATGAAAATACCACAACTCAGGTATCATTACACCTCTAACCTGCACATGCAGTTTTCCAGTGGACAACTTGTAGAGTGAGTGGTTTTGTGAGAGCTGCTACATTATGAGTGATTAACTTGCGCAGTAGGTACAAATGAATAATTTATCAAATATGTTTTCATTATTTCTCTGAGAAAACATTGGCGATCTCTCCTTTACATTCTAACATTTGCACACTGAGCAGGTCTTTGCTTAGGCAAATATTTGGGAATAGATAGTCATATAAAAATGAGATGGCCAACATTAATCCAAATATTGTGCCATATTTTGAGAATGCAATGAGAATAATTAGTGGGTAATTAAGCCATTCTTTAATCCATGTTTGTATATAAATATTTTAAAGGCATTTCAACATATATGAAAATTTATTACATACCAATCAAATTTGCATTTTGGTGTTTAAGCAGTAAAACAACTGTCATATGCAAACAATGTTTTAGGAGTGATTTTGAGGTGCCCATAAGTAAAAGTTAGATAGCTCCAACCTGGAGGCCTAATTTTGTCTGCTACTCCTCCCCATATCACCTGCAATGCTCTTTTGGGCTAGCAATGCCCACCTTCCAACACCAATATGGCATATTTGCACAGTGCTTCCAAAGTACAAGGCAAACAGCTGGTTGTCAGTTGTTTGCGAAGTGCTTGTTGGAGTGACTGGACATGATACGAAGTTAATTTTTCCTTCATGAGTGTAAATCAGCCTGTGGTTGAGCTAATGGCAGGTGTAAGTTCAGCAAAGCCAATTGCTATGGTAATAGCCCAGTGCCCTGACTATCTCTGTGGTTAATGTATGTCAGCTCAGTTAGTCAGTCAGTCAGTCAGTGAGTTGTCAGTCTGTTGATGTTACTTGTCCAGTGTTATTCTTGAATTGTTGGAGTTTATTTGGATCAATGGATATACTTTGTACTTGTATGTATCTAGGTGTATTGGTATCAAAAGCCTACAAACTGTATATATCTATGTCCAGAACTATTTTACTGAGCCTTATCTTCTGCAGCAATAAACTCTTCTGATATTTAGCCACTTCTGTGTGGCTGGTGACTGGTATTGGAAGCAACTTCCACCATGTGGGTACCTCACCTGGGATCCCCAATACAGTCGTACCTTGGAAGTCGAACAAAATCCATTCAGGAAGTCCTTTCGACTTCCAAAATGTTCAAAAACCAAAGCTTAGCTTCCGATTGGCTGCAGGAAGCTCCTGCAGCCAATCGGAAGCCGTGGAAGCCCCATTGGACGTTTGGCTTCCAAAAATAGTTCGCAAACCAAAACAGTCACTTCTGGGTTTGCGACATTGGGGAGCCAAAACGTTCAGGAACTAAGCTGTTCGACTTCCAAAGTACGGCTGTAGTGCTACACAAGCAACCTTGAAAACTTTCAGGAGAGTGGGAGTCAAAGTTGGGCCATGGGGTGCAAGATCGAGATCTGGCCCACTGAGCCAAAAGGGTTCCCCACCCCTGGTTTAAAGAACAAGAAATAAAAAAAATCAAGGTGGCTGTGCCCAAGCCCTCAAGCACACCTAACGTGGCTGCTTGGATCTTGGCCTTTATATTTTAACATGGTGTGGAGTAGAAGTCGACTGTAGTTGTTACAAGGTTTGATCAGTTATGTGACTCAGTGCACAGGAAAGAAATCCCTGTTTGACAAGTTAAGTATCAGCAACATTCTTCTTCATATTAGGGTGCCCAGGAAGAAAAAGGAAACATTGTGATAGACCCCTTCTCTCTGAACAGTTGGGGAGAGGGGATGGTGACTAGGAAAAGTGACATCCTCTGTAGTGGATGATGTGCCAATAATGATGTACAATGACGGTGTGCAAAAAAAGTTTTTAAAGAAAAATCACAAATGATGTTGGTGCTACTGTCAGGGTGTTCATTAGTGCATATATGTGGGATGTCAGCCTCAGCAAAAAGGATATAAGTTCACTTTTTTTTAATAGGAAAGACATCTAAGCACAAATGTCAGTCGATTTGAGGCACCTGGGAAAAGACAATTAAACTAAATTGGGGACACTCTTGAGAGTTGTATAAAACTGACGTTCTGTTCTGTAAAAATCATCCAAACGAAGTCTGACACAAGATCAGCAACTTCAGTGGGAGGGGGGAAATTACAGGTCTGTGTAAAAGAGTGAGAAAAGTAGAAGAATGAGTGTTTGTTATCTCCTGGGAGTAACATGTTACTCTAAGGAGTGTACAGGTCAGCTTCTAAGTTATACTGTATTCTGTGGCACAAGACATTTCTTCACCTTTCATGTATTTTAGATCTCATTTTGAAAGGGAAAGTAAAAAAAAGAGTGAAGGTTACTTTGAAGACCTTTACATAATACCCTGCAAAAAATAAGTTTCTTAGTTATAGAGATAATTTAGAATACATGCATAAAGATGTTTAACCTTTCGGGTATGCATAATGCATAGTCCTAACTCACGGGTGTCAAACACAAGGCCCGGGGGCCAAATCCGGCCCGCCAGACCTCGTCATGTGGCCCGCCGAGCGCCCCAGCCAGCGGGACCCAGCAGCGGGACCTTGCTGCTGAAGCGCTACGCCGACAAAGCGCTGACAAACAGCTGGGGCAGGGGGGGTAGAAAGGCGGCCGGAGCAGCGCCGCACGGAGAGTCCCGAGCCTCTGCGACACAGCAGTGCTCTGTAGCACTTTGAATCCTCCTCCTGCCACGGCTCGGCGCCTGGAAATGGCTGCTGCTCCTGCTGAAGCACAGACAAAGCACCCAGCAGCGGCGCGTGGAGGAGGAGGAGGATTCAAAGTGCTACAGAGCACTGCTGCGTCCCAGAGGCTCGGGACTCTCCGCACGGCGCTGCCAGGCACCAACCCGGCAAGCCGCCTCCTCCTCCTCCTCCTCTTGCCTCACCTCCTCCTCCTCCTGCCGCGGCTCAGCCTCACGAACGTGCAACTCTGAGGCTTTACGCACTTCTCCTAAAATGGACACCCGCTGCCTCACGTTGCACAGGAAATGCTTTTTGCCCCTGGGTCCCTTCGCGCTCTTTTCTGGCGCTGAATCAAGGCGGCGACCCTCCTTTCCCTTTCTTTCTTCCTCTCTCTCGTTCTTATTCTTTCTTTCCCTCTCCTTCCTTCCTTCTTTATCTCTGTCTTCTCTCCCTCTTTCTTTCTTTTTCTTTCCTTCTTTATTCCTTCTTTCCTACTCTTCTTTCTCTCACCTCTTTCCTTCCTCTCTCCCTCCTGCTCCCTCTTTTCTTTCTTCCTTTCTTCCTTCTGTCCTTCCCATCTTTCTTCCTCTCCCTCATTCTTTTTCTTTCTTTCCCTCTACTTCCTTCCTTATTTCTCCCTTTCCATCTTCTCTCCCTCTTTCTTTTTCTTTCCTTCTTTATTCCCTTCCTTATTTCCTACGCTTCTTTCTCTCCCCTCTTTCACTTCCTTCCTCTCTCCCTCAAACTCCCTCTTTTCTTCCTCCCTCCCTCCCTCCCCTCCCCTTCCCTCTCCCTCTCCTCAGAAACATAGGATGCTGCTTTATACTTCTGGCCCTTAAACCCTGGAACCAGGAGAGCAGCTCCAGTGAGTCAACCTCAGCCAGTCCCTTTGGTGAAGGGTGGTGGCTCACTGGCAGAACATCTGTCCTGCATGCAGAAGGACCCCAGCATCTCCAGGTACTAGTAGCTCTGCAAAGGTCCTGCATGAAACCCTAGCGAGCCTCCACCACCCAGTGCAGTTACCAAAAATCATTTTTCAATAAATTGTACAATAATTGTACATTTGAATATCTACTTGCCATTATTCTGACTATGTTTCTGCTTTCAGAGCTAGTTATTACTTACATTATTACAAAAATCAGTAATAATTGAATGCAGTGACAATAATTTATGATAATAAAGAGTGGACACATAGTCCTACAGATACAACCGGCCCTTTGAGGGTGACCAAACTGCTGATGCGGCCCCCAATGAATTTGAGTTTGACACCTCTGTCCTAACTTTTCGTGAACAAAGACTTCACAGGCATCTAAAATTGGGGATATTCTACCCTTGCTGGCCTCTTGCAGGTATCATGCTAGCCTCCGATTTTACTTGCTCTTTTCCCCCTCCAGGCTGAAGCCAATAGTCATCAAATTTTCCAATTCTACCATTCACATTTTGAATGAGAAATTCTGCATTCAGCTTTTAAATTTGCATTTTAAAAGTGCAGTTTGAACTGCAGAATTAAACTTTTGACTGATTCATTGGGTTCTCTTCCTTGTTTGGCAGGCTTCCTATGTAAAATGTCAGAAGCTGCCTACTGACAAACACTAATCAGCGCTCAATGTTATTGTTAAATGCTGTTGGATAAAAAAATGCTTCTGTGGTGTGCAGACCCAAAGGAATTTTGAGTGTGACCTAGCACCAATAGGGAATCATAGAATCATAGAGTTGGAAGAGACTACAAGGGCCATCCAGTCCAACCCCCCTGCCAAGCAGGAAACACCACCAAAGCTTTCCTGACAGATGGCTGTCAAGCCTCCGCTTAAAGACCTCCAAAGAAGGAGACTCCACCACACTCCTTGGCAGCAAATTCCACTGTCGAACAGCTCTTACTGTCAGTAAGTTCTTCCTAATGTTTAGGTGGAATCTTCTTTCTTGTAGCTTGAATCCATTGTTCTGTGTCCGCTTCTCTGGAGCAGCAGAAAACGACCTTTCACCCTCTTCTATATGACAGCATTTAATATATTTGAACATCATATCACCCCTTAACCTTCATATCATATCACCCCTTAACCTTCTCTTCTCCAGGCTAAACATACTCAGCTCCCTAAGCCGTTCCTCATATGGTATTGTTTCCAGGCAATAGTGCAGCTGAAGTGCATGTCTGAAGTGTACCTGTAAATATGCTACCAAATCTCCTGCAATGTGGAAGTGATCCATAGTGGATGCTTAAAAGGAAATAATTTTGTGAAGGAAGAATGTTTGAAAACATTGTTGAGGGTCAGCTATCAGTATTGTCAGGTTAGAAATACAATTGCATGCCAGTGGTACAATGCAAGGTTGGTTCTGTTGTGCTGAAGGGTGAAGCAAACTGCTTCAGGTTGGCACCCTAAGGGGTACAACCATAAGGGGCAGATGAAGTCAAGAAGGGGTTTCTGAGTAGTGTGGCAAGACTTTTAAGAATGTTGGCCTAGGGAGGTGAGAGGTGCCTTTTCTATTCCATTTCAGGCAGCAAAATGACTTGGGTTACAACTCCTCAACTCTGCCGTTGTTCTTTAATCCAACTATGATGTATCTTCGGCACATTGAAATTATCAAAAACTGCATCAGAGACCCAGCCAACAATATAAAAGACTTTAAAAACCTTACATTTAATAAAACAAATGCAATACCAAAACAAATCTGTAATACACACTTACTCATTACCTCAGTGGGGCTTACTTCTAAACAGACATGTATATGATTCCACTATATAAAGTGGGTGGGTGGGTGTGTCCCAAGCAGCTGCCTCTATGATTTTAATGATCATTAAGGACAGAGACCTTAAAAAGCCATTGCAAAAGATTGTCTTCTTAGCTCACTTAATGTCATTTCAAATCAAGCAGCGAGGGCACCAGGTGTAGGCTGTTCTGAATCTTGGGCATCACAACTGAAAAATGTGGCTATGTTTTTTTCCTCCCGTGTCTTCTATGGCATTCTCCTTTTTTGGGGGGGGGGGATATTGATTGGAAAGTGGGTAACAAAGAGAAGTTGGGCATGTTATCATGTATTCTCTCAAAGCTTTCATGTCAGTCATTGGAATAACAGTGTGAAACGGATGCAGGGCTCACACCAGCTGCTTGACATCTAGGCAGGTGCTGGAGCCTTAGGAAATGTCACACTATCAGATGCCACCTCTGAGCATGTGACTAGCAGAAAAGCAGCCAGCCACGGCTATCACCCCCGGCCATAGCTAACACCTCAGGCCACTTCATCTCTTCTGCTTGAAACAATTGCTGAGCTGTCAGTTTAATAAATGAGTAGCCACTTTGTTGTGATCAGCATTGTCAGGGTTTATTTCAAAAAGTGATTCTGATTCCTTCTCACAGCCTCGCCTAGCCAAAGTCAATTGGTACGATTTCAAGGTGAATTTATTCATACTTTATAAAGGTTCTGCTCACAAATATATCGAGACAGTTGAATAAATTAAAATAAATAGACTTGGAGTTACATATTCCTTCCAGTAATTGAAATAGTTTCCCCCCAATATATTTGTAGCAATAATGCTACTTTTTATGAAAACTGGACTATCTACAGAGAGGAAAGCACAGAATTACCATTTTGATAACATATTTCGAAAATGCAATTGGGAATAATTTGATGAAGAGGGCAGTTGAATGATGTCCTTGCCTTTCACTTTGTCCATGCTAAAGACAGTGAAAAGGAGCTTTACGACAAACTAATAACGTAGAATTATCATCATTAGTGGCTTGTATCCAATTGGTACCTCTCTGCTAATGGAAAGCTTCCGTCAGTGGAGGTCTCTATTAGCGTAATCGGAAGGGAGGGGCTTTTTTATTACAATTTCCTTTTCCCCTACAGCCTCTGACACTATTCTGAAGGCTCTTCTGAAACTCTAGACCAGGCATAGGCAAACTCGGCCCTCCAGATGTTTTGGGACTACAACTCCCATCATCCTTAGCTAATAGGACCAGTGGTCAGGGATGATGGGAGTTGTAGTCCCAAAACATCCGGAGGGCCGAGTTTGCCTATGCTTGCTCTAGAGCAGATGGGGGGGGCATCTGCAGAAGGGAGAGGAAATTCCTGCAGATTGCCCCCCTTCTTGTCCCGTTGGTGGATGACTCAGTGGAGTCAGCGGAAGGGCACCAAATAAATGCAACCCACTGTACACAGAAGCAGTCCTATTGGTTTTTCTATTAGAAAGTGCTGCCAAATGCACATAATGCGTAGTCAGTTTGGTAGCCCAACACAAGCGAACAAAAAGCTGGGTGCCATAGGTATGAAAACAAAATAAATAAAATTTATCATTATTTGAATAGCATGAGAGTACATATGCTTTGATTTAAGATGGCATCTGGAAGCTAGACTGGCTGAAGAGCTACATTCAGAACAGTAACAATATTTACCAGGGAACCCGTCGGGAAAATGTATCTCTGTTTCGTAACTGATTGTAACTGATCCCACACATCCCAAGCTAGACTTTTACAGTGGTACCTCGGGTTACAAACACTTCGGGTTACAGACTCTGCTAACCCGGAAGTAGTACTTCGGGTTTAGAACTTTGCCCCAGAACAGAACAGAAATTGTGTGGCGGCGGCGCAGCGGCAGCGGGAGGCCCCATTAGCTAAAGTGGCACCTCAGGTTAAGAATGGTTTCAGGTAAAGAACGGACCTCCGGAACGAATTAATGTATTGTTCTCAACTGGTGATGGTGCACCTGGAGTTAGCCCGTTTGAAAAAGAAAAATATGTTCAACCACACTGTAAAGTAGGTCAGCCTGAGGGATAGTTACAGTGTGAACTCTGAGGCAAACAACCTAAACTTATGCATGCATCCCATAATTCAGCAGGGCTTCAAAGCCAGTGTGTGTGGGGGGGGGGAATGCTTACCCCAATTTCTTTGAGAGCCCCACAAGTCCCAACAGTAACAGGAGGAGGAGGCCTTTGGCTGGCACACCAGTTAGTCCATAGAGTCTCTTTATGTTAGGCACGTCTCTCCCACTCTCAGATATTTTGCAAAACTGAAGCCCACACATTTCTGTCACTGACTTCATCTTTCAAAGAATTTTCACACAATATTCCAGCATTTTCCAGGTAGTGTGAATTTTCTTCTTCTTTGGACAGCTGAATATTTTCTTCTGGTAAACTGTAAATGTTCCTGAGGTGAGATGATTTACCGCTTGCCATACTAAGCATAGAATTAGTATCCAGAGTCATGTTTTGAACTAATGACCTGTAGGCAGACACTGTGCTGTGAGATACGAAGCCTTTACAGAGAGAGAAAGAGGGAGGGAGGGAGGGAAGAAAAGAGCTGAACTCACAAAACCTGATGATCTGATTTAAATGGCCTGATCCTGAGACCTAAAGCAACAAATAAATACTTAAGCAGGAGATGCACGTGACTCCTTTACCAGTAGGTAACATCACAATTAATCATTTATATAATTTATGATGTTACATTGGTATTCGGAGCTGAGGCTGTCGGAGAAATTTGGCCAAAGGCAAGGGAATTTAGAGGTTCCCAGATTATGAGAAAAGACACAAAACAAAAAGACAATATAAATAAGAGAAGCATTTTTTTACAGAAGGTTTTGGCAGCCTCTAGGTGACCTGGAAGCTGTACGCTGGCTCCCTCGGCCAATAACGCAAGATGAGCGCTACAACCCCAGAGTTGGTCACGACTGGACCGAATGGTCAGGGGTCCCTTTAGGTGTAATTATATGCCCACTCAGCTGGGAGTAAGTTCTACTGATTTACTACCAAGTAAGCTTGTGTAGGATTGCAGTATCTGAGAACTTGGCAGATCATAGAATTGTAGAGTTGGTATG
The DNA here is from genome assembly GCF_963506605.1 of Zootoca vivipara. Taxonomy (NCBI): domain Eukaryota; kingdom Metazoa; phylum Chordata; class Lepidosauria; order Squamata; family Lacertidae; genus Zootoca; species Zootoca vivipara. Next base: position 80,150,703 of record NC_083277.1, on the reverse strand, counting down.
GACCATAAGGCTCATCTAGTCCAAACCCCTGCAATGGTAGGAATTTTCCCCCAGTGTGGGACTCAAACCCATAACCATTAAATTAGGAGTCTCATGCTCTACCGACTGAGCTATCATAACAATCTGAGCATTCATCCTGATTTGCTTGCACAAAAATACGTGGAATTTAGATTATATCTGGTCTTTATTGAACATTTGTTCTGATTTGTTTGCAGGGTAGTTATATGGCAATCACATTTGCCCCACATTCATCTTGTTAATCATTTCTTTATCCCACACTTTTCAATGCACTTCACCACTTTCCAAACCACAAAAAGGAACCCAATTCTTTTCTTTTCTTTTCTTTTCTTTTAAAAAGTGGGTTTGTTGTGCAAGGGTGACGGGGTGTTTTTTTATCTCCTTTAATTGTGCAAACCTAAATTTGCAGTATGTCCTTGAATCCATCCTGCATAATGCTGACAGTTCTGGTGGCAATCTGATACAAAACACAGAAATATGAATGGCTCCTACACTGATATCTTTGGACATAAAGTTTAATTCCAAAGTCCTTTCTTTCTTTCTTTCTTTCTTTCTTTCTTTCTTTCTTTCTTTCTTTCTTTCTTTCTTTCTTTCTTTTGATGTAGTGTACATACCTCCTTGACAGTAGAATTTTCAAAAGGAGGGTACAGTTTTAGATTTAACTGGAAACTGTGCTGCCGAGATAAGAGAAAAATACATGTTTGACTCTGGGAGATTCATCTTCCTCCCCAATCACGATTAGTAGGTGGCAGACAATATAGCATCAAACTGTATGCAAAGATAACCAAAGTTTGAAATATGAATCTTTTGCAGAGTGAAAGATGGAAGATGACAGTTGTAATCTCTTCAGATTCATAATTTAGTGAATTTTAGGGAGGCCCAAAGTGACTGATAGTCTCTAGGCAGGGTTTAGTGATTCGAAAAGCATTTTATTGCATTACGCAAATGTTTTAGCCCTCCCTTATCTGGAACTTTCTGATATAGTTCTGGAGAATGTGTTGACTTGTGAAAAATTAAAGATCAGGCAAATGAAGATGCTAAACTAAATCCTGCTGCAGTGTATCACTTTGTAATTGTTGCTTATATAGTAGGTTATACTATGTAAATTACATAACCCTCAGGAGAACCATGAATTAGTTTTACTCTCTGTAAAATTGAATAAGGAAAGGTGGGGTTGAACACATTTATTAACACATGATCCCATGTGTTAATGGCACAATTAACTTGTGGCCTCTGTAATATTTGCATATCATAAAACACAAGCTGTAGTGGAACTTTATGTGGTGAAGCATTGCTGTTAATTATTTCTATGCTTACATCAAACCAAGGACAAAGGTCTACTGGGTTGTCTCTGACAATTGTGCAACTGTGAAGACAACAATGTGATTTTGTTAGGATTGTCTTAAACTTTTTTGCCCTTTGCTAGTTTCTTTTGCCCCACTATGTATTTAGTAGTTAAATGTTTGATCACACAGTGTTTTTATCTTAGAGAGTCCAATCCCCCCTTTTTACTTTCTGCCTGCTACTGCGTCTGTCCTGAGATTTAAGAACATAATACATGGAGGGAAAACACATTTTCTGTAACTCTGGAAAATGTGATTCCTCTGATTGTCTGTCTACCTACAGGTGCATAGCTCTGTTCTCCAGCACCCAGGGCAATGGGCCACCTGGCAACCCCCCAAAATCCTGAGGAACTGTAGTTTGTAAAGGGTGTTGGAAAATGTAGGTCTGTTGGGGGGTAAATGACAGCACCCAAGCACCCATGATTATTTGCAGAGAATGTGTTTCAAATGTGCAGGAGTAAAAGGATGAAAATTGGGGTGGCATACAGTTCTTTCTAGTTGTTTCCACGGAGCAATCATTGGGGAGCAGAAGCACACATGTGCAGAAGCGGGGGGCAGAAATAACCACATTTTCCAGTGACTGGTGGGAATGAAATTTAGCAGGGCATGCTGGTATATCGGTTGAAAAGCAACAGGTACTGCTGCATGGATGAAACGTTAAAGATGGCAGGCAAGAGCTAGCAACATAATCAGGAAAACTAATCTCAGATTCCCCATGTCTGAATGCACCCATAATCAAATTATGGTAATTAAAATAAATAATAAATAGAAGTAATTTGGCCTCTAGGTGCAGGTTTGTACATGGATTCCCCCCACACCCTGCACAGGGATGAATTCAGCTTACGCTGAGGGGAGGGAAAAGATGGAGAAAAAAGACCATATGCACATGGGTATATGATAATTGGGGGTGGGGGTGCAACTAAAGCAATTACATGTGTTTGGAAGCCGCAGCATGAAATCTCTAACTCTTTCCAAGTTTCTAGCCCATTTTTCTATTAGAATTCTACTGTCTCTTGAGAGTTAATGCAAACTTTATTTCTGACGCTGTGTTCCATTTTATTTTAATCTGCTATCTGTAAAAGAATTAGAGAAACCTTATCAAACCAGACGTGAGGAGAAAGAAATGGAAGGTGGACTATTAGTAACAAAAAAAGGAGAAATCCAACAATTTTTATATAATAGTATGAACAATCAGATAAATTAATTTTTTAAAACTATTCGAAGGAAAAATTAAATAGATGGATCCCCTCATCCATGACCATTAAGCGTTTCATGTCCACAGAGGAGTGTCAGGCCTGACACATTATTAAAAGAATCAGATTAAAATTCAAATAAATTTAGGTAATAAAAGGGAAGGGAAAAATAAATTCCGTAATATAATTGCTTGTTACAGTTTTCGGCCTTTTGCCTACCAGCTGCTATGCTCTGTTAAACTGTACTTTATGAAAGGCCATCACATAATAACTTTCTTGGGATTGCAACAAGGTTTTTCTGTGTATTGGAACTCAAGTACAAGCTTTTGTAATTAACTGTTGGAATACATATCCAAGGTAAATCCATTTTATAGGTAATACAGTAGTAAACACTTGTGCTTTTGAGTTCCAGCTTTGATTTATCGTGTATATATGGAAATATATATATGACATGAGCAAAGGAAAGAGACTATGAACGTATAATGAAGAAGAGTTTGGATTTGATATCCCGCTTTATCACTACCCAAAGGAGTCTCAAAGCGGCTAACATTCTCCTTTCCCTTCCTCCCCCACAACAAACACTCTGTGAGATGAGTGGGGCTGAGAGACTTCAGAGAAGTCTGACTAGCCCAAGGTCACCCAGCAGCTGCATGTGGAGGAGAGGAGATGTGAACCTGATTCCCCAGATTAGGAGTCTACCGCTCTTAACCACTACACCACACTGGCACCACACTGGAACAGACTTTGTCTGTGTTACGTTCCCTGGTGATTAAAGCTATAAATGAAGTTTATTTACGCCCCAAGGTTGTACACAGTATGGACCAGTCTGGGCCTTAGAACCTGCAGTGTGGACAGAGTTCACAAGAACAAACTCACAGAGGACAAGGCTATCAAAGGCTACTAGAAAAAATGACTATGTCCTACCTCCGTTGTCAAACATATCATGCCTCTGAATACCAGTTGCTGGAAATCACGGGTTGGCAGAGTGCAGAATGTATCATTGCAAGCTACCTCCAGGCATCCAGAGGGCCACTGTGAGAGTGGGATGCTGGACTAGATGGGTTATTGGCCTGATCCAGCAGGCTTGTCTTATGGTCTATGGTACTGGTAGAACTAGTCAGCTTGACTCTGCCATATGCCTCAGCCAATTGCAGCTGCATGAGTAATGCAATAAATCTATTGTAGTCAACCGACCAGTGACACAAAATTCAAAATCACAATTGCCAGGAATAACAAATTAAGAGTAGTCCATCATAAAAGGTTTGAGATAGATACAGTGGAACCTCGGTTTATGAACACCTCGGTTTACGAATTTTCGGTTTACGAATGCCGCGGACCCATCTGGAACGGATTAATTCACTTTCCATTACTTTCAATGGGGAAGTTCGCTTCAGTTTATGAACACTTCAGTTTATGAACAGACTTCCGGAACCAATTACACCCATGCTTCGGGTTAAGTACGCTTCAGGTTGAGTACTCCGCGGACCTGTCTGGAACGGATTAATCCACTTTCCATTACTTTCAATGGGAAAGTTCGCTTCAGTTGATGAACGCTTCAGTTTAAGTACCCCGCGGACCGTCTGGAACAGATTAATCCACTTTCCATTACTTTCAATGGGAAAGTTCGCTTCAGTTTATGAACGCTTCAGTTTATGAACAGACTTCCGGAACCAATTGTGTTCATACACCGAGCTACCACTGTAATAGCATTTTCCCAATTACTCCATAATAAAGGTATTAGGCAACTTATTCCAGGGGCAACTTCTGTCCTAAAAACAACTCCAGTAAATCTGCCACATGAAAGCTTTGGAGGTAAAATATTAAATAAACCAGGCTGATAAAATAGCTATCCTATTATTCAGATATTGTTTACAAGTTTAAATACAGCACACATGTTCTAAGACAGACCAAGACGAACCCTGTGACCACTGGGTGACAAAAGTAGCTCTTGCAAAAATCGGATCTGTTTATCATCTGTTTAACAATGAATTTATATTGCTTTAAATCCAAGGGTGGCAAATAAGAGGAAGAAAAGACTATTAAAAAACAAAACAAATTAGCTTTCTTGTCCAAAATCATACATAAGAGTTTACCAACACCTGATATTCAAACTGGAGATAACAAATTTGGAGCCAGAAATTAATAGATCCAGGCCAATCTACTTAATAAACTAAGACCAGCATTCAAATTGAGGGCAACACATTTTGAGAGCACCCAATGTGAATCTAAGAAGAAAGTGAATTACTTCCACATACAGTTAAAGTCCTGAAAGCTCAAAACAAAATCTGAGTTTTTTGCCTTGTACATTTTGATGATCAGGAAGGGAGAAGTGCTGCTTTTAATCAGCTACTGCTGCCACTTACAATTCTCCTTAGCTTTAATGTTGAAGGTACCTCAAAGTTATGGGGTTTCTCATCAACAGGGATATAAGACTTCCCAATCTTACATAGACTTAAACTGACAGGACATGTAAGACATAACTAAACTGTGCACCAAGTGAGTTTATGCTTCTAATTGTATTTTTAAAATTATTATTATTTGAAAGCAATCCTCACTGAGCATGCAGAGAAAGTGACAGAGCAGCTACATGGCCAGGAAAATCGTTGGCTTTATTTTCTAAGGGAAACATTGTTTATAATCCTAATTTAGGTCAAGGGATTTATCACCTCCAAAAGTGAGTGGGAGAGAGCAGAGTAGTGGAAATCAATGCATATGTGAAGAAATATGTTTGAATACCTCAAGGACATCACCTACAAAATGGCATCATTGATTTGTTGTTGTTGTTTAGTCGTGTTCGACTGTTCGTGACCCCATGGACCAGAGCACACCAGGCACTCCTGTCTTCCAGTGCCTCCCACAATTTGGTCAGACTCATGCTGATAGCTTTGAGAACACTGTCCAACCATCTCGTCCTCTGTCATCACCTTCTCCTTGTACCCTCCATCTTTCCCAACATCAGGGTCTTTTTCAGGGAGTCTTCTCTTCTCACGAGGTGGCCAAAGTATTGGAGCCTCAGCTTCAGGATCTGTCCTTCAAGTGAGCACTCGGGGCTGGTTTCCTTAAGAATGGATAGGTTTGATCTTCTTGCAGTCCACGGGACTCTCAAGAGTCTCCTCCAGCACCATAATTCAAAAGCATCAATTCTTTGGCGATCAGCCTTCTTTATGGTCCAGCTCTTACTTCCATACATCACTACTGGGAAAACCATAGCTTTAACTAAACGGACCTTTGTCGGCAATGTGATGTCTCTGCTTTTTAAGATGCTGTCTAGGTTTGTCATTGCTTTTCTCCCAAGAAGCAGGCGTCTTTTAATTTCGTGACTGCTGTCACCATCTGCAGTGATCATGGAGCCCAAGAAAGTAAAATCTCTCACTGCCTCCATTTCTTCCTCTTCTATTTTCCAGAAGGTGATGGGACCAGTGGCCATGATCTTAGTTTTTTTGATGTTGAGCTTCAGACCATATTTTGTGCTCTCCTCTTTCACCCTCATTAAGAGGTTCTTTAATTCCTCCTCACTTTCTGCCATCAAGGTTGTTGATATTTCTTCTGGCAATCTTAATTCCAGCATTGATTAGCCCTTGTCAATTAACCCAGCAAAGTGGGACAAAGGTGCAAATTCTAGTGCTCATCTCTTTATTTCTAGATGGTAGGAAAAGGGAAAAGGAAACAATGCAGGTTGGTTTGCTTTGGATATTGTATAGAGAATGATTTCATATCAGAAAAGGGGGTGGGGTGGCTATTTTGGTTTTGCTTTGTTACATATACCTATATAGGTACCAGAACTGGTTGCATAACAGCAGTCAAAGCTGTGATACCTAATTCAGAGGGTAGGTGTAGGAAGGTCCTATATTTTAAGCTCTACAATTTCTGGATGTTTACTTGTGTGTCTCTCTCTCACTGCTGTAGAGCTTTCATTACATTCTAGTGTTGAGTATTGCTAAGCCTTAGAATCGGGAGATATTATGCTACAAGGCATAGGTAGGCATGCTCTAGGCAACTAATCCTGCCTACTCCATGCAGCTGAAGTAAACCATAATTTAATCATGGATTTTATAGCCAAGGGGTACAATCCACAGGGACCTGAAGACAGAAAAAAATATGTACACAGAAAGCATTTTTAATATCAACAATAATCTTCACCACAGCTTTCCTTCTTAAAATATCACACCGGTATTTCTATTTATGTAAGTTGTAGTCTTGCATATTAATGCATCCTTGGTAGTGTCTGAAGTTCAATTCATAAATTAAAACAACACTGTGATATAAAAGGGGGGGGGTTAATAAAGATTATAAAACCTCCGTACCAACAAAATTAAAAGGGAACAAATTGTGAGATTCATACATTCACCTTATTGATCGGCTGTTGAATTGATACTGATTGTATTTTACTTTTTATAATGAATGATGATCCTCACTGATGAAGGGTGGTCCATAAATGAAAGGAAAAATAAAATAAACTGAGATGTGAAACTGCTGAATTTCTAAATATACAGCATCACAAAAAAGTTTCTGCATCCCAGAGGCGTTTTTTTTTAAGTGACTTGTACAAATCCAATGTAATAGATATGTTGGAAAAATAAGATCTACCATAACCTATACTAGTATAGCTAATAAAAGGTGAGGGGTTGTATCCAATGTAATGCTAAGTAACAAGTGGAAGGATTCACACTTGTGTAACAGATCCCCCCAACTGGAGTGGCAAACCGCTATGTACAGCAAATGTGCAGTGCCGCTATGTACAGCGCATGCGTCGTACGTAGCAACACCACCCATGCGCCCTATATAGCGACGCCCCGCCCCAGGTGTCACGACATCTTCATTCGCCCCTGGTTGGATAGCAACTTGTATACCTCCTTCTAGCAACCTGCAGCCCAGCTGGTGCCAAACGTATTGCTCTGCTTTCTTTTGGACCATGTCAGTGAGGCCGAGAGGGGGTCTTGTCATCTGGGCAGCCCAGGACCTCGAGACAGATGGATGCCAACAACTATCATATATGAATTTTTGCCAGCCTAAACAAATATCATTAACATATTGTTACTTTGTTCTGGTTACTCTGGTAGCGCAACTTTGAGAATGGCCTAATGATGCATTGTGGTGTCTGCTTAATAGGTCTTATCAGTGCTCTGAATGATTGGAAATGGACTTCAAAATAAAATCCCGTGGTGCTGCTATATAAATCTATAGTGTAACTATATTTAGAGCAGTGTATGCAGTCATGGCTGAACAGTCTTTATTAATATCATAGCACTGTGGAAGGCACAAAAAAGGAGAATGGATTATCTTTCACATGGAGGCAGTTTGACGACTTTGCCGATTAGCTTAAAAAATACAACAATGAGGAGAAACGAAAAGAAGTACTACATGCCATTTCAAAGCTGTTGTGATGGTCACTAGCACAGGTGGTTTTAATAGGAAAATTTAAAAACCCTGGAAGATAAATGCATAGAGTGTGGGTGGGTATTTCCCCCCCCCAGTTTCTCCTGGGTGTGTGTTTGGGCAAATTGACAAGCTGTGTGTGTCCATTTTGGTTTTTTTGTGAGAGGGGGGGCAGAAAAAAGAGCATGCAAATATATGCCAATATATATTTGGGTTGCACATTCTTGGTGGAAACTGTATATTTTTTAATAGCATACTGTTAATTATGTTTTCATTTCTTTTTGATTCAGGATGCTTGCACATTATACACAAGAATTGAGATTTTCAGACTTAATAACGCCTTTTAAAAGATAAGCGGAAATTAGCTCTTGGAAATTGCAATAGCTAGTTTGTATCAAATGGAACTTAAACTCTAGCGAGAGGTTGGATTCAAAAACCAGACAGGAATGTTGGTGTTCATGCCATTCGACCGCTGAAGACAGTAGTTAAATTATAATATTTCCAGATGTTATTTATTTATTATTGCAAATTATGCATTTTCTAAAATCATAGAGACAAATAACCTGTAATTTATTATTCATTTAATCTGAAATTGTGTTTTTATGTAACCCCTTTCACAGCTACATACAGAATTCTGTTTCAGCGTAAAACATATTAACAGGTAGTGTAAATGGAACATAAGAGTGATGGTTCCTTTGATTGACTTGGTTCTTTTAGTTTTGTGTAGTTAAAAATAAACCTGACAATCACTCAAAGGCAAGAGTTTAGCTCATCCATCCATCCTAACAGTTTGACAAGATCACTGAACATGAAAGGCTGTAATACAAACTTTTCAGGGGAGGATGGATTTTTGCTGTTCTCTGGCCTCATGTGTCACTTGAACACATCATGGCAAGAAATCATCATCATATTAACTGAATGTATATGATGTGGTGTGGCTATGATGTATGTCATGCCACTTTCTTTTTGATAACGATAATGATAACCTGGAACAAAAAGGAGGCCCCCCCCCCCTGAACTACAAAGTGCCCCCATCTACTACCCCCCTTTCCCCATACTTATTACAAGTGCTTGGTGTCACTTGTCTGTTATTTTGGGTTGGCATTTCCTTCTTCCTCATTGCATGATTCCAATCAATCAGGGAGCAAGCAGTAAGCAAGATGACATGGCAATGCTTCATAGCCAGTCATTACATAGAACAATGGTTTAACATTTCAAACCCTTCTTCCTATGCCCCTCCATTTATTTATTTTTATTTATTTTTCATTTTTCATTTTTTTTTGCTGAAATGTGCATGGAAGATTGCACACAAAATGAAACCACGGTATTAACTCGGTGCAGAACAATTAAATTGTGTGCACAAGGTGAATTTTCTTTCCTAAACAAAGCAGTCTTTGAAGAAGTCTCAACATAAAGCTGAGCCAAGAACCAAGAATACCTGAGAACCACGGTAAAAGCTTTCCGCACCAGGGATAAATAAATCCACAAGTGGAAACTTCTTTTGGGTCCAGCTGCAGAAACCACCCCAGAAAAAACCTGAAAGGCATCCAGCCACTTCTCAAAAGTTTTCTTGACTTTGTTGGAGCTGGCCTTTCCCTTGCCAAAGTAGGCTGCTTCTCTTTGGGCATTCATTCAGGGGAAGGAGTTTAAAAATATCAACGTAACGCCCATTAAGTATCCTATTCTGAAGTTTAGAAGGCAGATAGGCACCAGGGATTATATCCCTAACAGTATTGGCCCACCTACGGTAGGAAGGCCAGAGGCTCCTTCCCCATGACCCCAGTACAGGCCAAGAGCCACCTCGTCCTCGTCCTCAGATGTGTCAGAAGATGTACCAGTGGAAGAGGAGGAATTGCCACCTCCGCCCTCTTAGCCCTGCATTTGGAGCGACTGCTCTTCTGCTGCTTGCCACCCGACATCGGAACTCTGGGCACTGGAAGATCCTCCTCTGATGACTGGATGTGGAATACCTCCCTTGAAGGATCAGGCCGTACCTGCAGGGAAGCAGAGGCAGAAGCATGTGAGGAACTAGGCTGGGAAAAAGACTCCCCCCCCCTTATGCTGCACAGGGTTGTCCGTTGAACTCCCAGGCCTCGGGGATGCAGACTGTGAGCGGGGCAGGCCAGGCTGGAAAGCCCACTGCATCATGGCACCCATACTTCTAGGCCGGCCTCTGGGACCAGCTGGAACAGGGATTCTGGAGTGCTGGAATGGAGAAAATAAAGCACCCAAAGAATCAAAGGCCTCACTTCCTTCACTAGTATCCGAAGGGCCAGGAGCCTCAAAAACAGTAAAAGATGTGGAGGGGCCTGGCTAAGAAACAGGCTGCCTTGCGCAGTGCTGAGCCAGGGACTCCATTTCCGTATGAAATCTGGCCAGGGCCACAGGATCTGATCCCAGATCTGCCACAATTGTACACTAGCAATCCAGCGTATGCTAGGGCAAGGCTGGAGAAGGCGCTGAGTGCAAGGTCTGAGACGGGCCTCTGATTACCCTTTTGGAAGGAAGCGCTGGACTCGGATTGCGTTTAACAGGCATCACGATTCAAAAGTAATTAAAATTGGCAAGGCTGCATAATAAAATTCAGTTGCACTGCACAGGTAAAATGGTGCTCCTGCCGAAACAAGATGGCGGCCACACCAAATCAAGATGGTGCTCCCGCCAAAATGCAACCAGCAACGTCCCTAGGAGAAGAGGTACAATGGCGGTTTCGTTGGGACCAATCAGGGAGAGGGGGGTATCCCAATGGCCGGCAAAATCCCCCACGGACCCTTGAAACCAATTTCAAAGCAGCCGGTACGAGAGGGGACTCTTCACTATTTTAAAAGCAGATTTGCTTCAAAGCCCCAATGCTGCAATTGCGGCTGTGGATGGTGAGCTGCTGCATGCAGCCTTCCGACCAGCAGGGCAGCGGCGAGCTCCGAGAGCTCAAGGGGCCGAAGCCCCATGGGACAAAGCCCCTCAAATGCGGTTGGAAGGGATGGGGGCAGGAAGGGGATCAATGGAACGAGGAATTGAAAGGAATAAAGGGAAAATAGGGAAGGTCAAGAACTAACGAAAACAGATCACCGTAATCGTCGTAGGTAGAATGGTCTCTCTTTCGGCTTGCAGCGGACACGATGCTGGTGTTCCAATGCACTGACCAAGAGAGAAAGCTCAGGGTCACGTGCATTGGCATATATAGGCCCCTTGATCCATTTGGCTAGCGTCCCATTGGTCAGCTTAAACCCAGCAACAAGGGACCTACCAATCGGGTGTTGAGGCTATGCAATCATACCCACCCACAACACAAGGGTTTGGTTGCCAGGTCTCACTGGAACACATGCCCTCTTTGAGGGAGGACACAATTTATATGTTTAAGTAAGCGATACAATGATTGTAGATTACACTCCCTGTCTTCTGACCTAGTCCTTTCTGATCAGAGGCCTGCCTTTTATGTCTCGTATCTCATTGCAAAAGAGAATAATATCCAACAGTAGCTTAAATCACTGTAATACTCAATCTTAATATGAATGCTCACATTAGCACAAAAATGATTCTACTGTACTTTATAGTGGCACGAAAGATTGAGAAACTTCTTGTATACAAATCAGAAGACAGGATTACTTCTCTGATGCAGTGCGAGGGGATTAAATACACGGCCATAAAACCTTTGCAATCATGGGAACTGCAGTAGAGGGTTTTCTCCCCCGTGATTCCTTTAATAAATCCTTTAAGTATGCATTCAATCTCTCAACAATTTCTGACAAAGCTTGGGTGCTCATGTTGTGAATCACCTTCATCTAAAGTTCCGGTAATGAATATTTTATATGGCTTATCACTGCACTCTTGTCGCAGGCTGGGTGAACGCTTGGTGTACTGTTTGTCAGTTCTTATTAATACCAGTAGGCAGAGAGAAAAAGGTGGATCTGTAGCTTCGCACTTTAGCCTTCTTTTATTTCCTCTTAGAGAAGATCAAAGATTTATACATTTGGTGAATGATGAATGAGGAGATTGAATTTTACAAATTTGGAGACCTTAGACCATTAACTAAATCAGACTGAGACTATCCCCCCGCCCCACACCACACAGAGTACGGTGGAATTGGTGGATATTATTAAAATGGCACACCAGGGGAAAATGCATTCTTCCCATAAATATTCAATCATTGTTTTATCTAATGCAGCAAACTAATACCAGTCATAAGAGTCACCTTGCCATGGTGCCATTCAGACAATCATAATTCGCTTTCCCCTTCCAGATATTTATTTAACCTTCTGAGTGTCTCTTAAGCTGTGAACACATGGATATATAATTGGGATTGTCAGCACAGGAATATACCGAGATTATCAAACATGTTAGTATAAAATAATGATTCCTAAGAACATTTTGGTTACCATGTCCAAACCTGAGAGATAATTGGTGGCTGCAGAAAATAAACAAATGTGCAGTGCCTTTCTGATCACAGCTTGCATTTATTTCAAATCATTATATGCATCCTTTCAGTAGACTCCCGGGACAGCTCAAACAATTATTGTTCCCCCCCCCCAAAAAAATAGGTACAATACCACCAGAAAAACAAGAGAACAAGAAAGCAATGAAACTAGAGTCCTACAAAACCATCAGTTTAAAACAGTTTTGATTATGTGTTTCAAAGGTTCTAGAAAGACATCCAATCGATTGAGGGCATTTCACACACATATTCTCCCAATGAGAAAGCCCAGTCCAGCCTGCCTACAGAAAGTGGGGCGGACTTGGAGGAGAGCCCCCGACAATGATTTTAACACTGGAACAGTGAGAGAAGGTATTAAGATACCTGGGTGCCAAACCATTTTGGGTTTTAAAGGGAAATGCAAGTCTAAGAAATTTAGACGGGAAGCCAGAAGAGTTGTTTAAGAGCAGTTGTCTATTCTATAGTATTGCACAGGCAAACACTGACAACTCCTTGTCCCCAAGGAACTTACAATCTAAAACGTGCAATGAGAAAAGCAGCAGAGAGTGGAGGAGCAACTAAATAGGGTGGGAGGAAGGTGGGCAAAGGCAGGTTACACCTTTGTTGTAAAAAGGAAGGAGGTTAAGAGGATACATCAAAGACAAACCTCATTTTGCCTTTATCCCTAGAGAATTTATGGGAATGTTTCCCTAAGTACAATTCTTAATTGGCTATGAACTTCTTGAATTTAAGGGTTGGAAACAAAGATGGTGTTTAAAAAGAGGACAGGATCAAGTTTAAAATATGTTGAAATGTGAGCTATCTTCATTAAAAAATAAAATGGAAAAATATAACAGTGGACAATTATTTGTTTATAAGAGTTTTTTTTTCATTCAAGGTATAGGTATTTTTGTATTACATTTTTAAATGTCAATGTGATTGATCAGATCTTTTTTAAAAAAAGTCACAAAGTTTATGCATACTTATTGCAGTAGTCAGTCTACAATAAAAAATACAATTTCATAAATAATGGCATAAAGAAAGAAAAAGAATGTGTTCCTCTTTGGCTGTTTTCACATTCTTTTCTGATTTGTATCCTCTCTCCATGAATATTTTAGAGAATGAATTTACCGGCAGTTATGTTTGCTGAATAGCACATTCTGAGCTAACACTCGGCAAGATGCTCAGAAAGCAAAATCTGAACTCTCAAGTAGGAAAATTTTCAGGTTGCATTTCTTGGGTTTTGGGGGGACATTTCCTAAGGAATGGCGGAACAAAATTGCATTGCACAAAGATCCATTACTGCAATCCAAATTTCAAGTTTCTATTTTGGTACAACAAAATTAGCATCCCATAGTACACCTGTGCATTGAGATGCCCCCTGACTCCACCTCTAAACTGTTCCTGGTAAAAGAACAATTTCTCCTTTCCTATTGATTACCACAGTGTGGTAGATATCAGTGGGAAACTCATGAGGCAAAATGACCCCAAATTCTGGAGAGGGAAGCCTTATTAAGGCTTCTTCCCTTCCCCCACCCAGGAAAACCAATGGGGCCCCCATGAGAACCTAGATGTGGGCGAAACTCTGCCCCATTTTCTGCTTGATGGGCCATGGACCACCAGGGAATTGTCCCACATGGATGGGCCCTGAATAAGGCTTATAACTTAAGACAAAAGCAAATCAATGTATGCTATACTTTTAAAACACGAAAAAAAATACATATATTTGCCATGTTATAATCATTCAGCCACAACATTTTCAAAAAGAAGACAAATTAATGCATGCTGTGATTTGTGTCATATTAATGCAACATTAACCAAAGAGATGGCAGCAGCTATTTAAAGGGAAAGAAATATCAATATTTACAATTTGCTTTCATTCATCAAAGAACGTGGTTTCCTCCTCCCTGTTAGAAAGTAAAATAAAAAAAATTCCTTCAGTAGCACCTTAAAGACCAACTAAGTTTTTATTTTGGTATGAGCTTTCGTGTGCATGCACACGAAAGCTCATACCAAAATAAAAACTTAGTTGGTCTTTAAGGTGCTACTGAAGGAATTTTTTTATTTTACTTCGATCCAGACCAACACGGCTACCTACCTGTTAGAAAGTGTCATTGATTGAAATATTGTGGTTATTCCTTCCTTAGTAATACATTGTCTTTCATTCACTTGTGGTTTATTTTTGTCACCTTTACAATGGTGTTTGAGACAGGCATTGTGAGATAGCCCAGTGTCTCAAGAATCCATCACATCTAGTGACCTCTAGAGAAATAAAATTGCTATAAAGCCATTACTTAGGTTGATTCCCATGGCATCTGCTGTGGACTACTTTTGGTGGCATCCAAATATTTAGGAAGCTCAAGGCCAAATTGTGAAATATGTACTGCAATGTTTTACAGAGCAGTACCAATATATGGCTCAGAGAAAGTGGAAAGAGCTGGCAGTGTAGCCAGTTTCTAAACCATTATCATGTTGCCTTGCCTGGTACTGGGTGCAATGCTAATGTAGGTAGGGGCAGATCCATACTCATGGTTTTCAACATTAAGGAAGGGGTAAGGAATTGTTTTGATAACCATATGGACACATGGCACCCTACTTTTTTCGTTCATAATGCCTTATTAAAATGTGATACCAGAGAGCATTGCAGTGCAACCAGCAATAGGGAGACAGCTGTTTTGACCAATAAAACCTAACAAAGGTGAGAAACGCTTTATTTTACCTACAGGTAGGTAGCCGTGTTGGTCTGGTGTAGTCGAAACAAAAAAAAAATTCCTTCCAGTAGCACCTTAGAGACCAACTATGTTTGTCATTGGTATGAGCTTTCGTGTGCATGCACACTTCTTCAGATACCTGTTTATTTTATTTTACCTGTATGCCCTGTGACATTTAAGATTGATATATCTAATAGCACTCTAATAACTTTAAGTAGGTAAGTGTAGATGCAGAATAGGAGACACATGATGGAACTCTTCAATTTAAATGTGTTTTTTATGAAGCTACCAGGATGGCATGGAAGGAGCCACAATGAAGCCATTCCCATGCTTCCAAGGTAATGCTGTTAAGTGCCCTTATACTGTTCACCTACACTGGATGGGAAAAAATGCCATTATTATTTATTATATTTCTATCCTACCTTTCATCCAAAGAGTTTCTTCCCCACCCCCATTTCATCCTCACAGAAATCATGCGGGGAAAGTTAGCCTAAGAGACAGTGAGGTCACCCAGTGAGCTTCATGGCTGATTTGGAATTTAAACTCTGGTCTCCCAGGTCCTGGTCTGGGAGTGGCCAAGTTGCAAGATCTGAAAATCTTTGATTGTCTCTCAGTTCATGTACATTTTCCTTTAAAGTTTGTATTCCAAATGTTGCTTTACTAATAACAGAGAGCTGATGCTCTCTGCTGAGCCCTCCCTACTTTGTCAACACTTTCCTGTAAGTTTCATAAGATAACTATAACCAAATGCAGTAAAGCAGTCTTGTGTGGTCATTTTTGTTGTAGTTGTGGATAACTTTTCAGTGAATTTGCAGTGAGTTGTCTGCATTATAAAACAACTTATATATTGTAGGTGGATTTATTGCCTAAGGATGCAATAATGCACTCCCTTATTTAATTGCTTTTCAATTTCCCTTCTATTTTGGTGATTTAGATTAATTCCGAATTAATTTTAGAGGTTTATTAAAAGGGGATTTGACTTTTTTTGTCTGAACTGCTGTGCAATCCCTTGTGGTGCTTTTTATTTATCCTTGTGAGATTTCTATCCATCCATCCATCTATCTATATCTATATTCCATTATAATGAAAGTAGAAATTAGTAAACTGGGTTAATTGAGTGAAACCATCATGATAAAGAGACATTGGGGGAGCCTTCTAGGGCCTGACCCATTTGCAAATATTAGTATATTAAGCAGATATTTTCCATAGGTTTGAGTGCATGTCTTATGTGCACATGACACGTCACTTCAATGAATCAATAAAATGTCTGATAGTGTAGGGAAAATGAAGACACACATTAGGTGTGCAGAGAATTTTTGTTTGGTTTTGCTCCTTCCTTTGTAAATATAGTATTCTTATTATCATTAACAATGATCAAAATGGGAGCCACAAATCCTATCTCCTATCATCAAGCCTTTCACTCAGAGGGTACTAAGGGAGTACCTAAACGTACCCATTTGTTCTGTGCATTGACTTTGGAAGAAATGAAAACCCACACTATTGCTTGGATGGGAAGCAATATCCTTAAAAAAATAATAATACCAGAGAAGGCTATCCCATATGTTGTTGGACCAGCTCCCATCATCCCTGACCATTGGCTGACCATATTGGTTGGGGCTCATGGGAGTTATAGTCCAATAACCTTTGCAAGATCATAGGTTCCCCGTCCCTGCTGTTAGACACAGCACAGTTTCCTAAGGTAGTACTGGAAAAGTGGAGGACTTTTGGACTAGTCACAAATATAGTGCAGAATAGTTTTCCCGTTAACAGAAACAGACTCAATCCCCAGTGGCTCTCTTCACTAGTTTTCCTTTCAAAATACAACGAGTAACCAAGCACGGCACATCCGAACAACCAAAAATTAAGTTGCTGACTCACGACGAATGCCGTGCATTATCTTGACTTTTAACAAAGAGGAAAGAGTCCTACTTGTCTCCTCATAGATAAAACCTATTGACAGCTGTATAATTTTATGGTCCATAAAAGCTTCCTTCAGTATGTGTAATTGCTGAGTGTCTCACACGGTGATTATTAATAGAAAGAAAATTGTCTATAGTGCCCCTTAGACATTTTCACAGCCTTTTAGCTTCAAACAGCTCCCACACAGCTGAGAGGTTTTAAGTGACCTAAGCACATGACCATTTAACCATCAGTGCCCATCTACATGATTGGGTCATTTAACCTTTCTGCCAGCTGCATGGAAGCCGCTCTCATCCAAAAGGAGACCTGTTTACTTTAAGTATCCAGTTATGCTCATGTAATGTTCAGGGAAGCATAGTGCAATGATCTCAGTTTTCATTTCAGCATGGTGAACCAGCAACACACACAGTATACTATATTTAATGGGTTTCCCCCATGCATGTCTCCAATGATATTGATGTTCCTTTACATCAAAGGAATCCTTAGGGTATGGATTATTCTGAGACTAAATATACAGAAAATCTTAGCATAATCTGTCAGACATTGGGTCTGGATAGAATGAGGTTGCACATACACCATACATTTAAATCAAATGGCTTCCCTCAGAGAATGCTGGGGAGTGTAGTTTATACCTCACAGAAAAACTATTATTGCTGATGGTTGCTTTAAATCTATTTTGTATACTGCTCTGGGTTCCTGTGAGACAGCGGGCAGTTTAGAAAAATAACAAACACATAATTACTTGTTCAGTTCAAATGGGATTGTTTGATCATTTTGTTCTGCAAAGAGCCTGGCAAGTCTGCTTGCAAATCTTGCCAAACCAGAGAATAGCCCAACTTTTGGAAATAGGTTGTTTAAAATGGCAGAATTGATGGAGGGTTCTGAACACAAGTCACAGATGTTTTGTGCACACAACTGTAATTTTAAATAGTGCAGAACTGTGTGCTGATGAATGCACAGCAGTTACATAATAAAATACAACCAGGAACTTTATCCCAGTATTACCTATCTGTATATTTATTGATTTAATTATATATTCCCCTCTTAAAAATTACAGGATAGTTTATAACACATAAATACAAATAAAATAAAAATAGCCCATTAAAATTGAAGAAATACAATAAAGACAGTGGCAAACACAGCAGCCAGATACTTTTCAAAAGTATTAGTATTAATAATGAACAAAGAATATAAAGAGATATTGACCAGGCAGGCACATTATGTGACCCAGGAAGGAGCAAATAATCAGACTGTGTAACTGTGATGGGATAAACTCAGGCCAAATCTTTATGGACAGCAGCAGGCAGGGTAAGGGTTGGCATGGCATTGGGTCCCAGGATCAGTTCATCATTCCACAAGCCCCATGTTGATGGAATGGATCTGCTGGGTGTCAGGGGCTGGTCTGAATTGGGAGATGGGAGAATGCAATCGCAGGAAGATCAGCATCTGACAGAAGAAGAAGGGAAATAACCCTCTCATGCAGCAGAGAGACAGGCAGATACCAAGGCTGCACAGTTGAGACAGGAACTGCCCAGCTTTGAGATAGTAGCTAAGCAACAGGAGGGAGGGAGGCAGCTGGGCTCCCTCAATTGAGGGGGGGGGCTCCCTCCCTCTTCCCGATCTAGGAGGTATGAGCATGTCAGAGAACAAAGAGAAGCAAGAGGGGATGGATTTCCCGTTGGCGCGCTTCTTGCTGCAGAGCAACTCCAATCCTTGCAGAGGGAGGCCGATCTGTATTCACAACATGATACTGTAATAAAAAGACTATAAATCTACCAGATGCTCATTAATTCTTATCGGTGAGCTACCAAGAGGGAGAGGGGAACTCCCGTACTTGACAGCAGGTTTGGACTGCCTCAAACCTGTTCCATGGCAGTCAGCCAGTGTTGAACCTTGCCATGGTGCAAGCCAAGCAAGACAAGTCTCACTGGGCAACCAGGGTGCAGATAACCCAACCTGAGCTTGGGTGGTGCCATGGTCAATCCTCTCCTCAGGCCCCTTATTTGGGGGGGGGGGTCTCCCTATACTATGTTGATCCAGCCC
This sequence comes from Zootoca vivipara, assembly GCF_963506605.1. Lineage (NCBI taxonomy): Eukaryota > Metazoa > Chordata > Lepidosauria > Squamata > Lacertidae > Zootoca > Zootoca vivipara. Next base: position 80,131,688 of record NC_083277.1, on the reverse strand, counting down.
AATGCCATTATTGTCCTCATACAAACAATGCTCTTCTGCCTAACAAAGAAAGACCATAATTTCACTGAGGGAAAGGTGAAGAAACCCCCAACCAAGTGACAGTTAGGTTAAAGGGGGGGGGGATTCTTTCTAGCCCTGTCAACCAGTGAACCAAAAATGCTCAGTAAATGCTCTAACCCGAGGACAGGCTGGTGGGAAACTCTCAAGGCAAAATGGCCCTGGCTCCAGGGAAAATAACCTTGTACAGTGGTACCTCTACTTACGAATAACTCTACTTACGAATGTTTCTACTTACGAACGGAGCTCCGTCCACCATCTTGGATGTGGTTTAGATAGGATTCTACTTACGAATTTTTAGATAGGGTTGCTTCGACTTACGTATGTTTTTCTCCCAATGCATTCCTATGGGATTCAACTTACATTTTTTTCGACTTATGAATGTGTGTTCGGAACGCATTAAATTCATAAGTAGAGCTACCACTGTCTAGGCTTTCCCCTCCCCCTTGCAAGGACTCATGGGAAAGCTATTTCCTGTGATCCCATCGCACAGGCAAGATACTGGGCAAAATCTTGCACAGTATTTTGCTGCAAACTATGGGTGGCGCTGTGGGTTAAACCACAGAGCCTAGGGCTTGCCAATCAGAAGGTCGGCGGTTTGAATCCCCACGATGGGGTGAGCTCCCGTTGTTCGGTCCCTGCTCCTGTCAATCTAGTAATTTGAAAGCATGCTGGTGCAAGTGGATAAATAGGTTGGCGGGAAGGTAAATGGCATTTCTGTGCATTGCTCTGGTTCGCCAGAAGTGGCTTAGTCATGCTGGCCACATGACCCAGAAGCTGTACACTGGCTCCCTCGGCCAGTAAAGCGAGATGAGCGCTGGAACCCCAGAGTCATCCGTGACTGGACCTAATGGTCAGGGGTCCCTTTACCTTTATGGGCCACAGCACTACTAGGCAAAGGTGCCCCATGCTTCTTGTTGCAGAATGAGGCATATAAATCTAAGGCATCGGCCTCAAGATATACATGCACAAATTGGGATCTCAGTTTCATTGATTACTTTTAAACTACTTTATTCAACTTTGCTCATTATATTGCTTTCTTCTCCATTATCCAACTTCTGTAGGATTTAAGAATGCAAACTTGTGGTTTAATTTTCACTTCAACCCCATATCACAGAGTTTTACATTTAAGTCCAGTACTGTACTTCAGAAAGCTTCTAATACATATTTTGTTTTTGCGCCACAAATTATTTGCAGCTGGATTAACTTGTGACAAACAATAGACTTAATGGTAACTGTAAGCTTATAGTAAGTTAATTTATGGTGATTGAGTTAATTTATGCCTTACTGTCGATATTGTGGTACAAGTGCATCTTATTATTGGGAAACAGCTGCTGAAAAAATTGCTTGTGACGTGTGGAGTATCTTTTCATGATGGAATGCATACATACCAATTGCTTTTCACCTGATAATCAGCCCATTACTGTGCATTAATTTATATTAGCTTTGCCCCATTAGCAAACTATCTGTGCACACTTGGATTTATAAAGAATATTTTCTTTGCACCACAGCTGTGTTAAACCTTTGAGTTTGCTAAACTGACTAATTGAAGGACTGTCTGTGTACTAAATGACACCCATTATTTCCAAGACTAGACCTAATATTCTCATTTTCTCTTAATATATTCCACTACATTCAACTTCTGAAATTATACACACAGACAGACATGCACACACACACCAGCTTCTTGAGACAGCTCTGGGAGCAAAGAGTAAGCATATTTAAACTAACAAAGTTATAGAGAGCCAGGTGCATAGCTGTTTGGCGGGGGGGGGGGGCATTAATGAAAGAGAAGCCTGCACTTTTCAGACAAGCCTACAGGGGCTTGACTCTCTGGCAAACAGCTGGTTAGCACCACTCTGTTCTGAACAAGTCCAATTGCTTCCTCCCAAGAGGGCAGCTAGAAATCCCAAGATCACTTATGAGCCTGGTTTCCAGCATACAATAGCAGCACGAAGGCTTTTGACTGTATAAATGAACAGGCTTGTGGGAAATGGTATTATGGATTCTTAAGGGAAGCGTCAGTTATACCACTTTTCAATCCAGCAGAACAACAGCTCTCTCTTTTTCTTCTTCCTTCACTGCAGCTGTTAGCCAAGTTTCTCAGGGCACCTTACAAACATGCCAAATTTTTGGACGAAAAGCTTTTAAAACAGGGAAAGTATCTTCTGCCGTGTGATTAAAAGGTTGAGGACATACCTACATAGCTGCCAAGTTATCCCTTTTTTAAAGGGATTTTCCCTTGTGCTGAATAGGCTTCCTCGCGAGAAAAGGGAAAACTTGGCAGCTATGCATACCTAGGCAGAAAGGATGTGGGCAGAGCAGTCAAGAGCAGAATTTAGCAATCTTGTTGCTCTCACTATCAGTTCATGGAACTAATATAACAATATATAACTGCATTGCTTGGTCGCATCAATAAACTATCTGCACTTTGTCAAGTACCAGATACTGGAGTTGAAGTGTGAACTTCACAAGACAATCGTAGCATTAGAGTTTCTGCAACAGAATCCCTGATACAGACCTTGTGATCCAGAGTAGAAATGAAACTTTACTGGAGGCAGTCTTAAATTAGTTAAAAATAAATGTTATAAAATGCAAAGTAACACATTGCGCCTAAAGAAGACAGAACAACATTGCTTGCATGTTAAAGTCCTTAATCTTGTTCAATTAACTTCCCTCTCTCTGGTGCCAGAGAGAGAGAGATCCTAAGCAACTTGATTGTTCATCAATGCGAAGCATAGACACTAATTCTGGTTCCACTGCTGACAAAAACACTGAGGTCTCAGGTTTCACCTTTCTGCAGTGAGAGATGTGCAACTCAAGTTTCAGGGTGAGCCATCAATTAACCTGAAACGGAAATCCACCCTTTTCTGCCTCATTTGCCAGAGTGAAACCTCCCATGCCTAAATCAAACTTCTCTTTGCGAAATGTTTTCAAACACAATACAAACATTACATTTTATGCATATCAAACTATGGCAGATCACAACAATTTAAAACAGGATTTTGTCTGCATTGTTAGACTCCAACTCCCATCAGCCTCAGCCAGCATGGGTGAGGGTCAGGGCCGATGGAATCTGAAGTCCAACAGCATCTGGGGGGTCACAGGTTAGCCAGTTCTGCTTTAAAAAGCAAAATGCAGGCCCAGGGAACCAGTGTCTGTCCCCATGACCTTTTCAGGTCATGTGGCCAGCATGACTAAATCACTTCTGGCACAACAGGACACTGTGATAAGTGCCAGAGCGCATGGAAATGTCGTCTACCTTACTGCCGCAGCGGTACCTATTTCTTTACTTGCACTCGAATGCTTTCAAATTGCTAGGTTGGCAGAAGCTGGGACAGAGCAACAGGAGCTCACCCTGTCGCACAGATTCAAACCTCCAACCTTTCCCAACTGGCAAGCCCAAGAGGCTCAGTGGTTTAGACCACAGCACCATCCATGTCTAATAATAATAATAATAATAATAATAATAATAATAATAATAAAGTTTGAATCTCTGGCTAGTTATTATATATATATATATATATATATATATATATATATATATATATATATCCACTGAATTTAACTCTGAAGCTATATTGAGTACGCATAATTCATTTGAAATCTTTCTGTGAGTGTATTTTTTGAACCTAATTGTGATTTGGTACATCTGTGACAATGAGTTTCATTTCTCCATTTTATTCCATACAGAGGGCAGGAGGGGGAGTCTCTTTTGAAGTCTTTGAACTGTGCTAACATTATTGACCCTGCTCTGTACTTGCCTTACGTGAAAAGATAAACAGCAATTCCCGAATCACCTTTTTCTAAACAATGGGGTGATTTTATATACTACTTTTTGGCTTTTCTTTCATCAGGAGCTTTGCAAAGCTTCCATAGCTGGGTTTGATCTTTTCTTCTTCTTTAAAAAAGCTTTCCTTTGAGTCCTTTTGTATTTCTCATATGACTATATAGGTCAAATATCTGATGCAGAACTTTATTAATTCAATAGGAAGGGAATGCCTTGGAAATGCAGGACAACCCTCAACTTATTTAGGTTTATTTTTGAGGCGAGAGCTGCTTTCTCACCAGCTTGGGGATCTTGTGTCTCTTGTTCTGGGCAACACTTTGGATGAGTAATTAAAAGAAGCATAATAATTCCAGTTAATTTGGTGGTGCTACATAAGTAAAGCAAGGGAGTCACTCATTCCTGACCTCAGTAGCAGACTGGATGACACCTGGCAGCATCAACTTTGATAGCTTCCATAACTTAGCTCTTATAAAAGCATAAAAGTGTTGTTCATGGTTGTAAAACTGCCTAGGGTTTGATTCAGTTACTACCTTACAGCAGTGAATCCTATCAGCTGACTATACAATACATGAAGCATTTGTTCTTAAATCTCTTGCCATTAATTTCATTTTATGAGGCCTTTTCTTTCTCATGTAATGAGACAGAATGGGGGACAGAAAAGGATGAGGTAATGCCTTCCCTTATGCTCTTAATAGGTGGCGTTCTGCAGAGGGGACAATGGCTTATGATTGTCCTTCGGAGTAGGGCAATCTCTGCAGAGTCATGGTTTAATTTATTTTAAAGTAGGCCACCCACACATTCAGTCTCCGGCATCTCCCATTATAAAGATCAAGTAGCAGGTGATGGGAAAGACTTCTTTTTGAGATCTTTTGAGAGCCATGACTTGCTAGTCTACACTGGACTGGACTCATAGGTGCCAACTCCCTGGCCCCTGGGTGCCCAAGCACCCGCAAAATTCCACATGAAGGGGCCGGGCACCCACAAATTTCGATGTGAGGGCCATGCACTCTGTATGGCACCCACAGCCCTGGGCACCCACGTTGGCACTCCTGTCTGGACTAAATGGACTAATGCAGCATTTCACAATCTAGTTGTTTGACACCGACTCCCATCCAACCCAGATGGCATGGCTAGTGGTCAGGAATGATGGGAGTTGTGATACAAAACATCTGCATGATGACACCAGGTTAGGCAATGCTGCACTAATATTTTGACTCTACACAAGGCATTATCATATGCTCACATTCCTAAGGTTGTATCCACCACTAGTCCTACTCAGAGTAGACCCACTGAAATTCATGGGTGTTAGTCATGCCTATTAATTTCACTGGGTCTGCTCTGAGTAGGACTGGCCATTCAATACAATGTGGCTAGAATTAAGGTGAGATCCATTTTTAGTCAAATTCAGAGTAGACCCTTTGAAATCAATGGACTTAAATTTATTATTGGACTCTGAATGACTCAGCTTGATATTATCCAATGACTTGACTAGCAGTGCTATCCTAACCACGTCTACTTTGAAGCAAGTCCTGTTGAATCCAATGGAGCTTAGTACTGACTAACATAAAAATATAAGAATTCCAGCTGCACCTTTAGAGTGGCCATTTTTAAACTGAACCAGTTGCAGATCATATAAAAGTGGTAGGATTTTTAGGAAGAGCCTGCGTGTCTGTGGACTATAATTTAGGCATCTGTCTTTGTTCTGTAACAAAGAGGACTCTCTCTATCTTTCATATATAATAGTGATCATCATTAAAAAATAAATGAAGAGAGATCAAAGTCTATCTTAGAACTAGACTAGGCATCCTAGCTACACATTTGACTGATAAGGCAAATGGATAATCTTTGGTGATAGTGAGACATGAATAAATGATGCTCTTTTGTACCAATTGATGTAAGACACCCTTTCTGCCCTTTTAGAAAATTAAAAGATGTGTTTCTCTGTAGCCAGCAAAGTTTAAGTTAGACGTATGAAATGATTTATTTGTGTGTTATCCCACATGAAAGCACCAAAGGGATACATGGCAAATCATAAAAGGAATACTCATAAAGGTAAGGGTCCTAATTTACTTCCCAGTTTTATTTCAGCTTAGTTCTCCATCGCCACAAGGCATAAAAGTTATTGAGTTTTACTACATTCAGTTCATGCTGGTTTCCTATCAAACAGAATATCAGTGGAACACCTCTGCTGAGCTCCCTCCATGAAATTGTCCTTCTGTATGTCTCCTAATCGGCTGTGATGTGGCCAGGCATCTGGTGGTGACAAGCAGACATCTTTGATTTATTGGCTAATATCACTGCTTGTTAGTGGATGGTTGAGCAGGAGACTAAAAGAGCATAAAATCAGAGAGAATAAATTATGAAGGCACCGAACTGTGCCATTACAAACCCCTCCCTGTCACAGCTGTGACATCTCACAGGAAATGGAGGATGAGAGATGTTTCCTCTTCAAAGGACCATGGTCTATGCCTTCTGATCTCAAGCAAAATAAAAAATATACCAACCCTGCAAACTTCTTCCCTAAGCAGGACATACTTTTTCCTGTCACAGTACTGTATATTCACACTACTACATTTGTCTGGAAAGCAAACCATAATTATGAGGTTGGGGGAAAGTCTGACATGGGTGTTGTTTTCCTCTTTTTGATGCACCCTAAATTTGTTACTGTGGTATAGTACAGAGTTTCCACAGTCTTCTTGCCATTTGTAGTACCGTAGTGCAAACATGTGAAAAGCTGATCTGTACAGCATCTGCCCATTTGGTGGAGCAATTTTTTCTTACTCATCTGCAACCAACCAAAAATTGTAACAGATGTGGTATTGTCAGGGAATCACCAGGGGTCAGCGAAGAGCCTGGTGGGTCGGAGCGAGGGCTCTTGGACGCTGGCAGACCCCCAGAACCTAGCGCCTGGCAGTTTCCTCTGGAAGGTGGGACTGAGGCTCAGGAGGAGTTGCAAACCCTTAGGGATGTTGTGGAGATGGGAGCTGCAGAGGAAGAGTTGCAGAGGGTGGAGCCAAGCACTCAAGAGGAGGAGGCTCCAAGAGCCACAGCGCCAGCCCCTCAACTGACCAGCTCTAGTGGAGCACCCTCACCCCAACAAAGGAGGGAGCATAGCTGCCAAGTTATCCCTTATTTTAAGGGATTTTCTCTTATGCTGAATAGGCTTCCTCGCGAGAAAAGGGAAAACTTGGCAGCTATGAGGGAGGCGAAGAGGTGGGAACAACGGAGGAGGTTCCAGGTGCCCAGGGGGTTATGCTGGCGGATATCACGAAGGGAGGCGCTTCCGGATTCTGAATCGGATTAGTACAGTCATGCCTTTTGATGCTCTGTCTTAAAACCAAGCATGGGGTTTGGAGCCGCTTACTTGTGAAGAAGCTACACACACCATTATAGGTATAAAGATTCCCTCAAGTCTGGGTGATACAAATGGCTGAATTTCCATGTCTGCACATGGCAAATCATTGTTAGTGTTGTAACTTGTACTATGCCTTTTTGTTTGTTTGTAGGAGGCTGGGGAACAATGCAAATCATTTATCATTCCTTAATTTTCTTTTTTCTTGTCCAAGGCAACAACAGGAGTTGTTTGACCCTCCAGATTGACTGAACTACAACTCCCATCAGCCCTATCAAGCATATTCAATGGCAGGGGTGATGGGAGCTATAGTTCAGCAACATCTGAATGGCCAAAGATTCCCCACCCCTGCTGTAAAAATTAACAATCCCATACATTTTTCATTGGAAGCATGGCATCCCCATTGTTGCAGCCTAACATGTCCATCCTATCCATACCCACCTACCTCAGAATAAGCCACTATTCATAAAATTGCATTTGACGTCTTTTAGTTGGAGAGAGAATCCATTTTGACTTTAGTGTGGTTGCGTGCAAATCTATGAGCATGATCTATTTGGTAATCTAGTTTAAACAAGAAACTCACATCAAGATAAAATGGAGAAAGAGTTTAAGGCAAGTAGCATTATCAGATGAATGGAAATTGATAGATCTATGAACCTCTAGGGGAGTTTTAAAAACTTGCATTCCATCGGCATTTAATAGGGCTGTTTATGGCTCCCCCGCCCCCATCCAATTTGATCTGATGCTTCAGAGTGGCCCTGACATGACCAGATCTATGTCTTGAACCTGAGGCCTTCAGCCAAAGGTCTTGCACAGTCCTTGATTGGGGTTTTTAACCCCAATTAAACATTTGTTTGGGATGGGGAGAAGGAGACACACCCAGGCAGGCAGTCCGGGATTTGATTGGAGCCAGTGCACAGCTCTATTATTTAACTCTTATGAGGCTTATTAAAATGTAGACCACAGTTAATTATTTGTAGGCTATATTCTCCACCAAAAGCCACTGTATTTCATACTTTCTGATCTCACCCTACAGTAGGAACTTTCTAGATCAGTACAGAAAGTGAACCTTATTTTAAAAGGTGTAGGATCAAGGCCATTAAAAATAATAATCTAGAGTCTTACGGTTGTTACCAAGATGAATTTACATCAGCATTTCTAGGCTATCAGATCCTAAGTAAGAATATTTTCTTTTCTGTCCTCCAAGCTTTTATCCACAGTTGAGCACATAGCTCCATAAATTATACATTTTAAGTTAACTATAATTTTGGAAAAACAGAAACTTGCTCATGGCAATGCTACCATGATTCGCCCATATTATGCACTCATTACAGTAAATGAAAGGTTGCTTGCATATTACATATAAAGCAAAATGAATTGTTGTTAAGAGGATAATTTTAACTGAACAAGGAATTGTAATTTTCCACCAAACAACAGTGTGCGGACCTAAGGGTATTTCTGCACATATTAGCACTGTCCAGCTGCAGTAAGTCAGGTGAACAGGATAGAGAGGCAATGCAGAGATGGGAACTATGCCAAGTTGGTCTTCCCAGGAATAGAATACCTCCAAAACAAAGGGCAAGCTAGTGAGGATGTTTTACAGCACAGTGTGGCTTCAGACAGTAACAATTTCTACTCTAGCTGCAGCTGAATATGATAAATTAAAATATTGAGCAGAACTGTTCAAGCAAGTTACTTTATTATTCTAATTGGTAGCAAATATGGGTGTTCTGAAGTTTTCCCTTTCTATGTACATGCTTAGGGGTAAATAGGAGTGTGCTCCTTGGCCAACCATCTACACGTTTTGATGCACCTTTTTAAAAGGGAGCCTAGTTTCCTTGCCAAGTCAGAAGTCTCAGTCATTCAGGGGTCCTTGCTTTGATATTTTAAATGGCACCATATATTACAGTACATGTATTACAGTCTTGAGTATTTTCATGGAGCCCATTCTAGCTACCTAGTCTGTCATAGGGAGCTAACAGTTGTGGCTTTGATTTACACTTGGTGCCTGTAGTTTCCAGCTAAATCTTGGTAAATTCTTAGGCCCCATCCCCCTGTGCTTTTATAGTTGTGGAGGGAAATATATATATACATATGATTTATTTTAAAATGAAAAGCAGAGAATCTCAAGATTATTGGAATGCAGAATCCAGTGGTTAGGACTAGATTTTCTTTTTCATTCTGTTATTGCCTCAACTCTAATTCTCTGTCGTCACTACAGAGCTATCCAGTGTCTTGTTATTTTTAATTATTTGTTCAAGGGCAGGAAAACGTGAGTTCTTACACTCTAAGTGGTAACAGTGATATAATTGTCTATCCTTTCTGCACTTCAAATCCTGCCCCCAAGCCATTCTTGTTTTCCGCCTTGTTTTACACTAGCAACAGTCACACCATACACCAAAAATTTTAGGATTCCACACCTGAATGGGATTATTGTGCTCTGGTACATCAAATCCACTTTTCAAAAAGCAAACTTTTTGGTAAGGAAAGTGATGGAGAAATACACCCCAAAAAAGTGTGTGGCAATGATTGATTCACGGGAATTCATATAACCTCCACACAAATAAATCATGTTGAATCATAATCACTCCCCCAAACAAATCAAAATGAATGCTCAGTAAAGAGTGGACATTAGACAACCTCCTACTGGCGTTGCGCAAACAAACCAGAATGAATGCTCAATAAACAGGTAATCTGGAGGAGCATTGTGTGTCTATGTAGATAACTGGCAATTCAGGATAGCCCTTTATTCATCTGATGAAGTGGGCTGTAGTCCATGAAAGCTTATTATGCCGTAATAAATTTGCAGGTCTACATGGTTCCACAAGACACTTCATTTATTCTGCTTACATGAACTGTCCAAATGTGAATACACAACCAAAGTCATTCAAACCATAGAACTGAGGACACCAATACATATATATTATTTTTCTCAGATAAGAGATGAAATATATTCATGCACATTTTAGGCAGTGCTTCAGGTTTTTTGCAATTAAAACATTACTCCACTGCACTCTTGTGGGTCCAGTAATAGACACTTTTTAAGATATGTGGGTGAATGCAAGCCTAACCATGTGCAACCATGTGTGGTGAATCTGTCAGAGCGAACAGCAGGAACCTTGATAAGAGTTTTCCATCAGTAAACCCTGTTTGATAGCTGATAGCTGAAGGTCTATGAATTGTTATTATAAGTAGCACCCAATAGCACCACTACAAGATTAAAGGGCTGATAGAATTTGCTGGTGTTCTCTGCTTACTTTTCCTCACAACTTACTAGTTTGTGTGAAATTCCAACATAAAAGCAGCAGCATAGCATAGCATAGCATAGCTTTGATTCACTGTCTCTTGCATGTGAACAAAAGTAAGAAATTGCAACCCTCCCCATGCTGACAAAAAACAAAACACCAGAATTTAATATATGAATGCAAATAAATCTCGGAAGCCCTTTGGCTGATTTTCCTTGGTTTTGTAGTTTGCTCTAGAAAGCTTCATCCACAAATGTATGGCTGAAACATTTCAATTTAGTAAACGACACCTCTATCATTTTAAATCAAAGCACTCTGAATAGCTGGTAGATAGCATATATTTCAGGGCTGATCAGTGTGTCTTCTTTTTTTAAAAGGTGCTTGTACTCATCATGAAGTTGTTACAGTAAGTGCCACACTTTAAACATTTTTTGGGGGAAAGGTGCGTACCCTTGAGGGGGGAGCACTGGGCTGAGTCAGATACAGGTCAGCACTCAAGATGCAGAGACAAGCAAAAAAGTTAGCTCTTTATTCAAGGAAACAATATATAAGACAGCAATGTCTACAAACAGGACTGGACCCTATGAAACAGTTGCCAGGACTGACAATCCCTGCCTCTTACTTCCCCCTATGTCTCTTCCTCAGCCAGATGTCTCCTAATCAGTCTTGAACAACATTGGCGGAGAGGAACCTGGTGGAGTGGCACACACATAGCTCTCTGCTTCCTTGGAAACAGGGGGGAGGGGAGCTTACTACAGTAGGAAAGGCAGGCTCCATGGATGCTTCTGCAGCCTCTGGCCCCTCCTCCTCTGCTTCATCTGCTGAGTCTGAACTGCTTTCTGCACCTGGTACTTCTTGCTCACTGAAGCCTGTTGCCTCTTCAGCATCTAGCCATCCCCCTCTTCACCCTCTGACCTGTCCTCGGTGTGCCACCACCAATCCTCAGGCTCTGAGATTTCCTCCTCTGGGACTTCCCCAGTAGGTTTCCCTGGCTGGTGCCTCCCACCAATCCTCATCACCCTAACAAAATATTTAGCTTGACTAATAGAGAATGTTACCTCAGGGAAGGGTAATGAAGGGCACCACTTATTTTTCAACTGACCACACTTACTCAAGGTATGATTTTGATGTGCTTGCCATTGTTTTATTATGGTATTTATTACAACAATTTATACTCTACATTTCCACTACCACAGCAGCACTCAAGGAAAAATTAATACGCAATTAAATGGCAGATAAGTAAAAATTATGATCGTTTGGGAGCCCAGTTTTGCTAACCCTGTTGCTACATGAACTGAGCAAAGAAAACAACAAAAATCCTTCATTCAGTTATGACAGTTTTCAACTGTAGACTAACTTTCTAAAGTCATATTGGAAATCATTTCTGGATGTTTATCGGCTTTACAGATAAACTGTGAAAATCTCAAGGATCACTCCCAGAGGAGCAGTATCTTTTTGCATGCAGTGACTCGATATACTTTCCATTTATTATTTATTTATTCATTTATTTATTTCTCACTCTTAGCCTGCTGATAGATTTGCAGATTTAAAAAATGGAATTGTGTTCACCTTCATTCAGTTCCAGATAAAGGACTCACATTCAGGAGATCATTGCTATCTACAGTTTTGCAGGATATAACCAGGAAAACAAAAAAAGTAATGTTTGCAATGCTAATCTCTATTCCTGATGCTCAGGTGTAGGACATTGCGCACACTGTGTACCCTTCTGATATAAAGCAGCCTGGGAAAACATCTTTTCTTCAATCATTTTATTATTAACAAAATAATCCACCTACTGTATATAAAAGAATATAGTATCTAAGCAGCATAGGTAATGCCTAAAATACTTGGATAATCATACCTTTGGATAAGCAGGAAAAAATGTCTTTATATAAACAGAGAGGAAGCAGCAAATCTGGATAGTTCATAAAAACTAAAGCTGAGGAAACAGAAAATGCTTCCTATTTGTAATACTTCTGAAGAACTAAATCCTTCCACGCATTTGCGAACAAATTTCTCGGATGATAGATAAGCTGCAAGGTAGGCACAAAGAGAAGGCGGACCAATGATAGGAACATAAAACGCATACCAGATATTGATTGCTTTGGAAATAGTGGGAACAAAGCATAGGTGGGTGGCCTGATCCATTGACGAAGGAAGAATAGTAAGGGCTTAAGGATGGATGCATTGACAGAGTGGACAATAAAGTTGATTCAGCTCTGTAATTCATCCCCCTTCAATGGTTCCCCCCCCCCCAGTGGACCATGCTCCTCTGCCTTATCCACAGTAGATGGGGGATGGCTGCTGCACATAACAGCCATTGCCAATAGCTCATTGGCTTGTTCAGGTGAAGAAGCATTCAGCAGCAGAGGGTAGCCTCCGCTGGCACTCTTCCTCTGTGTTAGATGAGGAGAATGCATAAGTGGCACAGCACTGGGCACAGGACCTCACCGGAGGGAGGGGGGTCATTAATCCCACCAAAGCAGAAAGGGCTATGGCTACTGTTGCTGTTTCTCCTCCTGCTGCTCCTTCTCTGCAGCACTGTCGCAGGGCAATCGTCATAACTCAAAAGATGAAGTACAAGTTTAATTAACCTTTCTCCAGAAATGTTTTTGTTTTGTTATCAATACACAACCCTTTTCTATTCATTGTATGCAATGTTGGAGTCCTGGCCCAGGCATCCTATTTATAGCCTGAGAGTAGAAAAGGAGGGAAAGGTGGTGGTCAATTTGGGGCATAACGGCTTCAACCTGCCAGATATATTTAAGCACCGCTGTGATGTACAAGTTTACTTGCAGTGGCAAATCTAAAACACAGGTGCAGGGAAGTTTGTCAGCATGAGGGCCATGGGCAAATTTTCTGGGGGCTTTGTGCCACCGGTGCAGGATCAACAGAGCCAAAAGTGAGTGAAGTGCTGCTCACATTTATGCAATAAGTGTACATTCATGCCATGTAAAGGTTTCTACACACCCACACCCCACATATCTTTCAGGCCTTAATCCGGACAAGCAGAAGGCATGATCAGAGTTCAAGGACCTATTCCAGCCAGGCAAAAGCACTCAAATAAAATCAGGGCCGGCTGTAGGTATAGTCCCGGTGGCGCGGGGCGCCAGGGCGCCAGGCCAGCAGGCGGGGCGCTGCGCAGCGAAGCCATGCGGAAGCCGTGCTGCACGCTGCAAGGGCGGGGGCACCGGAGCGATCTCCGCGCCTCAGCGCCAGGGCGCCCGACCTGCTCGAGACTGCCCTGAATAGGATACAGAGCAGGGCGAGTGAGAGGTGTGACCTGAAGGAAGGGCATTCCATGGGGAGAGTCTCAAGGGACAGTTAGAGAGGCCTGTGATTGAGCACATGCAAAGCTGACATAAATGCCTAGGGGGTCATGCTAGGGCCACACTACAAGTCTTTCTTCCTAATGGATGCTACCCATGATAATGATAGTCTTTTTGCCAGTGCACCTAATATTTGTTGGTAAGCAGGGAGGATGTGCTTCTGCTGGCATGCTCAGTACAGTCATACCTCGGTTTAAGTACTTTCAGTTTAAGTACTTCGTGGACCTGTCTGGAATGGATTAATCCACTTTCCATTACTTTCAAAAGTTTGCTTCAGGTTAAGTATGCTTCAGGTTAAGTACAGACTTCCAGAACCAATTGTGTACTTAAACCGAGGTACCACTGTACTGTAGAGCCATCATTTTCAGGTTGCTTGTAAATGAGTTGTATTGGTTCAGCTCATTCCACAGATGTGCTAGTTTGAAAATGGCAATTTTCTCTGGTCTTCTTATGCAGTGAAGTCCAGTCTTTCCTCTGTTATGAGAAAAGGGAAATGCTGAGGCTTTCTTCAGTGCGCCTTAGGCTGAGGGTGTGGCAGAAGGGAAATAGAAAGTTTAGAAATCAATGAATATCTTCCACTTGGGAATATTACAGCATCATGACATGGTGTTTTCAGGTAAAGGACAGACAATATTCAATTAAACCTCCCCCCTTAAATTAATTCAGACAAGACTCAAATTTTGGTTTGGTTTTGGCAGAATTTAGGCCACAACTTTATTGATTACATCAGGTGAGTGGTTGCATAGGCTCTGGTTCGACTAGCTCCCTGCACCATTTCAGGTAGCGCTGACCCAGGGTACCAGTATGGGTCAGCCGAGGGTGAACACCCGGAATGGCGGAAAGCCGGGGACATGCTATGTCCACCACCCAGATGTCCCCCTGGACTCAGGCACGGGAACAGCCCCTCTCAGGGTTGACCAAACCACTGAGTCCCTGGATTCCTTTAACGGAATACCCTTCACATAGGGATGGCAACAGCCTGAACCAGAGCCTATCCACAACCTTACAAGTTGTGATGATTTGCTACGTGGCAGGCGAAACCCAAGTGGCACCAGCCAATCAGCCAAGTGGGGAAAATTCCTGCCGCGCCCCTGTCCCAATGACAGACAACACACGATGGCATAGCAAGGTCAAGCGCACAAGCCCTAAAAGTAGGGTGAGGTGGGCGGGTGTTCCGATGCACTGACCAAAAGAGGAAGCTCTGAGTCACGTGCATGGGCACCTGATCGGTTTGGCTAGCATCCCATTGGCCTGATTCAACCCAGCATCAAGGGACCTACCAATAGGGTGTTGTGGCTATCAAATCGTACCCACCCACAACACAGGGTTTGGTTGCCAGGTTGCACCACAACTCTTTGAGGGAGGACATGATTAAGCTGAACATTGGACATGGTGTTGGGATAACTTACCTTGTCTCTTACTTTTTTTGCTACACATCCAAGCACTTGAAGCATGTATACTCATTTGCTTCAAATGCCCCTCAGCTCACAGCAAACCTTGAAAACAATCAGAAATTCTTAACAGCACAATAAAATCTCCTATGGCATTTCTGCTTGCCTTTTGCAGAAGGCAAAGGCTCATTTCGTTTCTTAATTTGTGCACCAACCTTGAAATCGGTAAGATTGAAATTTGTGGTCCCAAGGGCAAAGTTTGGCCCCAAAGCAGCAAACAAATCTTTGTTTGTGGTTTTCCAAATTAACAAGCACATCATGTATATTGATGGACGGTATAAATTACAAGGAGCAGGAACAATATCTTGGAGTAGAGAGAGGCAGCAATATATTGCTCATCAATGGTTTCCTTTCCCCTTTCTCTTTTTGCCCTAAGGGAGTTTGACTGTGCACATTCATATTTTTACATTTACTTAAAGTGTACAGTGGACAACATGCAAGGGATAGACAATCTTCAGCTTTATTTAATCACTTCACTTTCCATTTGAAAAGTAATTCATCATGGAGAGTCAGCGGGGTATAGAGAGCACTAATTGCAGCAAAATATCAAGGACAGTTTTCCTCTGTCTTAATTAAACATTAATGAGTAAAGTTATTTGCAAACGCAGGCTGCGGGGATGGACTTGTCTATCCAAGTTTGGTAAATACTGACATTTGGGTGCCAAAATAAAATTCCTTAATTGATTTATACAGGAGTAGCCTTTTGTTTTCTTTCTTCCTTTTCTGTTTCAGGAGTGCACCTGAGCTGACATTCCTCCAGATTTTTATGCAGTATTTCACTGTTGGATTATTGATAAAGAAATATTGCCTGACCCGTCTTAATTATACAAGTGGCTGCTTCCAGACTAATCAATTCATACAAGTGGTATTTTCACCTTTCTGTTGGCTCTTCTTTATTCTAAAGATATATGACAAGGAATATTCATTTATTTATTTTAAAACAATGGGGTATTTCTTCCCTTGATCTCTTTTTCAGTTGTTTTAAGTGACTCTGAACTAAAATACTGTCAGTGGTATGTAGAATTTACTTACACACTAAATAAGGTTATTTTTGATTTTTGAAAATATGACTGGAAGTTATGCATTTATTGATGAGCGTTTGTTAAGTAAGCAGGAGAATTTCACAAGCAGTATCCATTTTTTGTTACATGTAGTTGTGAAGCACTTACAGTAAATGGATAGGAAAATGAGGAACTGAAGCTTTGTTTGTTTTTCTTAGGAGAAAATTGGAATTCCAATGAGTAGCACTAAATATTCAGAATTTCTGAGAGTGGTTTATTGAAGAGTTGGACATCGTCAGCTGTGTAGTGAAGAAAGATAAAATGAGAAAGATAAAGTTAGAAGGTGAAGGTGATCAGT
This sequence comes from Zootoca vivipara, assembly GCF_963506605.1. Lineage (NCBI taxonomy): Eukaryota > Metazoa > Chordata > Lepidosauria > Squamata > Lacertidae > Zootoca > Zootoca vivipara. Next base: position 80,115,105 of record NC_083277.1, on the reverse strand, counting down.
TTTAAAGCTCTTAGAAAAATATATCAGTGTGACTCTTCTATGATATGAAGAATAGTAAATAATTGTGCAGATAGGAATATATATTTTTACAGCATTGACTAGAAAGAGCTGTTATTGATAGCTCCTTGAACAGTGTGGGAAAGGCTGCATGGTATTCTTATTTGATACCTTCCAGGAAACATTGATTTGAGGTGTTACTTTCATCAAAGGATAGAGCTTCTGAATAAAAACAAACAAACCCAGTTTTATTCATCTAGAACAAGGGTCCCCAGAATATAAGTTCCTTATATTCATGGCTGCCTAGTTTTTAATCTACCATTGAACATGGCACAGTATGGCATGTATTCTGTATGGAGTTACTAGGCCTTTTAGACCCACAGTTCTTTATTCCTTGGATCTAGTGCCAGTTTTCCTGTGCACTTTGGAAACCAGAGGCCTAACTCAGTTGACTCACATATACTCTGGGGTCTGTAAGCATCACCATACCTGCCAAGTCTCCTGCTGAAAAATGCGGGAACAGCAGCGGTGTGGCACCAGAAGTTGCATAGAAGGAACTTCCGGGGCCGCTCTGACCATGTGTGGGCACTGGAAATAGGGCAGAGTGACACCAGAAGTCGCTTCTACGCATGCCCAACGGCCATCTTGGTGGTGGCTGCATAGTGGCAGCCATCATGTGGCCACCACCAAGATGGCCGCCGGGCATGCGTAGAAGCGACTCCAGTGCCGCTCTGCCCTATTTCCGGTGCCCACACATGGTCAGAGCAGCACCCAAAATGGAGGCTCCCTGGCAGGTAGGAAATCCAGGGGATTTCCAAGAATTTTTCCTTTCGGGAGCACAGCGGGAAACAGATTAAAATCTGGGGGTTTCTTGCGAAAAACAGGATACTTGGCAGCTAAGAGCATCACTGGTTCCCACTATTCCTGGGATTCAAGTTTCCCTTGTTAGTGTAGTACTGCTCCCTCCTTCCAGCCGCCAGTCAAATGCTTGTTGGCACCTCCTAACCACACAGGAAAAGAGAGCTTGAAGCAAAGGATTTGACACCTCTGTGTGTCTCTACAGAAGAACTGTAGCTCAGTGGTAGAGCATCTGCCTTGCATGCTTAAGATCCCAGGTTCAATGCCTAACGTTTTCAGAGAGGGCTGGGAGAGACCCCTGCCTGAAGCTCTGGAATGTTGTCTGTCAGTGTGGATAGTACTGATACTGGCGTAGGAAGCCACTTGGGCACCCGGAGTGGCAAACATGACGTGCACCCAGGGGCGGGGCATCACTACATAGCATGCATGCACAGCGTCGCTACATACGATGCATGCATGCTACGTAGCGGGGTGCTGGCACCAGCGCCCGCTCTGCCCCCCAAAAGACGGAGCTGGAAATGGGCCGCCCCCTCCGCTCCCCCCTTGCTACTGAGTCCTGAGCTCTAAGGTAGCTTCCTATGTTCTGGCAGTCATAGGATATCTTGTACAAGAGCTCTCTCTCTCTCTCTCTCTCTCTCTCTCTCTCTCTCTCTCTCCACTCTCCCTCTCTCCACTCTCCCTCTCCCTCTCTCCCAGTGTTATAGAGGAGGAGATGGGAGTCTGGGTGGCAGCTCACTTTTCTGCATGTTGCTTGTTCTGTTCAAACATTGCTTCTGATTGATTCTATAGGTCTTACAAGATCTGGTCATTCTATATAGACAGAAGGAAATAGGTTTACATAAATGTCCATAATCATAAACTATATCCTCTACCCTCTTGTGGAAATGAGCTTGAATCTAGATTAGGCCCTCTGGACCTGGGTGAATTGTCCCCTTCTAACCCCATTTCCACACACCATGTTTGGGCCCTGCTGATAGGTGGGTAGGAAAATCACAGTAGTGCTGATCTTGTGAAAAGAATTTAATTCATATATTGACATCCGGGCTGCAGGCCACTAGTACATTGAACTGGCAATCTTCCTTTTGAACCCTAAATCTATCCTGCCTGTCCAGAAAGGAATGTGTCATAAACCATGGTTGTTTACACAATGTCATTATGGGGAGATTATTATTGTATTATTTATTTATTAAATATGTATGCTGCCCTTCGTCCAAAGATCACAGGGCGTTTCGAAGAAAAAAATAAAATAAAATGAGAACACAAAATACATAGCAGAAACAGAAACATGATATCAAGCTTTCTTTCGGAAGATTTGCTTTTTTAAAAATTGAAAGCTTAGAGTCTGGGTGCCCTGTTGGTGGCTGTAGACTTGGAACATCAGGAGCCCCTGTACCTGTTAACTCCTAGCCTGTGCCCTTCAGATACAACAAAGAATGTATTGTCCTCATTGTTCTACACTGTTCTACACTGCACTACACTGTGTTCAAAACCAAGGGATCAATTCAAGGAATTGTTTTAGCTGTGGGTGCATGTTGCCTAGAGAGCTAGATAAGGATGGAGGGGTTGGGTTTCTTTTGATATAAAACATCAAGAAGGGTTATTGGCTTAAGGCAGTGTTTCTCAACCTTGGGTCCCCAGCTGTTGTTGGACTACAACTCCCATCGTCCCTAGCTAGCAGGAGCAGAGGTTGGGGGTGCTGGGAGTTGTAGTCCAATAACAGCTGGGGACCCAAGGTTGAGAAACACTGGCTTAAGGGAAGGAGATTTTTGATGTTTTGATTTCTACCGGCCCTAACCTGTTCATTAAGGCACTGCTTCTTGGGGTGCGTAGTTCCTCATAATTTCATAAGGTTTTATAGGTTCATGCTATGAACATTCCACTTGCACTCTGGTTCTTCTTAATGCATTTGCCATTTGGATTATAGTGCTCTGCCAGAAACCTATCCTCTTAGTCTATCACTGTAATTTCACATAATACTTCTTTCCCATTCTACATTGACCTCTAAAATTGCAGCGAACTTTGCTGTCATAATGACGATGGATCAGATGGATAACAGTGATCACAGGATCTCATGGTTGGGTAACTGTAGACATTGGCTATAACTCCAGTAAGACAGCAGAACTGTTCCGGAGAAGGGCCCACATGCTCACCATAATGCAGCAACATGAATCAGTACAGTGCATTTTGGGGCCATGCTAATCACTCAGATGTCCCATAGTAACAGACTCGGGAGGTCAGCATGATGGAAATTATTCTTTTGGGGGAAAAACAGTGGGTGTGAAAAGAAATGTGAAGGGGAATACCTGCAGATCCTGCCCGACAGTCCACACAGAACAGTGCAGTGATGATTCACATTGTACTGAGTGGTACTTTTTTCTCAAGCTGAGACTTAATTGGAATCTTCTTTCTGCTATTCAAATACTAAAATACTTTTTTTAAAAAAAGACTCAATATACTTATAAGAGCATATGAATTGACTGCACTGCTAACTTCAATAAAGAAACTGGCTTATGGTTATTCATCCATAAATCTGCCTTGTCAGTCAATTCCTCCACCCTGTGTGTGTGTGTGTGGTGTGTGTGAGTGAGTGAAATTTCTTGCTCATTACCAGGACCAAAAGAGCCCAGGAGCTTTAAGTGATCGTTTCATGTTTTATATAATAAAAACTATTCACTGTGCAACAGAGCCAAGTACTCATGTTTGCTTCCAAATTAATCCATTGATCCTAGTTTCCAAAAGTTTGTCAGCTCCCAAATAAACACCAGAACTGTTTGGTAGTTCTTTGCTAGAAAGCTGAATTATTTGGTGGCGGTGCGGAGTTTAACAGTAGTTTGCTTGGTGTCTCCTGATAAGAATGCAATTCACATCTGACATTGCTATAAATATCAGTTAGACGATAGCTTCTTCTTTTTTTTGTCAGCTTTATCCTTGTACTCATCACTTGTCAGTGTGACCACTGAGCTTTGGGATTTATTTCCCTCCAATTGTCCCTTTTGTATTTGCACTTCTGGTTTGGATCGACTTGAGTGTAGCAGTGACATAAATAACATGTAAAATAAAAGTCACTCCATCAGTGCTCTACATGCCTTACAGAAGAGTTATGTTACAAGGGAAAAACATTGGGTTCCCAAACAAGTATGTGCCTGATAACATTAATTTAGAGATGGGGGGATTTTATGGTAGACATCATTTTGTCTACCATTTGCCTCCTTCAGACTTCCTTCACCCTGACTTTTAACCATTTAAAGGTAAAGGGACCCCTGACCATTAGGTCCAGACGTGACCGACTCTGGGGTTGCAGCGCTCATCTCGCATTATTGGCCGAGGGAGCCGGCACACAGCTTTCAGGTCATGTGGCCAGCATGACAAAGCCGCTTCTGGCAAACCAGAGCAACACACGGAAACGCTGTTTACCTTCCTGCTGTAGTGGTACCTATTTATCTACTTGCACTTTGATGTGCTTTCGAACTGCTAGGTTGGCAGGAGCTGGGACCGAGCAACGGGAGTTCACCCCACCGCAGGGATTCGAACTGCCGACCTTCTGGTCGGCAAACCCTAGGCTCAATGGTTTAACCCACAGCGCCACCCGCGTCCCTTTTTTACCATTTGGAAGGTGTTTGTTAATCTATTTTTTTAGTTTTCATTGTTAAATTATATCTTGCCTTTCCATTAAAAATGCAGGGTGGCATCCAGTGGTGTCACTCAGCCAATGAGAAGTCTCTCAGCAGTGTTACAAATTGGGAGCAGTTCCCCCTTTCCCCAACATCCTTCTCCCACACTATCCAGGAATTGTCTCTGGAATATCCCCAAATCCTCTGAGCCAATTTGGGGGTGCAAAGGGGAAGGAGAAATAATTAAAAAATGGCTTCCCTCCTCATTTTGCTGATGGAAGCCTTACCATCAGCTGAGCAACTCTGTTGGATACAACCCATGTACAGCAACTTAAAATAATATTTAGATAATTATTAAACATAAAATTATAACCAGTGAAGGATAGAAACCACATAAAACCATAACAGATTGACTATGATTTTGCTTTAAAAAAAGATAATCACTTATTGTTTATTATTATCAGTCTGCTAAGAATTTATTATCTATTATATGGCATGTTTTATATTGCAAACTTTTGCATTCCCCCCCCCCCAAATCATCATAATAGAAAACAGCAGCAGCAATGAAAACACTGTGAACAAGAGCAGTAAAACCAGTAGGGAAAAACAACAACAATAAGACACCTGGGAAAACACCATTTTACTCTGGTGACTGATGCTTGGAAATTAAACAAAGGGTCTGCTGGTTTCTCTTTAAGGTTTCCAGACTCAAAATAGAGCAGGGCAATTAAAGGCACAGAAGTCCTGTCTATTGAGTCTGGCAACCCTATTGTCAAAGTAGTATCCAGGCAAACAACCCCAGGGACTGTTCTGATGTGTGCAGAAACGGATCCATTCAGAGTCACCAGCCACCTAACTTCCAGTGGTTAGAAGGTCCTCTGAGGAAGATATTAATGAATAAGCATGCTTATATTGTAATAAATTTAATAAATTCAGCTTAATTGGTTTGTGATTCTGTTTGCCTGTTTGCTAGCTGTTTGTAGAGTGAACTAACCCCTGCATGCCAGTGTAAACTAATTACTGGATTCCTTTGACCACCATTTGCCAATTAAGTATCCATAATACAGTGGAGGAGAGGAAACCAATCGCTCCCTGTAATTCATGCTCTTGTAGCCTGAGAGTTCATGTTGGAATATTTTTGTGACACTCTATGGCTTAACAAAGTTTGCCTGGAGCAATACCGTTTTTTCCCTGTGATACCATCAGATTGCACACACTAAGCAGGATTAAATGGAGTCAGGTCTTAGATGACAAGTTGCCTTAAAAAAAAGGTGCTGTGGGAAATGATGATATATTTGGTAGGACTACTTCTATGAACACCGACTTGGATTCTGCAGCATGCAACTGAACACTATTCAGCCTGAATCAACAGCCATGGGACTGAATAAGCTTTGAAAATTTCTGTGTCTGCAACTGGGGGGGGGGGGAATAGCATCATTGTCTCTTACTTAATCTGAGATCTTCCTGCTTTCCTGTCTAAAAAGTAAGCAAGATAAGTGTTCAGACAAAGTTTCATTCTAATAACCAAATATGCCATAGCTCAGGAAGACCTGTATTCTTATTTTAATCTGCTATTCTCCCACAATATTAGAATTCCAGAATACTAGGCATTAATTATTATTATTTTAGGCCATGAAAGGGCTATCCCCATGCATATGCTCATAACTCTGACATTAACTGGCTGGAGGAACATGTTCAAGTTATGACTGTAGCCATAGAACTTTTCTGGAATCTATTCATACACAATGCACCATCAGTGTGAAAAGGAAAACCCCACACTCCCTCGCTAATAATAGCAACATGTGGCTAAAGGTGCAGACAATCACTCTTAAATTGTTGAATCAAACAGCAACTATACCACAATAAATGGTAAGTGCAGAAAGCCCCTTTATATTTTACAACCTAAGCCTTAGGGATAGGAAAATAAAACATAAAGGATTTTGGACAACAAAACATGGTTTATGATTGGGCTCTGCTGCCCACCAGGCTCTCAAGAGATTCAGTAACAGTAAGATAATGCCAATATGCACTTTTCTGTGCCAATATAAAAAAAAATTCTCAATTGATCGTGGAGCTTTAAAGGTGACAATGCATAGAAAGCGGGGAGCATTTTTCTGGGGAGAAGAATACCGGTATTTGGGCAAAAAGACTAATCTTTCTATACTACAAATGGGCACATTAACAATGGGAAGGGGGGACCAAAATGGGGAACCATACACAATGAACAATGGGAAGAAGTACAGTAATTAGCAGCTAATGAATGGAATTGGGGGGAAAGGGATCAAGGGGAGCGAAGTGGTGAAAGACACTGAGAAGGTTAAGGCAGGCCCAGATGTTCAACCATCAATGCCCCTGAGAAATATTTTGGACCGAAACCTGAAAGAAGAAAGACTTTATAATTACACATAAATCATTCCCATTAGTCCATGACACACTATTCCTCCTCTAATGATCCAATTCATAAAATGTGATTCTTGGGCAAAGCAGCTCCTGTGTATTATATAGGATAACCTGCCTCAGGGGATTCTCAGCCGTGAGGCAGAAGCATGGCATCAGGCAGATGAATTATCCAAATTTCCCCAGCTGGTGTGAACTTTGAGTCTCATTTTTGTTTGTGTGTTTGTGTGTGTTGCTGCTGCTGCTGCTGCTTCATCATTTGGGTTGGGATGCAGTGTGGGAGATTGCCAAGGAGGCACAGACAGACTTTAGAAATTCAGCTCTCTTCAACCAGCCCTGCATCACGCCACCTTTGTGTGATGCTAATCTTCATATTGTGTAGAAAAAATAACAGCTATCCTTGAATCTGATCTCTTTTCCATATACTGTAATTCTTTGGCTCATGGACAACCTGGGGAGGGAAAAGGAAAGCATCTTTAGAGCAATATTGTTCCATGGTCTTTATCAATAAACCCAGTGACAATTAGGTTTATTTGTTACATTTTATTTCTGTCATCCCATTCCTTAACATTGATTTAGCCTCTATAGTACCGGTTGCTGTGTCAGCTCCCTGGTCCCTAGGACCTAATGACAGCAAGATGAAATGTGGGCTGGCAAAGGGAGCCATTTACAAAACAGAGCGATATTATTCCTTGAGGAGCTAGCAAAACCTTGCCTCATCAGGGACAACAGAAGAGGTGAAATGGTCCTTCACCACTCATCTGATCTCACCTTGTTCCCCTCTGTGTGCATTCTGGGCCAGCAGGATAAACTCACACAATGGATGAAAATAAATTCCCACAGTCAACGTGACTGGCATTCGAAAAATCTAGATATGCATTAGGACAGGCAAATTATAATGTGAATAAAGGGAAATGTCTGAGTGGTGTGTTGAATAAGAACTAGTTCCTAGTAGCCATCTCGCCCTGTAACACTGGTCTCGTCAGATAACATGTGGAACAGCAGGGAAGGGAAGGGGAGATCTGTTGCCAGCGATTGAACTAAAGGAGGCCAGATGATCAATTCTGATTAATGGGAATGATTTTTAATTAAATTCAAGCCATTGATCTGTTAATTGTACCGATTAGGTAGCAACTCTGTTGAGTTGCAAGACCTTGGATGCGAAACCTATAGGCAGCAGTAGCTTAATAGAAAAGTGGCATCGATGGGCTCAGGTTATATTTAAATAATTGATTTTATCACTATGGAGACAATCTGCAAGGAGCAAGGGTAATGTGATGAGCTTCCTGGATGAGAGAGAGGGAAAAGGTCCCTCTGCAACATTCCTGCTTCGTTTAAGGGTCCAATTTTAAGAATCACTCCACTGGTGAGGCAAGGAAGATGGGGAGCTCCTTGTACTAGCCTCATATTGCCTGATTCTGGTGTCAGGCAGAAGTTTTTTCCATCATCTGCTAGCTGATATTGTTTTGTTTGATTGTGTTTTATTAACTTGAGATGCCAGGGACTGAATCTCAGACCTACAGCATACAGAGAGTGTCCTCTACCATTCACCTGTGCTATGGCCCCTTCCCAGAGCATGTGATCAGCCACAAGGGAACTCCTCTATAGCAATTACAATTCTTGCATCAATCATCCTTCAAAAAAAACTTTACACAGCAATCGTTCTTAATAGCTGAGGAGTATAAATGAGCACCAGATTTCAATAAGTGCATTCTCGGGATCTTTTCTGTCCCATAAATCCTAAGGGGGATTCCAATCCACTAGAACTGAACACTGGTGTCAGCTGGTTTGCTTGGCAGCTCCATAGGCATGAAAAGGTGCAGCTCAACAGAGATGTGCAGCCCAATCTGTGATGGTAGACTAGTATCAGCAATTTTACAGGGCTAGATGGGTCCTGTGGCTTCTTGCGCCACCTGATCTGTGTTTGGGTAAAACCTGTAGTATTATTCTTCAGACTAGAGGCCACTGGATGACCTCATAGATAGCCAAGCAGGTAAAAAAGCAGATAGTAGGGCTACTGGAGAAGCAGCCTGGTCTGCCTCTAAGCAATGAGTCGCTCAACCTGAAAACAGCAGGTGAGATAAGTTCCTGTTACAAGCAGCCATGCTGGTGTACAATGTCCTACTGGCAGGCTCCCTGCTTTGAGACTCTTGTTCCTTACAGATCATTACTTGCTTGTTTTGGAAAGGATCATTTCATAGATCCTGGTGCATTGTATAGGGAGGGCAGGAGGCCATTCCAGCAGCATTGCAGATGCTGTATAATTATTGGTTATTTTTCAGAAGCCATGGGCGTAGGCAGGGGGGGCAGGAGGGGGCAGCTGCCCCCCCCAGAAGCAAAAAATTATTGTATTTTACAGACCATAACCAGCACTTTTCCCCTCCAAAAACTGAAGTGGAAAGGGCTTTGCTTTAGTGAGAGCAGCTCTCCACTTGCTGGGGGGGGGGGGGCGGGAACACAGCTGTAACAAAAACACATCAAATAAATAAAGCAAAGTGGCTACCGGTACTTAAGCAGTTAAGACAATGGAGCAGAAAATCCCTTCAGGCAAGGTTTGATAGCTGACCAATTCACCCTATTGTTCTTCAGTGGTAGTTGTTAATGAGCATTCAGGGATCGCATTAAGAGTTCTATTGGCGATTTAATGAGGGTGCATTGACTAAGGTGGCTCTGCAAGGCTAAAAGGAAATGAATAAGAAAAGGGGGGGGTGTAGCTTTTGATAGACACAGTGATGTTTATAAAAAGCAGAGGTATTCCAGTCTGCCCCTCCTCCTGCATCTGTATACTGTAAATCAGGGGTGGCCACCTCCCAAGAGACTCTGATCTACTCACAGAGTTAAAAACTGGGAGTGATCTACCCCCTTTTGGGGGGTTCAGGTCAAAGCTGTTGAGTTTTTTTAAGGAAGGGAAGCCCTGTTTTTTTGAGTTTAGGTCAAACCTGTTGAGCTTCTTTTAGGAGGAAGGGAGGCCCATTTTTGTTTAGGGCTTCAGGTCATAGTTCAGCTTTTTTTAGGGAGGAGGAAAATTTTGGGTGAGCTTTTTTTAGGGGTGCCAGTGATCTAGCAGTGATCTACCACAGACATCCAGTGATCTACTGGTAGATCACAGTCTACCTGTTGGACGTGCCTGCTGTAAATCAAGCAGAGAGAAAGCTGCTTACAAGGCTCCTGTACAGGCGTACCAGTATCTTCCTCTTGCTGCAGAGTTCCAGCATCACAGCGTCACCCAGAGGCACCCACAAATGTGAGTTATCCCTCTCTCTATTTCTTCCTTCCTTCCCTCCCTCTTCCGTCCTTAATAAAATACGGGGGGGGCAGATAAGCCCCACATAGAAAGCCCATCAACATGGGGGGGGTGACTCTTTAAAATACAGTATTTACCAGTAATGGGGGGGGGCGGCACCTAGGCCTCTAGGAGTTGGCTGCTATGCCTAGGACAATTCAAGAAAGCAGATTGATGCATATGCTGTGGTAATATATCAATAGAATCATGGAATTGTAGTCGGAAGGGACCACAAGGGTCATCTAGTCCAACCCCCTGCAATGCAGGATCTTTTTCCCAAGGTGGGGCTTGAACCCACAACATGGTTGAAATATTATGCTGATATGCAGCAACACCTCGGAGCTGTCGTGACTGCGGCCGTGCCTTCCCTCGCCCTCGTCCGCCCTGCCACCCCCTCTCGCCTGCCCGACCCTCCCGTCCTCTTACTGCAGAGTTCCAGCATCACAGCATCACCCAGAGGCACCCACAAATATGAGTTATCCCTCTCTCTATTTCTTCCTTCCTTCCCTCTTCCATCCTTAATAAAATACGGGGGGGGGGCAGAAAAGCCCCACATAGAAAGCCCATCAACATGGGGGTGGGTGACTCTTTAAAATACAGTACAGTCGTACCTCGGGTTGCGAACACCTCGGGTTACGAACAACCCGGGTTACGAACTTCGCAAACCTGGAAGTATTTTCGCGGTGCGCACGTGCGCAGAAGCGCCGCACGCCTTTGCGCATGCGCAAAGCGCAAAAATAGCGGAAATAGCGCTTTGCGCATGCGCAAAGCGGTGGTTCGGGCCCTTTTCGGGTTACGAACTTTTCGGGTTACGAACTGCGACCCGGAACGGATCGCGTTCGTAACCCGAGGTACCACTGTATTTACCAGTAATTGGGGGGGGGGAGATGCACCTAGGCCTCTAGGAGTTGGCTGCTATGCCTAGGAGTAGGACAATTCAAGAAAGCAGAATGATGCATATGCTATGGCTATATATCAATAGAATCATAGAATTGTAGTCGGAAGGGACCACAACGGTCATCTAGTCCAACCCCCTGCAATGCAGGATTTTTTTCCTAAGATGGGGCTGGAACACACAACATGGTTGAAATATTATGCTGATATGCAGCAACGCCTTGGAGCCGTCATGTCTGCGGCCGTGCCTTGCCTCGCCCTCGCCCGCCCTGTCACCCCCTCTCGCCTGCCCGAGCCTCCCGTCCTCTCCAGCCAAGCAGGGTAGCCGCCGATGCTGCCAGCCCCAGAAGCACAAGGTGGCCGCTGCCGCTGCCGCCGCCACAATATCATCAGGCCAGCTGGCCCTGTAGCCCCGCCCATGTTCCCACTTCGGGGCCCCGCCCCTGAACGACCATGGCTTGCCCCCCCCTAGTTTTGATCCTGGCTACGCCCCTGTCAGAAGCACTACATCTATGGATATAATATATTATAAAAAGTAAATGAATAACTGCAAGAAATGATCTTGAAACAACTGTTCAGTGCTCTATAATCATGAATATAGCCATAGTGGGACTTTGGACCTTTGACACAAACTCCTCCATGCATTGAAAGAACATATGAACAGGACTTTGGGATCTGACTCTGCCAACCACCACCACCACCATGTCCCCCCAAAAGCTGCAGTTCAATGGCTGTCAGAAGGGATTCTGCACTCTACAGATAAACATGGGTAAAACTCCTCCATGTGTATGGGAGCTCTACATGTACCACCATGGTATGGTGGTGGAAGTGGGTGGGGCCAGCCTATGTGGAACCAGGCAGAGGGCCTTCTCGGTAGTGGCACCCACCCTGTGGAATGCCCTCCCATCACATGTCAAGGAAATAAACAACTACCTGACTTTTAGAAGACATCTGAAGGCAGCCCTGTTTAGGGAAGTTTTTAATGTTTGATGGTTTATTGTGCTTTTAATTTTGTTGGGAGCTGCCCAGAGTGGCTGGGGAAACCCAGACAGATAGGCGGGGTATAAATTATATCATCATCATAATCATCATTTATTACTATGTGGTGGCAGTGGGCATGGCTTCGCAGTATGGTCCTTCCACGCATTCTTTCAATCTGTGGAGGGGTTTGTGTGCCACCCCTTCTCCATGCGAATCTTGCCCTTGCTGCAGAAACCTTTGACTCCAATACTGACATATGAAATTGCACTGGTCTTTTTTCCTATCCTACCAGTTGACTGGAAACAATTTGCACTTGACACCCATCCAAACCTTGGCTTGAAATTCATGTTTTGGCCCTGTTAAAAATTCTGTTGTGATAGCTGTTCTGCCTCCACAAGCTTTAAATAACCAAGGATTAAAAAAGACAGCCAATTGCAATGTTTTCTATTATCTCCCAGGATCAAATGAATCAATCTACATCTTATACAGTCTTGTGGGTCTTCAATCATGCTTGCCCAAGGCAACGGGAATCAAATCAAATGAAAAGCTGCCTCTGTGGGTAGGAAGTGTGATTCAGTATTAGCGGTGTAGCAGAATAGGCAGTAGTAGTAGAAAACAGCACCGTGAAAATGTAGAATAATGTCCCTGAACTCCATTTGCTGAGATTTGGAAGAGAGGAGAATGTGGTTGTGCTTGTGTCCAGCTTTCAAGCTTCCTAAATCCTCTGGTTGGTCACTTTGAGGACAGGATGTTGACTAGATGGGCCTTTGGCCTGATCCAACAGGGCTACTATTATGCTCTTATGTACTATTTGTGGTAAATTGTTTCTTGTTTAGCCCATCTGTGGTTTAAACCAGATTGCTTTGCTGTGGTTCCACCCACACCTTACACACCACAACAGTCTTAAACCCCTTTAACAGTTATGGCTCCCTCCAAAGAATTCTAGGAACTGTAGTTTGCTCCCAACTGAAAATTGTATCACTATGAGGGGTGAACAATGGTTCTCATTATTTTGGGGAGCGGGAGCCATGACCATTAAAATGGCATAGGTGTGCTTTGAATGTATGACACAGATGTGGCCAATTGTGCCTACTAGTTAGGAGTTCGACTTAATAGCCAGCTAACAGGAATGATCACCAGCTAGTGGAACCCCAGTGCTGAAACTCGGCACCACAATGTATGTAAATTCTGCCATATATTAAATGGCTCAGGACTGTAATACCTCAAGGACCGCCTCTCTTCATTTGAACCTACCTGGACCCCGAGATCATAATCTGAGGTCCTTCTTCATGTGCCTCCTCCATGAGAGGTTCAGAGGGTGGAAACACGAGAACAGGCCTTTCCTGCAGTGGCTCCCCGTTTGTGGAATGCTTTCCCTAGGGAGGGTGGCTGGCGCCTTCATTATATACACCTTTACGCACTAGGCAAAAACATTTCTCTCCAACCAGGGCTTTGACTGACATCTAATGCCCCTTTAAATGTGTTGTGGAAGCCGGCATTATTGGGTTGTCTTTGTTTTTGTTATGTATTTTGTGTTTTTTACTATTGTAATTTTATGTTGTGAACTGCCCTGAGATTGATGGGTTATAGGGCAGTATACAAATAATAATGATAATGATAATGATAATAATAATAATAATAATAATAATGATGATCCAGCGGAAACCTTATACTACAATATCACATTATTCAGATTTTACTTTTTAGTAATTGATACCAGTCCTGTGGATATTCAGGAGAATAAGTCACATAACTGTATTTCACTTTTTTTCTAAAGAACCAGGGTATAAGAGTGAAAATGGACTGAAAATGTATACACTATCTAATCAAAATTGTACAAATTGACAATGACATATTCCATAGGATAGTAAAACCAAAAAATGTAGCATGATATGAAGCATTTCTTAGGACTGGGCTATTAGTCAAGCAAAATACTAGTTTAATGGGTCAGGCTTGCCTTGGGAGGAAACGAGCGCTTAGGAGGAAGTATGTCAACTATTCTGCCATCATCAACCATGACATTCCATCAGCACCAGACAAATATTCTGGCATTGCAAGATGATTGGATTAGGTTTCCAGTACCTTTAGCACTGGAAATCAAGGCATGGAGCCTTCATTTGTATCAGTATATATGGCTACTCAATTCTAGGCATATTTGTGGCAGTGAATTTGGAATACATAAACATTTTTTTAATTACTTTTGAAACTTTTTCACATACAACATGAACAATATAATGAACAATTTTCTATAAAATTCTATAAATCTTTGGAGTGGCTTGCATTCAGGAATATTTCTCAGTCCCTGTCAATGTCACTGGCATTTATATAAAAAATGGGTAGAATTTTTTTTGAGCCATATGGGTTCAGGAATATTTCTCATTCCAAATTAAAATGCAAATTTTTATTTTTATTCTTACTCAGGAGATTATGGGGAATGTGAAAACGTGACGAAGTCTTCAAAAATGTTTTGCTTGTTTATTGCACATATAAGTAATGAGAATAAACATGTCTCACAACAGATGAGAAAAGCTTGCCAGATTTCCCTGGGAAGAGGGTTTGAGTTTTAAATTACTCAGGGAATTGTAGCTCTCTGAGGGAAATTAAAAGAATTCCAGAGATGGCAAAGTGAGGCAGGACCATATGAGAAGGTATGTATTTCATGTCAGCCTCCATGACTGTCCTTGAGGCAGATGCAGTGGGTGAACTCACCATCCATGAATAGAGCTGGCAGCAAGACTAGCATGGACAGCATCCCTTGGTCCACCCCTGCTTAATGTTTCTGCGATCTTCTTTTTTATATGCTATGTGATCCATACACAGAAGGCAGGTAGGAATCTGTTTCATGTGCCTTGTCATTCCATGGACTGGATTTTCATCGATTTTAGAGAGAAGGGTTGAAATGAATCAGCTGCAATTCTCCCAGGTCCCCACTCCGTATTGGTAGTGGCACCCTGGCACCAGTTGAGCCTTGCTCACCTGACACAGAAGCTTCTTCCTAGTATTCATAAGAATGAATAATAACATTGACCCATGATTATGCATGAAGATTTTGCTTGTCCAGAGCATGACCCCACCACTGTCAAGGTGTCTACCACCAGCGCCAAAGGGGGGGATGAAGGCCTGCCCTGGCTTATAGGTCTCTGAGCAGAGAGAGCATGGTGTGTGCTGGTTGCTGAGGCCCATTCACCAGAGTACAAAATGTGGGGTGGCCAGATGTTCTGCGAATGTTCGGTACCAAATTTAACGATATACGGACATCTGACAGGACTTGTTCTAGTGGATTTCGTCCACCCAATCTGAGCTGAAGTAAAATGTGGAGAGGGATTGGTTCTGAAAGGTTGTGCTCAAAGGGAGACAAGCACAGAAGCATAGGATTTAGCAGATGGTTTGGCAACAAACTGGTGTGGACTGCCACAGCCGTTGAGTGGTAATACCAACCAGAGCTGTCACACTTAGAGCAATGAAGGAATCAATGGGGTCAATGGGGGCAGATAACATAGTAGGAATTCTAGCTTTGAAGAGGCCTATCTTTGATTGCAAGAGTTACTAGAGAATACGGAGTGAGTGAGCCTATCCTTTTCCAACATGCTTGGTGTTCCTGAATAGCAAGGATATTAACTTAACTAATGATCCTTTAAATGGGTATGTAAAATATAATTTAAACTACTTGCAACATGCAAAAGAGAGAGGCATCATTTGTTACTGCCAGCTCACTGGCATGTGGAAATCAGGAAATCATTAGCCTTGGTAGAAATAGTTTAATGCAACAGAGATGAGAATACATTATTTGGAGTAGTTAAATGACAGTGGGTGCAATACGACAGCGTGATTTACTGAATGGAATACTAACATGTCAGAAAAAAGGAAAGAGAAAAGAAATGATTATATATATTTAGTCTTTGATTCAGACTGAACTCCAGGAACCTTTTCTGTCTATCATACATGTTTACCTGAAGCTTCCATAATATTTAACATGATAGCAGTGGACATCATGGAAGAAGACAATAATTGCTGAGTATTGTTCAGTTATTTGGGCATTTTGGAGCAATGCGTATGCAAGTGTCCCATGAGGTGGTGAAAGCAAGAGGCATTGTCAAAGGCTGACACTTTACAGCCAGGCAAAAACACTCAGGGAAGCTGTGAGGGGTGTAACCTGGGGATAGTTTCAAGGGCCAGAGAGAGAGGCCTGGATTTGACCCCCAGGCCTGAAGTTCCCCGCCTCTATGCTGGAGCTGTGTATAGCAAACCAGGGAAAGGTCTCTGGGGAAAAGAGTAAAAATGAGTCCTTCTCTATTCCTGAATTCACCTCCATCCACTGAAATGCCTGAAGAGCTCTTCCTGTTCCATTCTGAGTGTTCATGTGCAGCTTAGGAAAAGTGAAAAGAAAGGAAAATTGCACACAGAGAGAGATAGGGGAAATGGCTTGAAAGGTTTGGTTAGATTTTAGAAAATTTTCTTGAGGAAGAAGCGAGGTTGGGGTTGCAAACGTTCTGAATGTGGGTACTGCGACAGTAAACATGTAAATACAGAGGGCAAAGATTAAAATAGTCATGGTGCTCAAACAAGGGCTTAAAAAGTAATACCCCATCTCCAAGAACCATTCCCCTTCCTTCTGCCCAATCATCACCCAAAGGTCATGGCAACGAAGTCTATGCCATTTGGGAAGATGTGTCTTTTCTTCTTTTAGCCATGAGGCAGGGAACAAGACTCGTTCAGCCCCAACTGGAGGGAGCACACTCCTTTGCAGACAGCAACGCAACCCCAGCTTGCAGTAGCTTTATAGTTTCAGTCTCAAGCCCTTATTGTTTCCAGTAAATGCCTGGAGTCTCCACTGACCTTGTCCTTAACATCTCCATCCTCCGTTGCCCCTTTGACCTTTGTGCAGTAGCCAAGAGTAGCATCCTTAAGGGGTATACCCATGTATGTTCCCCTTTGAGAACTGCTAGTGCTAAGGTTGTGGGTGGGGCCAGCCAGCTCTCCATGTGGGATAACCAGCCTCATATAACCAATATGCATGAAGGGGTTAATGCCGTAAAGTAAGCTGCTCTGCCAGGCTTAGCTGGGTCACTCACCCTCACCTTAAGAGAAAGGTAACCAAGCCTACTGCTGTACTTCAGCCTGCCTGAGAAGCTAATCTTGAGTTCCTGTACCAATAATTTAGGAATGTTCACCATTGTAACTAAGCCAAGTTTTACTGCCTGTGCAACTTTTTCTAAATACTGTATGGAAAAGCACATGAGTCTGACCTTTGGAGAGTTTGTAAGTAAACAATTTATAACTTGCCATACATGTGGTCTTTTTCTATGCTGGGGAAGAGGGGAACTTTAGAAGGAACTTAGAAGGGCATGTTTTAAAGATCTAACAATATATATGTACACACTTTGCTTTGCTGCATATTTTGTGATTTAAAATCTGTGCTGGGGTTCTCTCACCAAAGAGTACTTACCCCAAACCTGGATCTTGGGATCCAGGAATTTCCCTTTTACATACAGTACCTATTTTCCCTTGCCATCAACACTCCATACATTAACTGGACATATGAGCACAGATTTCCAGGAACAATCAGGCTCCTAAATTAAACAGGGAGCCTCCAAGAGGAGATAAGGAAAGAAAGTGTCGTAAAACTCATGGAGGGCTGTACATGATGAAAATCATGAGCTGGAGGGCTGCAATAAGCAGTGCTCCCCTTTTCGCCCTTGCTTGTTTGCTCATACACAACACATGCCTGACAAGAGCAATGGAGGCTACAAATGAAAAGGGGTTAATTCTTCACATTCTTTGCTGGATGTGGATTCCAAATTACATAGCCAAAAGACAACTTTTATCGTTTACCTTTCCTACAACAGGAAGGAAACGATTAAAAATAATAGCTAAAATTACACCTGGTTTGTGTGGGTATATTTTAGGAATTTACATGACAAATGAATTTCCACTCTAAGTGTTCTTGGAACATCAAGTAATCTTCACCCACAGAATATGTACCAAGCAAAAGAGATAACGTTAATGCTCTTGATGTAGAAAACACTGAAATAAAAGCTTATGAGATAGACACGTGTTTTTGCTTTTTCCTGCTTTGTACATTATTGCCAGTTTACAATGGGCTGCATATTCAAAGAGCCCTCCGCAAGATTCTACTTTTGTGTCTGCAGTTTGGTGGGAATAATTGAAGTGCAAAACCATTAGAGCTCCTGAGTAAGCTGCCAAGTTGGAGAGATCAAAGTACGAGTGCATAAATCAGGTAATCAGCTGTCTAAATCTTATTATTTGAGCACATAATTGTGCTAACACATTTTGTATTTGCTTTAATTGGCGCAAAAGAGAGGCAGGTTTTGCATGTTTGTCTGGTATGCCTTTGAACAAAATATGATTATTCCGATAGAGGGGAGAGTGACATTTTCAAGCCTTGGCTATTGTATTGATTCTACTGTAAGGCAAGGGGGGGGGACACAGTAAGATCCAGAAATTTGGGGTGGGATTCACCTAACCATCACTGGGAATTGTGCACAATGGGACTTTGCACCTTGCACAATGGAAATTTCTGCTCTCCTGCTGCTGCTTATTTGCACCCCCCCAAAAAAGAAACAGGCTCTTAGGAGATTGGGAGAACCCCCAGAACAGTGCATGGGGGCAGGAGTGGAGGAAGAGGAGTACGGGGGGAGTGCACCGCCCCCGGCAGTGCAATCCCAGTGGGGTGCCATCGTGGCTGCTCCCCTGCCCACGCTGGGTGCCACGCCCCCAGTCAGCATGCCATGCCCCCAGGACATGCGCCAGCCCCGCCCACACCTGCTCTCCGCCCCTGGTGTCGGAGCATGAAGCTCCGCCCTGCATGGTGGGAGGAAAGGGTGGGTTGTTCCATCTGGCAAGCTACAACATATGCACAGATGAAACAAATGAAAGAAGGTGGTGTTGAATTCCACTCATGCGGCTTTGTTGAATTGTGACAACTCTTACCAGAATGCATATGCTTAATACTTCCATGGGTCACCCCATTTGAGTTGCTTTGCTTCTACAGTGGTACCTCGGTTTACAAACACAATTGGTTCCGGAAGTCTGTCCTTAACCTGAAACGTACTTAACCTGAAGCAAACTTTCCCATTGAAAATAATGGAAAGTGGATTAATCCATTCCAGATGGGTCCACGAAGTACTTAAACCAAAAATACTCAAACGGATACACACACACACACACACACACACACACACACACACACACACAGAGTGCTACCTCAACTTACGAACAACTCAGCAACCGATTTTTTTGACTTACAAATGGGGCAAATGGCTGCACGCTTACGAATTTCTCGACATCCGAACAGAAACTGCGGCGGTTTTAGATAGGGTTTTTTCGACTTACGAATTTTTCCATTTCCAATGCATTCCTATGGGAAATCGTGTTTCCAATGGCGCTTTTCGACTTACAAATTTTTCAACCTACAAAGGTGCCTTCGGAACAGATTAAATTCGTAAGTCAAGGCACCATTGTGTGTGTGTGTGTGTGTGTGTGTTTAAAGAACTTTTGAAATAAAGTATCAAAGCACCATCTTTAGTTCCCATCAACTAAAGATAAGATCTGGAATTTACTAATAACGGGGCAATATCTACCTAACAAGTCTGGTCAGTGGAAGCCCTGTCCAAGGACTTCCACTTATGCAACAGGGCTTTCCCCTCCCCCTCCCCCTCCCCCTCCCCCCCCAGTTTACCCCCCAGAATTGGCTCTGGAGATCAGGAGATCCCCTGGAACAGCTTGAGGGTGGAGGAAAAGAGGATGGTTCCATCCGGCAAGCTGAAATGCATGCACTGACAGAACAATCAGAAAACACCATTTTTTTCCTGTGGAGTAACCAGACAAACTAAAATTGCTGGTATTCACATATCAAGCTGCTAAGGAACAGATCACTAGAGAATGTATGTGATGTTTTTATGAGGTGGGGCAGGGAATAAGGTCCAGTTGCTGGGCCCAATCCAGAGCTCCTCCACCCCCGTGGGGCAGAAATTAGCAAAAATAATAATAATAAATCACTTTCCTGTTCTGCAGATGGATTCTGGTTCAAAGAGCAGGCATTAGGTGCTCTGTTTTATGTGCCAAAGAGTAGGCTAAAAATATTAAATAATAGTAACTACAACCACAGCAATAATGGTAAATGTTTAAAGTATTGCTTCTTGACCAGGCATGGCAGCAGCAAGTGCTGTCCAGCCAGCAAGGCACTGCCCACCAGGTGGGGCCTCTGATTGGCCCGTTTGAAGCTAATATTCAAGCTAGCAAGAAGTCCTACCCTGTGATCTTGCAGGCTGGGGAAATTCCAAAACTGCCAGCAAGCACGTGTGATCTGGCTGCCAGGGTTGCCAGTGGAAAGCGAGGGGCTGCAACCATCGCCCACCTGGGAAAGGGGTGAACGGCCATTCTAAAAACAAAATATTTTAGTTTTATCCTGTTCCTTTGTCATAGTCAGACCGTGCTTCAGCCAAGCTGACGCAACCTTAGCTTTCTCTGAAACTTTTCCCTTATTCTGGTCATCTTCCGGTTATGCAACTGACCCTCCAGCTGAGTCAGCAGTTGAACCCCTATATATTGTGAGCTACTTATCAAGTTACATTACTAGAAGACTGAATGGAAAGGGGATGCTCTTTCTTATCCTTTCTAGCTTGTATTTGGCCTTTTTTTGGAAAATGTGTGGGTGTGTTTATTTTACGTTAAGTTTCAAGTTAAGAGATGAGTTATGCTATTCCCTGAAATAAGTCTCAAGGGAAACATCTAATTGGCAGCTTTTTTATAATATGTGACTCGTTCACTTTTCCTATACTTTAATATACTTGGTTATTTTAAACTCATTTCAAATGAAATATTAATACTACTTTTTCTGAGAAGCCTCACACCTTTCATTTACTTTATTGAACTAACCGTTCTGTGACCCAAAATTTTAAAATATAATCACTCTGATACAGGTTATTGAATTTTGTGCTGCCACAAAATCTACAAATGTGCTGGAGTGGGAGAAAGTATTTTAATGACACATATGATTGCCAAGTGAGCTCACATCCAGTCACAGGAGGAGATAATTCTAAGAGATGTTGCAATGGGAAATACATGCCAGTAAATTGATTTCCAAAAAGTAAAATGCATTGTTTGTGCAAAAGGTGGAAGTTGAATAAAGAAACTTGACGAAAACTATTTGGAAGGGAAATGGAGTTATCCCTGAAAAGAGTTCAAGTAAATACCCCTTTAGTATCTACACTCAGGTCTGCATACAATCCAAAAGCACAGGTTGCATTTAGTTTTACTACCATTTGTCTCTGTGTACAGACCAAACTTATAGAACTTGGGTTTTAAGAATTCTTAATATGATATTGGAGTATCATTTATTACACAACAAGTGCTTTTGGATTTAGCTTTAATGGTGGACCAGTTCCCTCCACCCTTTCCCCTCTGGCATTTGTTCACTACTCCTTACAAATGCTGTTGGCTTCCCTGTGGCTACATGGACATCAATATCTGCTCTTGTCAGTCAGAATCTGTGTCAGTCAACTGACAGTGTCAGGGCTCAGGTGAGAGGAGTACAATTCATTTTTTTAATATAAAAAAACAACTTTTCTCAGCATGGTAAGACTTCACATTGCAAACATATCTGAATTCTTATCCGTTCTTGTATATTTCAACACTTTTCGTATATTTCTATTCTGCCAGCTCTCATAGCAGTCTGTTTTAATTTCCGCATTATTTAGGCATTTCACAGAATTTGGCATAGTGGAAATCATGTGTCTATGAATGAATAATATGGACATTTTAAGATTTAGAAAGACTAATGTATGTGTTGGATCTACCCTGACTTTTGACATTTGAGGTGTGTATTTTGAGAACCCACCTTAGGTTTTTTTATTGTAAGTTATTTTAAACTGTTTTTAGCATTGTGTTTTGATGTTGTAACCTGCCCTGGGACCTTAGGTTGAAGTGCAGAAATCAGCAAAGAACATCTCCTTGCTCCCTTCCGCAAAACTCCATTGAGCACTACTCCATTGACCTCAACCCTATGTGTTTTATCCCATAATGTGTCCTGCCCCAATCACTGGTTTATTGAAACTGAATCAGTTTCTCTGTGGGAATCTAATACAGGACCAGCATTTGTGTTGCCTGTTTGAAGAGTCTCTCCATGGAGATGCTGCTCCAGGGCCTTGCTTGCTGGGAGTGATGAGAGTTGTAGTCTAAAACATCTGGAGGCCTTAGGTTACAGAAGGCTAGTCTAGACACTGTGGGCACGATGCAGCCAGTGTTAAGGGCATACCCTCCAACACTTCTCTGATGAAAATAGAGACGTCCCATTCCATAATGATAATTTTACTATTTATACACCACACATTCAACTGGGTTGCCCCAGTCACTCTGGGCAGCTTCCAACATTTATAAAAACATAATAAAACGTTATTTATTTTTAAAAAAACATTCCCTATACAGGATTGCCTTCAGATGGCTCAGTGGTAGAATAACTCCATACCCTCCAACATTTCTCCATTGAAAATAGGGACATCCTAAGGATCAAATCAGAAACTGGGATGGCTTCTCTAAATCAGGGACATCCCTGGAAAATTGGGACACTTGGAGGGTCTGTAAGTGCCTTTAAGTTTCACTGATTTCCACAGAAATCGAGCATATAGATTTAACTCTCTCCCATTGAATTCAATGAGACCAATGCTTAGCTTTGCCTGGATGGTGCCCTGTGGCTAGGGATCTGATTCCTTTATTCAGGTTGCCAGGGCAGTGTATTGAGAAAATACACAACTGACAGCAAACATGGGCTAAAAATACAGATGAAGGTATGTCAAGTCATTTTTAAATTCGAGCCCTTTCTCACAATAGTAATATGCAGTCATATATGTATTCAGGACTACACAACTTGGGGGGGGGGGACTTGGCATATAAAATTCCACACCTGTTTTAGCCTAAGTCCCAATTTTCTGTAGTAGCAATAATGGGAAATGACTACAAAATGCTCTGAACACCTCCACTGGGCATCAATAAAGCCCTGGTATGCTATAAAATCCTTCCCACATTACAAGTGACCCCTGTGGGAGTGGACAAGAGTCATACGGTAGGATGCAGCCATCAGTCACCATGAGATTAACACAGCAACCAATTCACATGGTGCTTTCTGCATTATTATTTTTCATTATGGCACACATAGCATGGGGATAATGATGCCTATTAATGTTGGTAAAATGTGCATAGCTGAAATAACCAAAGTGCAAACTATTATTGTTGATATATGAGCTCTTACAGGAGCTGCGCCCAGATTCAGAGAATTCAAAACGTGAGCCACAAATGAGAGCAAAGACTATTCCCCCTAGTCTTTTGCTCTGAGTCATGTAATGAGTTACCTGTAACAATAGCAAAGTAACAATAATGGGTGGTAATGTGGAGTTTGGAATGGCTTGAATCCCTTTGTGTTGCGTTGCTACCTTTTCTCTAAGTAGATGCATTGGTGAGAATTTGTAAAGGTGCTTATGGTATTAGGTCTTTCTGAGCACTGCTCATTAAAAACAAGGATCAGCATTAGTTTGAAAGGCTGCCGGTGTCAGACCTGGAGCACTTGTTTAAAAAAGCTGCTCCCCTCACAAAGACATAGGCAAGACCAAAGCAGGGATTTTGATTCTGTCGTTTCTTTTCCCCTTCTGCCTTGAGCTATTTTATTTGTCTATCTAGCCCCCGCCCCCAACCCTCTAGTCTCTCTTTTGCAGAGTTGATATGAATACAATATTTTTGTGGCAGGCAGGGGCAATGGTATACTTTCAATATCGGGGACTTGTTTTCTATCAAATCTTGCTGGCTACACCTAACACATGGGCCCAGTGCTATTGACGGCATTGAAGGAGACTTTTACTTTGAAACTGCACTGAAGCAGCAACTGAAGTGAGGGAACATATTTAAGTGACAGATCGAAAATGGCTCAGGTCAATGAGTAATGCTAACTCAAAAAAGAAAAAGAAAAATCAAAGAGAGCTTTGTTAAATGTAAAAAAAACAAAAAACAAAATCAACAGACAAGTGTTGTGACAAACCGTGGTAAAGAATTGCTATTGCCTTCTGCCTTCTACATGTTTGTCTCTGCACATGGAGAAGACAAGAATACTGGGGTGGTGGAGAGGGCAGAGAAACACAGGGACTGTCTGAAAAGAGTTTCAAACCATCTAGAATTTTTATAAAGTGACTGTGGGTGAGAAAGCTTCAACTTTAATGTACAGGGACTGATAACCGGATGATGCTCTGTGCCCTTTTACTCTTGAGAACGTTGATGTCCCAACTTCTCAGCTCTGGAGTGCAGAAAGAAAAACATAGTGTTATGATTTCTGAACAGGGAGAGGGAAATTGAGGCCCTTCTAACCCTTGGATCCAGCAAGTGTTAAAATGTAAGCCAGGCTAGCTTCCTGATGAGGTGATCACCTGGGTGATGAGCAATTCAGAGAGCAAAGGATTAAGGGGCTCCCATGCATGATGGTATGCTCTGGTCCATGGGGTCACGAAGAGTCGGACATGACTAAACGACTAAACAACAAAAACAAAAACATGCATGATGGCAAATGGGTGGGGCCCTAAAGGAAAAGCAGTAAGCTAGAGAGCATCAGGGCATAATGTTTGATTTCTGTTTAAATCCAAGGCTGCAGCTATAGGAGAAACAAGACCATTGTGGGGTGTTAATGCTGTCAATCCCTCCATTGTAGGCTCATCAGGTTATATATATGTGTAAATAAACCATATATCATAAAGATACTTGAGACTCTGCTGTGCCTCATTTCCAAAAAGAAACACAAACACTGGAGCCCCTGGAGATTGCACCACTTGGAGCTTGAGGTGGCATGCAACAATACTTTCTTTGTTGCTCTTCTCAGAGATCCTCCAACCTCTGAGAAATTACATAAAATGGAATTTGCAAAGTAAATAAAGAACAGGATACTTTCAATACCAAAGTATATGGTTTCAGAAATTTAGGAGTGGTCAATTAAGTGTCATTTTAATTTTAATCATAACTGCCATCATCAGAGAGGCAAAATGAGAGCTCAATGCAATAATCCAAAAGTGTGACATACAAATATAAGAGGTGCTGAGGGATCAGTGAAAAACTTGGTAGTTCTTCCTTCCTTTACCATTGCAGTCATTTTCCAATTCGTGGAAGGCATCCTTCCGAAATGGTGAGCCTTCTGCACTCAGGAAGGCTCCCCAAATTAGAACCCTGCTTTTCTTTGCTTGCTTTCATTGTCTGCTGCATTGTCTCTCACTCACTCACTCTCATCCTTATGAATGCACATACTTTTAGTCCTCTTCCCTACCCCAGCTTGCTACCTCTTGGTGGGTAGATGCTGTAGGTGTGCCAGCAACCCTGCTGTATCCATCCATGTTTCTTGCAGTTGGAGCAAAGCAAATATATTTCCTTCTTCTGAGCTTCTAGTTAACTCCTGTCTTGCTTTAAAGCACATGAGGGCACTATTTGTCTAACCAGCAATTTCACTTGCTTGTAACCTCTCTAAGTTAATTCCACCCCTAAAAGCTGAGCCATTTTATAGTTTCTCTGTCCCAACATGTTGAGGCAAGATGTCAGCTATTTTTCTCTTTCATCTCTTCAGATCCTTTAAATAGTTGTTGCATAAATAAAGCATTTGAACTCCATAAATTGTAAGAGATTATTTTAATCTAATTCACCCAAGCTGCAAGCTTCTCTTTAATTTTTCTCCTGTCCTAACCCTTTCCCCACCCTAAGCTTACTGGTATTTGTAAAGTAGGGACGCAGGTGGTGCTGTGGTCTAAACCACTGAGCCTCTTAGGCTTGCCAATCAGTAGGTAGGCGGTTCGAATCCCTGCAATGGGGTGAGCTCCCGTTGCTCGGTCCCAGCTCTTGCCAACCTAGCAGTGCGAAAGCATGCCAAAAAGTGCAAGTAGATAAATAGGTACTGCTCCGGCGGGAAGGTAAATGGCATTTCCGTGCGCTGCTCTGGTTTTGCCAGAAGTGGCTTAGTTATGCTGGCCACATGACCTGGAAAAATTGTCTGTGGACAAATGCTGGCTCCTTTGGTCTGTAAAGCAAGATGAGCGCCACAACCCCAGAGTCGTCTGTGACTGGACTTAATTGTCAGGGGTCCTTTACCTTTATGGAGGAAGATGCAAATGCAGTAGAGGGTAAGATCTCCAGCTCTGATCCATCCCAGTCTAAATGTATATTGATAGAAAATGTCTAGGGAACATGCCCCAGGTAGAGGCACACTGTTGTTCTAGTAGTTTGAGGGCAGATTTGGAACTTGGACAGAACCTTCAAAGAATGGATATCTGGGAGAAAAGAGGACTCCTGGTCACCTCACTAAGGTGAGACTGGCATAGTGAGCAAAACAGAAGGGTAGCTGCAAGAACAGAACTGCAGTAACTCTGGTGTTCATAGACTTTTGATAGAGAGATGTTTTTTGGCTAAAGATGCAGCAATGTGGAAGTGGTAAGTAAGAAAAGAGTATGAAAATGCCTTGCATAGTAAAGAGTTCATGTTTGCTTGAGATGAGTTATCTTTATTTTGACAGCTTATATATCACTAAATTACAATCCTTGCTAACTCAATACAATGCAAATAAAAACAGTGAAATCAGAATTTGGAGGGGGGATCTGCTCCAAATTTACACAGCTTTGACAATGAACTAGACAGAAGCAGGGCACAGAGTATGAACCACATGATAATCCTTTTTTCATCTGCACCAGAAGGGGAACTGCCACATCAGACAGTGGGTGATTAACTGTGCCATCCTAACCATGCCTACTCAGAAGTAAGATATATTGAATTCAGTGGCACTTACTCGCAGGAAAGTAGGGTTAGGATTGCAGCCTAATTTGTAGGTTTCTAGAGAACAGTCCAGTGTGGAAGGAGAGGAAGTGACAGAAATCATTTCCCCCATGAACAAACATACTTTAGGACAGGCATCCCCAAACTTTGGCCCTCCAGATGTTTTGGACTACAATTCCCATCATCCCTGACCACTGGTCCTCTTGGCTAGGGATCATGGGAGTTGTAGGCCAAAACATCTGGAGGGCCGCAGTTTGGGGATGCCTGCTTTAGGAGTTGTCAGGAAGGAATCCATGATTTTAGATAGGTTTGGAGCTTCAAGGAAATCCATGGTAAATGATCACCTAATTCTAATTAGAAGCGCAGTATCTCTCAACAAACTCAATAATGCAATTATTTCCCAAACTTTTCTGTACAGTCTGCAGCTGAACAAGATTTATCCACATATATCTATAGTTGTTTACATTAGAGTTTTCATTGTTCATGGGCTCAAATATCCCATTGATAGAAATCTGCTCTCTCCCCTGCCCCACAGATGTATGGGAGAAAAGGAGAAAGGACTGAATTTGTATCTATTATTTATTCATGCATTTTGTTCCCTAACGTTCCATGTGTGGAATCTGCCTCCCTGCTTGCTGACAGGTGCTTTGCTTCTATTCCCAACATCAGTTAATTAACTTCTGAATCAGCCAAGCAAGTCATCAATTGGGCTCACCTGGAACTGGTGGGGGACTCAAGACTTTCAGAGATTTTTGTTGCTTTCCTGCTTTCTATTTACAACTTGGCAACTGGAAAGTTTTTTCGAAAAGTGGGTCAACTTGCAGGTGATGTCCATGTTATTTTGCCTCTCTCTTTTGCATGTGCATCTATGCTTCATTGTCCGTCTATTCACAAAACATGTTCTTATAAACCGGTGGGTGTGGGTGTATAAAATGTTGTGACACCCCTTCTCTTGCTGGCAAAAGACAGGCAGCTTATATAGGCAGATTATTCATTGTAATCATTTGCTAACCATTTTTGGTCATTGACTGTAAATGGTCTGACTAAAACTCTTACTGTTTTGTTAGACTGCCTTGATCCTGAAATCTGTGCACTTGTCTTCCCACCCTCCCCTGGCAATGGCTTCATAGACATTGCACTTTGCTTCATGTTGTTTAAAATGTCACTGATAAGACTACTTGAAACTCCGATATGGCTTTAAAATATTAAAATACACTGCGGTAGCATGCAGCAACATTGGAGCTATGGAAGTTCAATCTGTGATTAATGAGGGCTGAGCTCGTGACTTGTCTTCACTCTTCTGGTTTCTTTAGATTGATTGTCCATGTTGTTATTTAGCATCTGACAGAGCATGGAGGAATATTAGGCATGAAACATTAATCAGGAAATTGTGCATTGCTTCCACAATTAATGTGCAACTGGACTTTGCTTTGTAATATTGAATTGGCTCTTAACGTGCAAATTATTGAGGGAAATTACCTCATTTTTCAGAGGCCACTTGATGGATTGAAGTTTCATGCAGAATGTTCCTTCTAATTTTAAATCTCGCAATGATTGGCTTTCCTTGCTCATAAAAATCCCAGTTTTCTTTGTCATAAATCAAGCAGCTAGGTTCGAAGCACTGCAAAAATCTAACATGCAAAGTTCATTATTTCCAGCTCTTTTAAGCTTAAGTAGAGTTGGCAATGAATTAGAAGAGAAGTGTCTCTTGACTAAATATAAAAACAGAACAAAATCTTCATTTGGAACTGTGTATGGCAGGGAGGGCTTGCAGGATATCTTTGGGCTTTTATTACTGGAACCCTGAGTTCTGCTAACTAAAATCAGCTGTAAAATATGTGGATTTGTACTTAAATAATTCTGAGCCTAGAATCTTTTGAGTACCAAAACTTAACAGAGCTCTCATTCCTCCCACAAAAGAACTTATGGTTACACCCCCTTCTCCCCTGTTTTCTTCATTTCAGTAGTATATTTGAGGGAGATGGGTGTTCATTTTGTTGTTATTTGTGAATCAATTGAGAGAAATCTTTGCCTGAAATCACTCAGCCAAGCTACCAGATCTGGATCTGCCTCCTGCTCACAGCACATAAATGTGAATTTCTCCTTATGAAGCAGGGTTTTTGAATCAAGCTGATTTTACACAATTGGGTGAAAATAAAAGGAAAATCCTTACTTACCAGATGTAAAGTATGTTGGGGAGGGTAAACTGAGGTTTTAACAATACTGGGGGTAAGTGTTAGGCAGCCTACCTCCTTTTTTCCACCCATTTTAGCCTCATGTAGATGTTGTTTAAATAAATTTAAAAATCACAGGAAAAAAATGTAGTTTGACATCCCTTCCTGTCTTGTGGAATTAGTGCTCCTCGTGCGTGCCAGATTTTTGCAGCATCCACACAAACATTCCAATCGAAAGGTAATTCCATGCCTCCTCCAATTTAATATAGATTTGCTGTTTCTTCAGTGTTTGGGGTTGCATACCAGATTTTCTACAGAAATGATAAATCCAGATTGAATGGGGAAATAATATGGGATGGCATTTTGAAGAGGATGGTGTCATGCGGACACTGTGTGTGCATGAGCATAACCAAGGCAGTTAGCCAACTAACATGCCCTGACAGCAAAGGGCTTTTTGCTTGCACAATGAAATCCCTGCCTTCTCCTCCTACACATGTGCATGTCAACTGCCAAAACCTTATTTGGAGGGGGAACTCCAGAAGAGATTTAGGAGATATGGGGGGGGGCAAGAGGGGGAGCCTTATTCTGCACAAATGAAACTATTCCCAAGTCTACAATAAACTGTGTGGAAGCCTAGTGGGCATTACTAAACCAATACTGGGCACTTCAAGCCCAAACATATTTATTTGGAAGTGGATTGCAGAGATCTTTAGTTTACTTCCAAGCAGGTGTGCTTGATATTAAGGGGGGGCACTGATTATGCAACCTCTTTTCATCCACCCCTCCTGCACTCTAACTCTAATGGATCTCAATGGCAGCCACTTCACTCCATCTTCATGATGTTTCGCTACCTGCTCATATTTGCTATTTATATCATCTTTCACTTCGTGATCTTTCACATAATGTAAAAGCCACTCCTGACAACATAGTAGAAACTTAGCACTCATTTTTGTGTCCGCTCTTTAAAGAAACAATCAGTTGGTTTGCTGTTGTCATTGGCATCCATCTGTCTCAGGAGACAATGGAGGAGTGTGCCTTCGGGGATGAAGTCAAACCATTGGGGAGTTACAGCGCCTGCTGTGGCTGTGAATGCCGATATGGGACTGCAATAAAAACATGTTTTATTGCAGCTGGGGCAGATGAGGGTGTCTGGTTATGCTGCTGCAGACACACCATGGTGTTTCTTCTCTCTTGCTCCTCCCAGTGGTCATTTCTGTGCCGGTCGCTGTTGTGGATACACAAGCTGACTATTTGTCTCCTGGAACTGCAGCCGTTTGTATGGGATTGGTCTTCTAGATAGCTCTGTTAGTTATAGCATGGTGCTGTTCATGCCAAGGTTGCAGGCTTGATCCCCATACAGGACAGCTGCATATTCCTGCATTGCAAGGGTGTTGAACTAGATGACCCGCTGGGACCCTTTCAACACTATGATTCTATGTTTCTAAGGATTCCCACAAGGTGGGAATGATGTTGCCAGCCATCATGTCTCATTTGCAGATGTCACATGAGTTTTGTACTTACAAAATTTAGGGCAGCAGCAGCATGGTGGTATGATGGTCAAAAAGCCACAGTTCTATAATATGACAAAGTACTGCAGTGCAATAGGAACATCATAAATCAGGTGAAAACACTAGCATTATAACCCATAAAACCAACACAGTAAACCCCACGTCAGAATGCAGTCTGTGTATGTAGTATGAACCTCACATTCAGGAACTAAACTATATGACAGTGGCTAAAAACACTCAGGGTATTCTCCACCAACGATGTTTTCTCATCTCAATTTTGCATGTAGCTGCAGTAGAGCAAGTATTTGCTATGATCCTGGCTATTCTCAATTGCAACACTGTAAAATAGCTTTCTCGTAAATGTCAAGCAATATAAAATTGAATGCTTATATTTAAATAGATTTTAACAGATAATAAAACTCTGAAGATTAAAATAGTTTCATTCACTGAGACAGACAATTTTGACACCAGCATGCAATTTATGTGTCACATTATGCAAAATACACTTTCAAACATACACAAAAATGAATCGTAAAAATAAAAGCACGAGCAGAGAAGTGTCTCTTAAAGTGAAGTTAGATATGCTACTTTTGAATCCTAGGTCAAGTAGAAAGTGGAAAACATAATAATAGGGTCCAAATATCCTATTTTTAAATATTGCATTGCAGGGATTTGGTTTGTTTGTCTTCCTGTGACACACAAATTTCAAGCATCATAGTCAAATTTTCTCCCATTTTCTAACATGGCTTTATTTTTTTTAAGTAAAAGTATTGGAGTGTTTTGACACTCAATTATGTCAAGCACAAGAGAAAATTGCTTTTCCATTTTCAGGTACCTATTTGGCACCTTATCATGGAATACCCATATGCATCACAGCTTACAATTGGCTGCCTAGCTCAAAGGTATGTATCATGTTTCTTGTGATAACAGCTCCTGACAATCTTTTCTCTCACAAAATATGAAAATGTGCATGCAGAAATTTGAAAAGGCGTGGAAGCTTTCTCTTCTACCCACTGGACAATACTTAGCACATAACCTGTTGCAAGTCAGTGTGGTTACAGTCTCAGGCTAGGACCTCGGAGACCAGAGTTCAAATTTCCACTCAGCCATGAAGTTCACTGAGTGACCTCAGGCCAGTCACTGTTTCTTAGGCTAATTTACCTCACAGAGGGGTGAGGAGAACCAGGTATGCCACCTGGAGCTCCTTGGAGGTAAGGTGGGATAGAAAAACAACAATTTCTTTAAAACTAGTTCCAGAAAACCCAGCAAAGCAAGTTTAGATTAGCCACACACAGATTGATTAATGAACAAAACACTGAATGATGCAGTTCAGTTTCCCATTTTGTTAGGGTAGCATGGCCAGAGTGTTTGGTCTGACAGTCCTGACAGAGCCTGGGTTTTCAAAGGATACAGTATGTAGCCCTTTACGCAGGTCTTTTCACTACATTTTAAGAAATCATGCATGCATGCATTTAATTTCTCATCACTTGAGCTCTTTTCAGACTTTAATGAAATATTCTTTGACTGTACATAGGAGGAACAGCATTGTGGCAACAGACTCTGCAAGTTACATTTATTGTTGGTGGTGGTGTGTGTCTGTCTGTCTGTCTGTCTGTCTGTCTATGTATCTAGCCATATACACACACATCAAGGGGAATGAAAATTGAATAATAATAATAATAATAATAATAATAATTTATTATTTGTACCCCGCCCATTTGGCTGAGTCTCCCCAGCCACTCTGGGCAGCTCCCAATCGAGTATTAAAACAGTACAGCATTAAATATTAAAAGCTCCCCTAAATAAATAAATAATAATTGGTCCATGTCCATAATAACTGGCCATTGTGCACATTCACCAGACCTCATGTAGAATGTAAACATGATCCTTTTGAATTGTGTAATATAAATATCTCTAACTGTCTGTGGGAAATCTGAATTTGTACATCTTCTGGTCATTATGCATAATCCTCAACACACTTTTGTGGAATGTGTGTTTAATGATTGAATGTTTCAGCTTCTCTAGTCATTAAGAATAATCCCTGATTGGGAAATTTGCATATCTCAGCTGAATTTTTCACATTCTCCAGGCATAATCCCCAACAGACCATGTGGAATGGGCATATATTGACTGAATTTTGTACATTCACCAGCCAGTATGCATAATCTCCAATAGATCTATAAAACAGATTTGCCTGTACAATTATGCATGCAAAAGGCTCCAAATGAGTCACGATCTCTGCTTTTCCAGACTTTCTGAATGCAAAGACAGAGGCTTCTGCAGGTATAGTTGCTTCACAGAGATCTTTACAGATCTTACAATCAATATGTGTACCGGTGGGTCAAAAGTGCCCTGCAGAGCATAGGGTACTTTCATACAACAGATCTTGCACATCACTTGCTATCTGATTCTCCCACCCCAATTAACTGGAAATTCCAGGGATTCAGCCTGAGACCTTATGTGTACAAGACATGCATGCTACAACCGAGATATGGCCACTTCCCTTAGTGCAGGTTAATTCTGAAAAAGAGCTACTAACTCTGTATGAAATGACTTCATTAAGAAATTTTCTGACTAAAGTGATACAAGATCTACCTGCAATACTTGATCTGTAATGGCTTATTAGCACATGCATGCAACTATTTCATGTCACCACTTGACGCCAAAGTCACGAGCAACCGTTTCTAGCACTTTTATCAACTGTATGCAATCTAGGTGAACTATAGAGCCTGTGACAGTAAAACCACAGTGGGGTGGCACAGATTTAGTGTATGGAAAATGAGGCATTTTGGCTACAGTGTGAATGATTTACCATTCCTTCACCTGGGCTTTCAAGATATGAAGCATGACTCATTTCGTTGCTATATTCACTCTGTACTATCAAACTCGTAAAATAAAGGAGGATAGTAGTGAGCACTAAAATCTCAGCCATTGCTATCATTAAAGGAGGGAGAGAGAGAGAGTCATCCTGACAATTAAATTTTCTCCAGCAGGCCCTCTGTAAAGAAAGGGTCACTCAGTGCCTCTTTATGGTTCAGCAGACTGAAGCAGTTTCATGCCAGGATGGAAAGAGAACTTGAAATCCTGTTAGCAGCTGTTTTGTCTTAAAGCAGGAGTTGCCAAGCTCAAACGACTCTGCTAATTGCTAATACAGTATATTTTAGCTGGCACTCGCTCACAAGTCTTGAGGCCTTCAGACCTTGATGATTTCAAAACTTTAAATTCCATTCCAATAATACGGTAATTGTCTGACAGCATTACATTTTCCCCCCTACTTCTAGTACCACCCTCACAAGATTATATTAGCAAGACTTTTCATAGTTCAATACCATATTTACAAGCCCAGGTTGTGTGCTTCAGGCTTCTGCTCTAACTAAGCTTGTTTTGAAATAGACACAAGATGGTCGAAAAAGGTCATATGGGATTTTTGTTTGAATGAAGGTTGGCTATAGAAACCGCAGGGAGAAAACACAAAATGCACCTTGATGTGATATGTCGAGTTTGCTCTTGCTCTGCGTAGAATATTCCAGGGCATTTGTATTCCTAGATCTATAGTGGTGACACATTCTCTTCTGAGCTATGTCATTAGTTAGTTGCAGGGGGTCAGCACACGCTGCCTGTCACTTTCCATTTGGTGCTGTTTCTCACAGGCTTACACCTTTTCTTTTCTCATACGCGACATGACATGCAGAGCCAGACGCAATGTCACTATGTCACTATAGTCACCGTGGCTTGGGAAATAGCATTTGTCACTGCAGCTGACTATTTGGTAGAAGGCACAGAAGAAGCAAGCAACACATTTGACTTAAAGTCATGCACTTCAGTTCTAATAATAATAAATAAATAAAAACACAGGAAGAGAGATGCCAGGTTGATTAAGGCACACCGATGGCCTTTGTGTTTACCCTTTACAAGACCACGCTGCTAGTTGTGGCATCTGGATTTAGAACCCAGTTACTGGATTTATATGCTGCCTTTCTGACAAGGCACCTGAGGAAGTTTACAATTGAAACACTGATTATTTAGAAAACAAAGTCTGACCGAGCCCTCTCGTGCCAACTGGGAGCTGGTATGTGTATGTTCCCTTGATTCTACCTTTCCTCAGGGAATGTGGGTCTTCAGGGAAAGTGGGGGAGAAGCTGCCCCAACAGTTCTGTCAGGCTACAGATGGTTCTCTGAGGAGCTTATGACGTCTCCTCCCTGGCCTGGCCTGGGCTCACACTGTATATGCTCTTAATATACTGAAATAAGGGGGGAACTGCTCCTTTTCCTTTATGGGGTACCCAAGAGCCCACATAGAGTCCTTTTGTAGGTTCTCTATTGGTAGGAGGAAATAGCAGAGACCAACCAGAGAATATTGAGAAGCAAAGCAGGTAGTAAGCCTGATCTTTATTAACTTAAAATTCTTATAACAATACCAAAAATGTTCACACTATGTCTGATATTAAAAGCCTGTGATTGCCTGGCCCAGTATGCTTCCAAAGCTAGCATAGGCATAGGAAAGGGGCCCAAGGGGAGGACTGGCTAGGCATGCCCTTGGTTTAAGGCCTCTGTCTGGCTGACATCTCTCCCCCAAAGTCACTCAGGGAGACCCTGGATGCCTGGTTTGCACCATGCCAGGGTAGAAAGCCTTGGAGGGGGTTTGGGGCACTTCCAGACCTTGGTGGAATGCCATTCCGTCAGTATGGACTGAAAGGAATGAGGAAATGATACTTGGCTACTGCCATCAGGGCCATCTTAAGCATATCTGGTGCCCTGGCGCTGTGGTACGAAGATCCCTCTGGCACCCCCCCTGCCCCGTTTCCCAGCGTGGCTGTCTGGTGGGTGCAGCATGTAGCGTGGCGCCCCCTGGCGGACCAGTGCCCTGGCGCATTGCACCATCCAGCCTTGCCTTAGGGCCGGCCCTGACTGCCATACCAAACCTGCTTACCTGCTGTAGTCAATAAAGATTGGGCTGATTTCATCCAACACCAATGTCTGGTCTCAGTTATTTCACTGTTTTTACTGGCCATATAATGTACCTGTCTAGGCAATTGGAATGTAAAACTGTAACTGAAATATAACCAAAACTAGAGAATTCTAATAAAAGCCTTTCTCTCCCTCCTCATGCCTCTTCTCCCTTTCCTTTGCTATCTGCTTAGGGTGCTGGTCTCATTTAGATCTGTTATATTCTGCTGGTTTTTATAGGTCTATTGCTGATGCTAACCATTCTCTTTTTATCCATATTTGCATTTGTGAACTCTAACAATGCTTAGGGGTTGTTATCTTTTTAAGTGTCCTGATGTACTAGAATGAATAATGTAGCTCAGCATGGCTGTAAAGAAAATAGCTGGGAATTCTACACTGTGCTTGTCTAGACTTTGCTTTTCACCAGGGAAAAGAGCAACACAGATCACTGAATTAGGGACTTAGGAAGCTGACAAGTCAGCCATCGGACTATCTAGCTCAATATTGTATGCAATGTCTAGGAGTGGCTCTGCAAGGTTTTTTAGACTGGGGATATTCCAAATTCTTTGGGGGGATGTTAGGGATTAAGCCCAATAATTTTTGAATGCAAAACACTGAGCTATGGCCCTTGCTTTCAAATTCAGTGATCGTACCACCAGATAGTTTCAGGTGATGGAGGTAGATTTGGAGTTAATTGTTAATTAAGTCTGCTTTGGGCTGTAACCTTTACAGGGGGAACAAATGTTCTAGGAACACTTCGATTAACTATTCATTTCATGTTTCATCAAAACTAAGAAACAGTAGCTAACTGGTTCAGAAAAAGTCAGGATATGAAGCCAGCTTTCTGAAATGGGCTAGCCATTGTTTGCCAGCTAAGAAGCTACACAGTCGTATCTTAGTGCTCAAACAGAATCCATTCCGGAAGTCCGTTTGACTTCCGAAAATGTTCGAAAACCAAGGCACAGATTCCAATTGGCAGCAGGAGCTTCCTGCACTCAATCGGAAGCCGTGGAAGCCACATCGGACATTTGGCTTCCAAAAAAATCGCAAACCAAAACACTCACATTCGAGTTTGTGGCGTTCAGGAGCCAAAACATTTGAGAACTAAACTGTTCGAAAACCAAGGTACGACTGTAGTTAACAGGACTTCATGGTTGGTTGGTTGGTTGGTTGGCTGGCTGGCTGGCTTGCAGAGAGGACCAGGCAGCTGTGTTCATGGCCAAAAGGCTTGTTTACACATCTCAGGTGATAAATTGCAGGGTTCAATTATTCCCTTGCCCCAACTCTACTTCCTAATTAGGTTAGCATTATTATTAGTTCAGCTCATTTAGTGTAAAGCATTTTTCTCTAGTTAGTGTAACTGTGCTCAATATCTGAGCCGGTCCAGGGTGAGGTCAATGCCTCAGGCGGCAGAAGGTCCTGATGTGGCACCCCCATGGGTGCCCCCACCTGTCCTGCTGCCTCCATCATTTGATGATGATTTTGGGTGAGATTGTGCCCATCTTGGGCAAGATGTCACTCGAAATCATGCAGCGCGCACAAGATCTCACATGATTTTGGGCAACACCTTACCTGAAATCGGTGCTGATGGACGAGGCACTTCTCTGCCAGTAACAGATGCAGCAAGGTGTATGGCAGCAGCAGCAGGAGGTAGGGTGGCAGCAGGGCTGGGTGGCCCTTCCCATTTCCCCTCAAGCAGCAAAATGGGACGCGCCACCCTTGCCCAATATCAAAAGCTCTGCTTCAGACATTACAAACAGGACTATGCAGATATGAAAATGGAAGCCAGCAGAGGCAAATGCACAAACTCTGCCTCCCTCTGTCACAGTTTTAACTGAAGGTGACTGCCTGCAATGGGGTGCCTTTTGTATCTGTGGAGCATCCCCAGGCATTTGAGAACCACAATTATGCATGTGGGAATCCTCCATGGATAGAATTGGCTCCCGGCAATAGACAGTTGCCTCCCACGAATTGGAAAGAGGTGAGCAGAGTTTGCACATCACTTACCCCCCCACCCCATGTTCACATAACCCTCTTTTCATACCTGGAAAGGACTATTTGTTGTTGTTTAGTTGTTTAGTCGTGTCCGACTCTTCGTAACCCCATGGACCATAGCACGCCAGGCACTTCTGTCTTCCACTGCCTCCCGCAGTTTGGTCAAAATCATGTTTGTAGCTTCAAGAACACTGTCCAGCCCATCTCGTCCTCTGTCGCCCCCTTCTCCTTGTGCCCTCCATCTTTCCCAACATCAGGGTCTTTTCCAGGGAGTCTTCTCTTCTCATGAGGTGGCCAAAGTATTGGAGCCTCAGCTTCAGGATCTGTCCTTCCAGTGAGCACTCAGGGCTGATTTCCTTCAGAATGAATAAGTTTGATCTTCTTGCATTCCATGGGACTCTCAAGAGTCTCCTCCAGCACCATAATTCAAAAGCATCAATTATTCGGCGATCAGCCTCCTTTATGGCCCAGCTCTCACTTCCATACATCACTACTGGGAAAACCATAGCTTTAACTATACGGACCTTTGTTGGCAAGGTGATGTCTCTGCTTTTTAAGATGCTGTCTAGGTTTGTCATTGCTTTTCTCCCAAGAAGTAGGCATGTTTTAATTTCGTGACTGCTGTCACCATCTGCAGTGATCAAGGAGCCCAGGAAAGTAAAATCTCTCACTGCCTCCATTTCTTCCCCTTCTATTTGCCAGGATGTGATGGGACCAGTGGCCATGATCTTGGTGTTTTTTTTGATGTTGAGCTTCAGACCATATTTTGTGCTCTCCTCTTTCACCCTCATTAAAAGAACTTGATAGTGGAATACAGGACTATAGTGGAATACAGAAGAGCTCATCTTGAGATTGCAGAACACACTGCAACACCCCAGTTTCCAAAAATGCTTCCTCCTCCAGAGATTCCTAATTTTGTGTGACTTAACAGACTGTATGTATGTTGGGCTTCTCGTGTGTGTGTGTGTGTGTGTGTGTGTGATTTTATATATATATATATATATATATATATATATATATATATATATATATATATATATATAATTTTGCATGTAGCATACTGCCTCTTTGCATCCTGTTAGGAGTCTGGTTTATTAGATCATCTGCAAAAGAAAGAAAGAAGTCACCCAAGCATGCATTTAATATTTCAGGAACAGGTATATTATTTCTTGTAAACAGAGCAGGTTTTGTATAGCAGGTGAATAAAATATGGATTAGATGCTTTGCAGTATTTAACACAGCTTGCAAACCTTCAGATCTAACAAAAAACTGACACTGCATAGCAAGCTGGAGTGTTGTTAACATGTTTACAAACTGTTGCTTCTGTAAACCCTTTCCTAGATCGTCAAAGGATGTCTGGTCTTGCAAATCTTTTAATTATTTGTTGCAGAGGAAATGAAATTAGAATTACAAGATGTTTCTTATTGTACAAGAAGTTCTAGTGGAACAAAATAGGAGGAAGCTTCTCTCTCTGGTATAGATTGGCCAAAAATGTTTGTTTCCCCCCCCCCCTTAGGTCTGGTGCAGCATTGCAAAATCAATGTTGTTTGATTTATTCTGTTTGGGGGAGACACCACTTTATTTGTATATTTATTTAAGCAATAGATATACTGCTTAACTTGCAATCATTGATAGCAATTTACAAAAACCAAAAGTAAAATCTTTCTTCTTGTTCTTTTTCTTCCGTCTTGTTTTTATTTTCTTCTTTTTTTGTATTTCGGCATAAAATCAATAAAAAATATTATTAGAAAAAAAGAAAAAAAAGAAGTTCCACAAAATTGGGCCCACAATATTAATTTCATGGCTCCTGGTGGATCCAGGCCGGGCACCTGAGCCATGTGGGACCATTTAACAGTGACTCCCCACAAGACCTCAGTGACCAAGCTGGGATGTAAGGAATTAGGTGGTCATTGAGGTATCCTAGTATCCTTCAAATAGTTAAAGGCCTTGCAAATCAATACAAGAACCTTGAACCTGGCCCTGTAGCTTGTGGACAGCCAGTGCAAGCTTTTGAACACTGGAGTTATGTGCTGGCTTTGTGATTGTTTCTTTGATGACAACAGATCTACAAATACGTGAAATAAATAAATAAAAATTAATAATTGCATGCGCACCCACACACCCACACACCATTTCTCTTCCAAATTGCAGCCTTGTTACTTCGCAGACAAGCCTCCCATCTTCTCACTCTCTCCTTTTCAAGCTGTGAAGGATATATATGTCTGAAGCCCACAGATTTCCTTCCACCAGGAAACCACCTCCTAACAATCAGCCCCTATCAGTGAGCAATCAGTCTCACAAAGGGAATGGTTGGATAGCAGTTGTAACAGTGTAATTGATGGCAACAAACAGTGAATCTCACACTAACTTAGCTTGGCACTTTAACAGTTATACTCAGTCCTTAATACGATACATAAAACATAACACTGCACTCCTTCCTTCCTATTAGCATTCTAGATACCACCATTTATTCAGGTGTCATTAGGCACAAAGATATCATATCCACAAATAAAAATCCTCTCGGGATCAGATCATAAAATTACAGTATTTACATGATAAGAGCAAAGGTTACTGTAATGATGAAGATTCACACTTGGCGCTGGAGACATGCATATCTAACACCAATTAGAAAGGCAGTGCTCTGTGTTGCATATTTTAATACTACACTTGTCATTTGAATAAATACAAAGTCATCACTAAATTAAAATTCCGGCTGATTTGCCGGGTGCAAGATTGCAGTTTCCTTATGTACAGTCATTGCTTAAGCCTGCAGCAGAGGAGGGAAGAAAAGGGATGCTCTCATCAACTCAGCTGAGAAACCAACCACTTTTGGGTGCCTCCTGCCCTGGAACTTTTTCATCCCAGCTAGTCATTAGCACAGTGCTAAGAACTTGAATCTCAGTTTACATATTTATTCCACCCAATGCATTTTCCTTTTTGTGTTGTATCTTTTTAGATTATAAGACCGAGGGCAGTCTCTGCCTTTTAAAAAAAAAAAGTAATGTGCAAGCTGCTATATGACCCTTTTTTGGCTGAAGAGCAGGATGGAAAAATCTAAATAAATAAATGAGTGATTAGAAAGTTGAGTGAATATACAGTGGTACCTTGCAAGACGAATGCCCTGCAAGACGAATTTTTCGCAAGACGAATGCGTCTTGCGATCTGATGGTGATTTGCAAGATGAATTCGTTTTGCGAAAAATTCGTCTTGTAAATCGCGGTTTCCCATAGGAATGCATTGAAATTTAATTTATGTGTTCCTATGGGCAAAAAAAGAAATTTCAATGCATTCCTATGGGAAACTCAAGACGAATTGACTCGTGGAATGAATTAAATTCGTCTTGCGAGGCACCACTGCATATAGGTATTGGTCAATTTACAAAGAGAGAGAGAGAGGGAAAAAGAGAGTGTGTAACTAGGTACCTACCTACCTATAACCTTAATAACATGATTAACAATCGTATCAGGCAAAGGGGCAGTGATTGTTATTAGGATTGCTGTGTGGGGAGGCGAGGTTTCAGCTCTCCCTCCAAGACTCCAGTCTCCATGAAATTTCCCCTTGCACATGGCAATTAGCATTTGTGGGAAAATTCACACTGGTATGAATGGAAGCTTCTTTTCTTATTGCCACGGGACTTGGGAGTTTGCAAAGATTGTGTCTGGGAAATGAAGGTATCAATCTCCCAACAGCACAGACTGCAGTCATGATAAGAACACCATCCTGAAACCACCTCTGCTGAGCAAAGTCCAAAAAGGAGCTTCCTAGGGTGTGTGGAGGGGATGGGGTAGGACTGGCCAGCCTGGGAGCTATTGCATCCTGACCCAAACCCACGAGTGTCAGGTCTAATTTGAGCCCAATCCTTGCTCCAAACTGGCACAGCAATCTGCCTACCCTCCACCTTCCACTCTGGCTTCCAGGCAGGGCAGGGCTGCAGATACAGCAATGGTGTTGCTGCTCTGAAAGGCTCACCAGGTCATGGTGGTGGCATTGGATTGGTCCCTTAGCCAGTCTGAAAGCTTGTACTTGGTTAGACGTGGGCACATACATACACATACGTAGGCTTGCAGACAAGGAAGACAGGATGCAGTCATCCTGCCATCTCCAGGTTATGTGACTGAAGACAAGGCAGCTACAAATCTTCCTGAAAGAGATTATTAAAATGCCGATGTTTATGATACAAACGTTAAGCATACTGAAGAAGCTACTTTATAAGCTACTAGCTTCTCATCAGACAATGAAACAGAGAACATGTTGATGTACCTGTTTATGTGATATGAATTATTATGTTAAAAGAGCTATTAATTTCTTCCAAACCTTCTGTATTTATAACTCATAAAGCACTTTCTCTTTACAAATGGCAAGGGCGCATAAGGAGAAGCATAACCATTATGCGCAGGCCAAGGGGTTATAACTTTGTAAGGTAAAGGTACCCCTGACCATTAGGTTCGGTCGCGGATGACT
The DNA here is from genome assembly GCF_963506605.1 of Zootoca vivipara. NCBI lineage: Eukaryota > Metazoa > Chordata > Lepidosauria > Squamata > Lacertidae > Zootoca > Zootoca vivipara. The sequence continues at coordinate 80,073,197 of NC_083277.1, read as the reverse complement.
CTGGGGTTGCGGCGCTCATCTCACTCTATAGGCCGAGGGAACCGGCGTTTGTCCACAGACAGCTTCCAGGTCATGTGACCAGCATGACTAAGCCGCTTCTGGCGAACCAGAGCAGTGCACGGAAACGCCGTTTACCTTCCCACTGGAGCAGTTCCTATTTATCTACTTGCACTGTGTACTTTCGAACTGCTAGGTGGGCAGGAGCTGGGACCGAACAACCCGAGCTCACCTCATCTCAGGGATTCGAACCCCCGACCTTCTGATCGGCAAGCCCTAGGCTCTGTGGTATTTAATCTAGGATGCATCATCATTCTCCTGGAATTTTGAGCTGTCCATTTTATGCAGAACTACAGAGATGACTTCCTGATGCCCCGTGCAGGCATTCATTTTCTTTGTGCAGTAAGAGCCAGCATTTCATTATACAGTCATCTCCTCACTTTGTTCAATGTGAAGACCATGCCTAAATCTGTGGCACTGTACATGTATTCAGTGTCAAGCATGGCGTCCACTACATGGGCATTAGGACAGAGTGTAGGTGTAGGCTGCTATCCTGATGACACATAAAAAATGAAAATTAGAACAGGGCACAATACCTTGATCTCCACATTCCAGCCTCTTGCGTGAAAACAAAATATCTCTGAAGTTTTAGAAAAAACACCCTTCCTCTTGTTGGCTTACATGTCCTCTCCTCTCAAAGATCTTCTCCTGGATGCTTTATAGATCCATTTCTTGGCCACAATGCCTTATAGCACATCCCAGTGCAAATCTACTGCAGGCGCGTTTGCTTAATTTATACTGCATATATGGTTCAATCAGGGAAGCTAAAGTCCTAATTAGTGACCAGTCAGTCATCCGCTAAAGTACGTGGCAATGTTTAGCCCTAAACAGTCTTTAAAACAATCTGCTTGGCACACCTAAAACAACAAGGCTATGAATTATCTCATCCAGTTTTGCAAACGCTTCAATTACTTTTAAAGGGTAATTATGAACTAACGATTTTCCTAAATGAAGTGGTTTGGCAACTGAGCATCTAAGTGTTAGTATTTGGAATGTTCGTTCTTAACGCTGCACTTTTGCTTATATGTAAAATGCCTCATAAATCTACTTGATAGTCACAGCAGAGTATCTGGAAGGAAAATGGAGAAGGGGGAGAGAAGGGGAGAGAAAGTAATCTGTGTCAACTAACAAAACCTGATTTATATTCCAGTTCTGAGAACACTGATCAGAAAGAAAGTAAAATGAGATTGTTTGACCTATGTACTAGTCACAGCATATGCCTAAAAGAAAAGAAAAAAGAAAACCTTGATTACACTGTAGCCCTGATTATCTGCCCTTGCTTGGATGTGTTCCAGGGAAGATGTACGAGATAAATGTGTAGGGGCTGAATTTTCCTGGTACAGTTTGACAAATTAAACAATCATGAAGATGTGAGATTTCCAAGATCTTGCTTGAAAATTCTTCATAAGTGATGTATTGTTTTCATTAAGGTTTCGAAAACCATTTTGTCTAACGCTCCAGGGAAAATATCTTTAAAGAATAAGAAAGGAACCACACAAGGGAGTATATGCCCAATAGAAATATACAATCTTTCATAAGGTTGCAAAACATTATTTGCAGGTCAGGCAGTGTTAACTGATTGTTGCTCTACAATAATCCATCCAAATCTCAGATCTCCCCCCCCCCACCACCACTTTGATTTGATTTGCAGATTATTCTTAAACAGAGTTATAACCAACCCTTCAACACATTTATAGCCAGATGAGCCCCCAAAGGGTGAAATGAAACACATCATTTTTTTTCCCATGGTAAACTCACAAGATGAGACCTAGGATACAGAGACTGTACAGTATTTCCTTTCCACTACTCATGTTCTCTGCCCCTTAGGCTAATGCTTTGTTCTCCTTTTCCTACAATTATTACAGCAGTCATAAGTCACCATTTGAAGACAACCACCACCTCTTGACATCTCTTCCAAACTGTAGGTCAGTTTTGCAAACATAATACATACAAATTGTTAAATGATCACCCATGCTCATAATAAAAAATGGCAACTGTTCATTTTTAGAAAATTATAGGCTGGCACACCTTAGTTGCCAACATTTGGAGGTACTTTTGCAGAATGAAGACCCATTGAATTGAAGGGTGCTTTTGTCTGAATGGAATTACAGTGGTACCTCGGTTTACAAACACAATTGGTTCTGGAAGTCTGTACTTAACCTGAAGCATACTTAACCTGAAGCGTACTTAACCTGCAGCGAACTTTCCCATTGAAAGTAATGGAAAGTGGATTAATCCATTCCAGACGGTCCGTGGAGTACTCAACCTGAAGCGTACTTAACCCGAGATATGAGTGTCATTGGTTCCGGAAGTCCGTACTTAACCTGAAGCATACTTAACCTGAAGAGAACTTTCCCATTGAAAGTAATGGACAGTGGATTAATCCATTCCAGACAGGTCCGCAGAGTACTTAAACTGAAAATACTCAAACGGAGGCATACTTAAACAGAGGTATGACTGTAGACTGTTCCATTGTTCTTTTCTTGCACCATTTGACCTAGCTGTATCTGGTCTGGCTAGGAATAAAAAAGGGCCAACACTCTGCTATAGCACTTGCAACTAGGCTAGGCAGATTGAAAACAGTAGAAGAAGGCATAATATAAACCATGCTACCCATTGACTAGCTACTCATTTGGGAGTGATTTCTGTTTGACTCCATAGCTGAAAGTGATGAAATGGCTCCATTTGTTTCAATATGAATGCACATCCCTAAAAACAACTCTTATCCCAGTGTGTAGCCAGAGTCAACCAGGTGTTTGACTGCAAATCTATTATATAACTTATTCCTAATAGGATCCTGTGTGCTCTCTCTCAGTGCCACAGGATGCATTTCAGTGAAGCAAAACTTTGATATTGTGGAGGCCTTAGCAGCTATAAGTATGATACAGGCAGATGACTCCTCTCCTTTAAATAACTTGCCCTGAGCTAAGAATAATAATAATTACTTTCAGGAAAACCAGATATTTTGTAGATATTAGAAAATACTTAAGGAGGCCCAAAATGTTATCAACCAGCTTAAATAAATTTTTACAATCAATCCCTATTCATTTTGAGATAATAGCTATTGTCTCAGCATTCCCTGAAGAGTGACACAAGAACTCTAGCTCATGTCTGGGTTACGATTTCAGGGCAACTCAACAAATCCATGCTGGCTTCTTTGCTGCATAGCTCCATTGACTTGCGTTCCAGTACTGGGGCTACCACTAAGGATGGAGGAGAAATAAATCTGGTTAATGTGAATGTGAATATATCTGATCTGTGCTTTCCAAACCAATAAGCAAATTGAAACATACCTGCAGCTAGCTTTCAGAATTTGCACTTCTCTGAATTTTGTGATTCAGTTCTCCAACTGAAAAATAGGAACAGAAATCTATCTTTTAAAGAAAATGGCACACAAAACCATATTGTATTAGGGAACAGTGCTTTAAGAAAAATGCATATGTTTGGCAAAGTTGCATACAAACTTTGAGAAACACACCCAGAAATGCCTATGAAGTTTTGTGTGGACTTTTAACAGACAAAATTAAGATCACGAGTCAAGAACTTGTGGCCCTTCAGGCATGATTGGTCAGGGATGATTGAAGTTGTAGTCCAGCAACATCTGGAGACCCAGCTGAAATGTGACTGGCTATGCAGTTGATGTTGAAGCACCAGTTTCTGTCATCAGCTGCTTTCGTGTCATGCATAGTCATTGCAAAATTCATATTTTCAGTTATTTGAAATTTCATGTTATCACCAATACTTAGGAAAAAAGAACTATTGTATGCTAAGCTAATAGGGTATTGTAATATTAAAGCTGTGGTTCTATGCAGTGTTCCTATTTGTTGCCATTTTATCATGTCCTTTTTCCAGGGATCCCTTTCTATGTTATCATCACAGCAAGCCTGTGAGGTATGTTGGGCTGGGAGATAATGACCCAAAGTCATTGGGTGAGCTTTATGTCTGATTGGGTCGTTCCATCTTAGTACAACACTCTGACGGCTACACCAATGTTGGCTGTGTCAGGCTTATTTCCAAGTGAAAATGCATAGGACCATAGTTTTAGTGCCATGGAACAATGAAAGTAGCATATACATTTTCCCAGGGAATTGTAGTGTCACACAGGCACTGTTCTGTGGTCCTGACATATCTGACTTCTCTGTGACTTTGTTAAACATTTGCTTCAGATTTGTGCCTATATTTAGAAGGTGTACAGACTTTACATAGGTGAAAAAATGTAAAATGTATTTGCATTCTCTGAGTTGTGGTGTTTACTAGGAATGTCGCGATGTCACAACACTGGTGTAATTGAGGTTACAACCACAGTGGGAAAAGCAATATAAAGAAAATAAGATAAAGGTGGAGGGAATCAGAATGGACATTCTGGTATCCCTCTACAGAGCAATAATTGAGTGGTTCAAGTTCAGTGAATCCAGCCCGAGAAATGGGAGAACATGGAAAGAGAAAAAGAAGTAGTGCGGCCAAACGGTATTGTTTGATTTCTAGAGTAACTCTAAGGACATAGTACAGTTTTCTTTCAACCCAAATGTGTTTCCTCTGGTAATGTTAGGAGAAGCCTATGCTGTGTATTGAAGCAATGGCAACAGCAAAGTTCCCTTAATGCCATTACATTAGCCCTTACCCAATACTGAGAACTAAAAAACTGCACTGACATAATGGGGGGAGCTGGGGGAGCCTCTTAGCAGCAGCACTTTAGTTCATTAAAAACTGCATACCCTTGATAGTATCTAAACAGTAAACAGAGTAACGTTTTCATTCCCATCCTATTGCTAAGTGCCATACAGCTAAATGGTTGGACATTAGAGAAAAGGAATCTCAAGGAGATAAAGAATTACACAACTTTTAGAAAACATCTGAGGCAGCCCTGTTTAGGGAAGTTTTTAATGTCTGACATTTTATTATTTTTTATATTTTGCTGGAAGTCGCCCAGAGTGACTGGGGTATAAACAATAAAATTATTTATTATTATTATTATTATTATTATTATTATTATTATTACACTGTTGAAGAATTTAAAGTACAGATAATAATCTATCTCTTACACCCATGAAAACAATTCAAAACCTTAAAGACATCTCACAAATTTCCTTTGGGCACAGGACAGTGAACAAGAAAACAAGTTTAATTGTCATAGGCACTATCCAATTAATACCTGTAGTCGTACCACACCTATTGCAGCAGTGTTAAGCACACTGCTGATAGGGAGATATTTTGGGGTATTTCTAGGTACATCCACAAAACCAGTTGCATAACAGAGCATGGAAAGAGAGGGAAATAAATTAAATGTGTTCACTGTTGACAAATTATGTCTCGAATCCTGCCTCCAGTCAACTGGAAAGCTGCTATTGGATATGACCATCCTTATCATCATCATATCATTAGCCTCACCATTGCAGTATTTTGGGTTGCATACAGTTATAAAATATAACATTTTTATCATTCTTGCAATCATAAATATTTGGTTTCTGACACTTTTAATTAAAGCCAGTAACAAAAAAATTCCTACTGTTCCTGGGTGGATCTGTTCACTAACCCAATTGTTCCCTACACACTAGTCCCTTGTTCAGCTTACTTTCTGCACTCTGACAATACTGGGTTGTCATGAGCTAATGTATCACAGCATGGTAATGTAGACAGTAGGACCAACCAAAGGGTCACACAGCTCCTGGGTGGCTAAATGCAATGTGTGACAAACCATAAACATAGTGTGGTTTCCCATGCTGGCTCATTGGGAAAAAATTCCAAAAGTTACCAGATGGGGAAACCTTTATTAGGACTAATTTAAATGACTGGTGCCTGAAGGTAAGATTCAAATTCTATTGTGTGACCTGGAAAGTCCCTCCCCTTACCTGGCCAGTCGCCTGGCAACACCTCCCCAGGCAGGATTGGACGCTTGGCTGGGGTAGGCGGAGACCGCAGGTATCCTGCCTGGAAAGGTAGAGCCAGCTCCAAACTAGCAGGGAGTCGCCCTAGGGAATCAGGGGGCTGTGCGTGACCATGCAAAGGTTGCCCTCCCATTTGATGTGGGGAGCGGTCATTATTAGGACTAATTTAAATGTCCCAAAAGTCACAGGCAAGATATTCTGTTCTCCACAACTCTCCAGAAATTTGGAGGTGATGAGGATAGAAACAACTGAGCATTGTGTTGATGCCACAGAGCCTGTAGTATACAATGTTTAAGGTTAACTTATAGTTTATCCATGTACCATATGGCAGAGAAGACTTTTAGACACTGGGATCTACAACTGAATTTCAAAACTGAAAATGCAGCTGGCAGTCTTAACTGGAAGCGACTCCCCCACATTTTATCCCCTTGTTTCAGTATTATTATTATTATTATTATTATTATTATTATTATTATTAAATTAATTTCTAACTGCCCCTCATCCAAAGATCACAGGGCAGTTTTCAATATAAAAACACAAAAATATATAGCATAATAACACACACAAACACATCTCACACTTACACATCCTGTTAAAATTTTGCAACAAAACAGACAGACAGTGGGCAACTTGGAATTTAAAGGTATGAATTACCTTTAAATGTCTGATTCATACCTTTAAATCCCAAGTTGCTCACTGTAAGCTTTTTTACCTGCCCATTTCCCCTCCACCATCCTGTTGTTTACCCCGTATGCTATGACTAGATATCCAGGTGTGTTTCACAGCAGATAGGGAGGGGTGGATGACAGAATATGGGAAGGAATGGACGGGAGAAACTAGAACTGTTTTGTGACCTGCTGTGCTCAGGCATTTAAAGTGGTTTGAATAGTGTCCAGGATACAAGGTGGCAAGGCTAGCTATCAGTAAACTAACTGTAAGCTCCATCTGTTGGCTCTAGTCTACTCTTTGGGGATAACTGGTGCAGAAGGCTTTTTGATTCTCAGAAATCCTGCTTTCCAGGATTCATATAGCTTACTTCTCTCATAATAATTTATTTCAGTTTCTTCCCAGAGCCACTGACGCAAGTAAAATAAATGAGATTAATGCTTCTTGCATGAAATAATTCTTCCTTGTAAAGCTTCCCATGACACTTCACTTTTAGATTCTGTTCAGAGAGTATAGACTCTTTCTTGAAAATGAGTTTTAAAGCATTAAAGAATCCTATGGAAGAAATATAAGCATTTATGAATTCAAGATAACATCTGCAAACAAATTCGAGGTCTTAGTGTGTCCATTGGGGATTTAACTAAATATTATGCAAATATTTCTTTTCAAATAGTGGTCTGGAATCTTACAAATTCATTTCCCCAGCAGTATTAGGCTACTGTGGTTATTCTGCGTCATGATCAAGTGAAAACAGATAAGCATTTTGGTACAAAAATGTTAGCTTATTATGCTCTGTAGCAAATGTAATAATACAAAATAATCCTTGAAAGCAGTTGGATGTAAAATTCAAAAGCACTGACTATGGAAGAAAGCCCATAGATTTTGTAACATTCATGAATTATTCCTAAGCCAACTTATCATGATCTGAATTGTTAAGGCAAGCAACAACAAAAACCAATAAAACTAGATGAACAACATGCTTTTAGATTTGAATGTGACAATCCCATCTGCTGTGACACTTATAATTACATCTGTCAATGTCTGATGTCCACCTTCAAATTATTGTGGTGGCCAGAATTGATTATTTTTACCCGTAGCTGCATTTGAATAGGAACAACACTTAGATTGCAATCTTAAAACAGCAGTTTCTCACATTGCTTTGTGAGACAAACAAAAAGTAAAAATGAGGCACCACAAGAAGCATAAATCAAACTGTTATAGTTAGGCATATATAGTCAAACACACACACACACACACACACACACACACACACATTGTTGATTTTATGTTACCTGGTAGATAATTTGAAAAGAGAAATACAATGGCCTTCTAATGCAAACATATTACCATACAGAGGCCTGTGGATTGCCAGGATAATTAGACTTGTAGTTGTGCCGTCAGATTTCACCTTCTAAGTAATAGTAGTAGTAGTAATAATAATAATATACAGTATTCTAACTTATCTTCTCTAACCAGCTTTCCGTTAAATTTATCTTATGATAAAATAACTGAATTTAAAGGCCACACTTCCACCTATTCAGTCCTTAAGTTAAAGTGTGCCTGATTGCCGGTATGTGCTGTGTTACAGCCAATTGGCTTAAAGTTCATAGTGCACAATTTTGAGAAGTAAAGTTCAGAATGATATTATTATTAACACTGATTTTTTAATCTCCTTCTGAAACCACCATCTCAAGGCAATTTACATACAAAATAATTACAAACATTTAAAAACACAAATATAATGAGTACCTTTTAAACAAGTCAAAACCCCTAACAAGTGGGCCCTTGTGTTTTAAACTTACATGAAACTTAGTAAAGATGAAATAGCTCCCTCATGTGACCAGCATGACTTCTGGCGAACCAGAGCAGTGCACGGAAACGCCGTTTACCTTCCCGCTGGAGCGGTACCTATTTATCTACTTGCACTGCGTGCTTTTGAACTGCTAGGTTGGCAGGAGCTTGGACTGAACAACAGGAGCTCAACCCTTCATGGGGATTTGAACCACTGACCTTCTGATGGGCAAGCCCTAGGCTCTGTGGTTTAACCCACAGCGCCACCTGCGTCTCATAGATAGATAGATAGATGGACCTAAAATAGGCATAACTTGACAAAATCTGATTAACTGGAGACAACATTCTTCTTGGTCTTTATTTTAGCTTCTATACTGCCATTCTCACTTGAATTATGTTATCTTTTGTAAAAAATAAAATACAGAGACTCATGGGATTAGGCAATTATCCGATCTGTCAAATTTCAGTACACTTAATGCTGTATTAGAGAAAGACCTCTGTGTTAGCAATGGCTCTTAACTATTTGAATATAGCCTTTCAGGCAAAAGTGAGGTAGGATTCAGGCAATCTGTCAACAGCCTCTTCATTTGGCTTTGTGACCTCAACTTGTCAGAGCTTTCCCCAGTAGAACTGATTTTGACGCTAGCAGTGCACTGGGGGTCTGCATTGTGGTTCAAACAAAATGCCTATCATAGAAAGGGGGGAGCAAGAAGGGTTTGTGTCTCTCCAAATCAGTATTCTGCACTTCTCTAGGGAGGTCCACCATAGCACATATGAGGAAAAAGTGGTACAGATACCTTTTAGATGAAATACGACTCTGTGCATAGCTTGATAGGCATGTAGGAAGCTGCCTTATAATGAGTTAGACCACCAACACATCTGGCTCCATATTGTCCACACTGACTGGCAGTGGTTCTCCAGGGTTTCAGGCAGGAAGCTTTCTCAGTCCTACCTGGAAATGTCGGGGATGGAACCTGGGTCTTTCTGCATGCAAAGCTGAAGCTCTGCTACTAGTGAGTTATAGCCCTTCCCCTGAGCATCTAAGTACAAGCCACCTTCTAAAGGTACAGGTAAAGGGACCCCTGACCATTAGATCCAGGCGTGACCGACTCTAGGGTTGCGGCGCACATCTCGCGTTATTGGCCGAGGGAGCTGGCGTACAGCTTCCAGGTCATGGGGCCAGCATGACAGAGCCACTTCTGGTGAACCAGAGCAGCACACGGAAACGCCGTTTACCTTCCCGCTGTAGCAGTACCTATTTATCTACTTGCACTTTGACGTGCTTTCAAACTACTAGGTTGGCAGGAGCTGGGACCGAGCAACGGGAGCTCACCCCGTTGCAGAGATTCGAACCGCCGACCTTCTGATCGGCAAGCCCTAGGCTCTGTGGTTTAACCCACATTGCCACCCGCGCCCCACAAGCCACCTTCTAGCTCTGCACAAACCAAAAAAAGTTTCAGAGGCAAACCATAATCTTGGAAAGGACACACAGAGAAACAAAACTAGAACCACCTGACTAGCCTGGCCTTCTACTCCTTTTTTCCTCTACTGTGAAAGGGCAAGTTTTTAGATCAAACTGTGCTGACAAGCCCACTGTATGGTGGTTGTTTTTTTTTTTTTACTGTTCACATGCTTTGTCAGCAGCCTACTACAAGATCTTGCATTGTGTCATTATTGCCAAGGTTGCACCAATTACTGTCTTGAAAGTGACTCCTAGAGCTGTAAAGCTATCAGCATTTTTCAGGGTGTTGCAACTCCATTGCAAAATTGGTCAAGGGTGAAAATGTCCCCATTGCAGCGAGTTGAAATTTCACCAAGAAAGGGATGACAGACACAGATATCTGAATATTCCCAAACTTCATTACACATTCAGCTCTGATCTTTTAGCTTGGAGCCATTTTATCTGTTCACACTGCCTGATTTCTTGGGACTACACTTTGCTTGTCACTTGCAAACATATCCTGAGTTGGCCTTTCCTAACAATGCCATTCTGCAAGGTGTGTGTGTGTGTGTGTGTGTGTGTGTGTGTGTAAATTTGCATTTATTTGTTTAATTTCTAGACCACTTTTTTTTTTACTTTTGGAAAAGTCTGATCAAGTTTGTATACCCTCCTCCGTCTTCGCAGTTACTGCTCTCAAAGTGAGTTTGCATCAGCTACAGATATAACAAAATAACAATTCAGCTCATTATAAGGATAAATTATCAAAACAATCTGAGAATTATTTTAATAGAAAGGAAAGAAAATGACACATTGTGTGTGGTGCTGCTTTGTCCTTCAAAGAGATTAAAGACAAACAAACTAACTTGAAACTCAAATGGGACAGAATCACTGTGTGTGGCAATACCAGCCCTTATGGCCAATAGTGGATGGTGTGGTAGGATAGTGGCATTCATGTGGCCTCCAGACAGTTGAGTCACTACTGCTTATCCATGGAGAGGCATACCATGATAGCAGGGAAGTTGGTGCAGTGCAAATGCACAGGCAGGAGTGTTTGATTTACTCCACAGATTAAAAACAGAGTTAAAACTTAAACACATTACAGGATCCCCCCCCCAAAAAAAATAGACTAAAGGCAATTGTATTTCAGAACTTTACTTCTCCAGAAGGCAAATGAGCATAATGGTCACAAATCCAATACATTCAGGACTACCACTGTCCATAAGAGAGCCAATTACAGCAGACTTAACTTAAATTTGCAATAACTTATAATAATAATTGGGACCCAGGTGGCACTGTGGTTAAACCACTGAGCCTAGGGCTTGCTGATCAGAAGGTCGGCGGTTCGAATCCCTGTGACGGGGTGAGCTCCCGTTGCTTGGTCCCAGCTCCTGCCAACCTAGCAGTTCGAAAGCACGTCAAAATGCAAGTAGATAAATAGGAACCGCTACAGCGGGAAGGTAAACGGCGTTTCCATGTGCTGCTCTGGTTTACCAGAGGCGGCTTTGTCTTGCTGGCCACATGACCTGGAAGCTGTACGCTGGCTCCCTCAGCCAATAATGTGAGATGAGCGCCGCAACCCCAGAGTCGGTCACGACTGGACCTAATGGTCAGGGGTCCCTTTACCTTTACCTATAATACTAATTATCTTTTCCAGTTCCATTAATTCCTGAAACATGAGAATCAAGAGTTAAGTGGCCACCAATATCTATTGCTTTTGTCTTTATAGTTCAGTAAGTCTTAATGCATTAGAATTTTTCACAGTTGTATCTTTTTCATTCCACTGCAAAATATAACTCTTTCCATCAGTTAGTCTTTCTGTTGTCTTGCTTGTTTTATCTTTTCCTTCCTATTGACACATTTTATGTATAAGGCAGGTATCCATTGAATGGATTCCATCAAAGCCTATCGTAATATCTTCATCATACTTGTGAAAAGTACAAAAGAGTATTATATTTTGAACAACAATGGATTGTAACGTTTCATCTTACCATGTAAAGCGTAAGCTTTTCTCATCTTTAAAAAAAATAATGACTTTTTTCACCTTGTCAATCTATTTTGTAACATCCCAGGTATGTGTAGTGATTAGTTAGGGCTTCCATTTGTGGAATAAGGCAAGATTCTTGAGGATGACTACACCAGAGACTACTGTTTTCTTATCAACTGACAAATAGAAAAGAAACTGTTTTAATGGAGAGAGATGCATTTTAAGAAAACGTCAAAACAAGGGCTTCTCCACAGACTTTTGGCAAGAAAGACACTTGTACAAATTCATTAATAGAGTATATTTGATTTTCTCTTAGTAAAATAGAATTTTTATAGTGGGGAAGCATTTGAAAAGAAAATATATACTTGTTATTCTAAGTCATAATTCTTCTCTGACAGATAGGGCATCTCTCTGTATATTTGTACATACCTTGGGTCTGTATTTGATTCCAAACTTATAAAATCAGTACAATCTGCAGCCCCTAATGGTTGGGTATTTTCTGCTGACTACAGCTATGATCATCTTGTCAGGTATATGCGTTTATTCCCGTTCTCTGAGGAGGATAAACACCATTGCAAATGGGCCCTTGGTGTTTGGCTTAGCATGCTGAAAACCATACCTTTCTAGGCTTACTCTGCGGCTAAGATCAAAATATGTGAACAATGGAATAATTGAACTCCCAGTCCCACCACTGTAAGCTTTTCTCTAAAACTTCACAATTATAATTCCCATTGACAACATAAGAAGAATGTACTGATATTAATTTTATAAAGCCACTTTGGAGTACATAATTTCATACGGTTTTATAACTCAGGGAGAACCTTTTAGCAGAGCTGAAGATCGACATCCCTGGTAATCAGCCACAGTTCAGAAACAATAGCACTCAATCAATCAATGAAAAAAGGGGGAAGTTACACATCCGCAGCACCGGAGAATCACTCTGCCCCACAATTCCAGCTTCCATTCTTCTTTTGTGAGTCATAATACGTTTGAAAGCTTTTAAAAGTACAAAGGGAAAGGACTTCAGCATAGAAAAAGGAGAGAGACATGCTGCACCAAACACATCTAGAAGCTCTCTGTTTTCAGGATGATTACTTTTCCATCCAATAAACACTCAAAATTCAGCCTTAGACCTTTCTGTTAAGCAGATGTCATTATTGGCATGGTTTGCCACTTCTCTCTAAAAGCATCCATGCACTTACGACAAGATTTCTCTCTCCCCCACCCCTTTTAACTACAGTTAAGTGCATTTGTGTAAAGAACATAGCAGCCTTCCCGTTTCAAAAGGCAAACACTCTGCCTTGTGTGCTGTGTGTGGCTCTTGGGCAGCTACATGCTTCTGCTTGCTCTAAAGATCTATTTTGTAAATTTCTCTGTTGGGGCCTGGGATTCAGTCCCTGGGGAAATAGAAAAGGGAAGGAGAGAGAGAGAGAGAGAGAGAGAGAGAGAGAGAGAGAGAGAGAGAGAGAGAGAGAGAGAGAGAGAGAGAGAGAGAGAGAGAGCTGTGACGATGGCAAGGTCTAAAGTGGTGTCAACATACCTAGATGCTGTGTCCAGTTTCTGGGTATTACAGTGGGAAATCAGAAAGTGAGGAGGAATTAAAGAACCTTTTAATGAGGGTGAAAGAGGAGAGCGCAAAATATGGTCTGAAGCTCAACATCAAAAAAACCAAGATCATGGCCACTGGTCCCATCACCTCCTGGCAAATAGAAGGGGAAGAAATGGAGGCAGTGAGAGATTTTACTTTCTTGGGCTCCTTGATCACTGCAGATGGTGACAGCAGTCACGAAATTAAAAGACGCCTGCTTCTTGGGAGAAAAGCAATGACAAACCTAGACAGCATCTTAAAAAGCAGAGACATCACCTTGCCGACAAAGGTCCGTATAGTTAAAGCTATGGTTTTCCCAGTAGTGATGTATGGAAGTGAGAGCTGGACCATAAAGAAGGCTGATCGCCGAAGAATTGATGCTTTTGAATTATGGTGCTGGAGGAGACTCTTGAGAGTCCCATGGACTGCTAGAAGATCAAACCTATCCATTCTTAAGGAAATCAGCCCTGAGTGCTCCCTGGAAGGACAGATCGTGAAGCTGAGGCTCCAATACTTTGGCCACCTCATGAGAAGAGAAGAATCCTTGGAAAAGACCCTGATGTTGGGAAAGATTGAGGGCACTAGGAGAAGGGGACGACAGAGGACAAGATGGTTGGACAGTGTTCTCGAAGCTACGAACATGAGTTTGACCAAACTACGGGAGGCAGTGGAAGACAGGAGTGCCTGGCGTGCTATGGTCCATGGGGTCACGAAGAGTCGGACACGACTAAACGACTAAACAACAACAACAGTGGGAAATGGCTTGACGATAAGGGCCAAATTTCACATGTGCTGAAAATGAAAATACATTGCTGCTTGATTTTCCAAGCACGGTCCCAGAATTATGAAAGCCTGGCTCCTGCTTTGATCCTGGAATGTCCCTGTTTCCCCTGCCAGTGCAGTATCTGTTTGGGGAGGAGGATGAGCTGGCCCTTATCCTGAGTGGTGTTGGTGGCGGCAGCTGCAGCTTCGAGGGAGCATCCTATTGCATCTCCATGGCCTCTCCGTGGCTGCTACTGCCTGCCTCTTCCCCTGGGCAGCTTGAAGTGACAGCTGGAGAGTGGGGGGGGAGGAGAGGTTGTGGCTGCTGAGACCTAGCCCTGGGAGTAGGCAGAGGGTAGGGCTGCCCTGGTCAAGAAGAAAGGGGGTGCAAGGAGTCTAGATTTTGTTTTATTTTTTAAAAAATGCTTTGTGCATCCACGTCTAAGCTTGCTCAAGTGTTTTTCTTTTTGTAAATTTACCAAAGAATAAAATAAAATTGGAAATAATGGGTTTTCTCAGGACGGTGCAGGGCGTGTGTGCTGTGCCCCGTTGGTGTAGCGGCGGTAGCACTCACCCTCCTCCAGATAGGAAATATTCTGCAGGAGTGAGGGACAAAAATGAGGCATCGAGAAGGGTCAGTTGGGAAGGGAATGAGAAATGTCCTGATTTTCATCTGAGGAATGTTATAGAGCAATTCAGAGTCTGGCAACCACCTTCACCACAGCAGAACGTGGGCTGGGGCTGGCATCAGACAGTGGAGGAGCTGCCCAAAAGGCGAATCCTTATATTATGCCATACTAAATTGCATATTCTATAACTAATAAAGTTGTGGCCTTGAAGGACCCACACACTGGTCTCAAGTATTTACTGCTCCCATGTGACATGCCTAGTTGTGCCTAGTGCCTAGTTGTAAACAGTTGTATGTATGTATGTATGTATGTAGGTAGGTAGGTAGGCAGGCAGGCAGGCAGGCATGTATATAAATGACTGTAATATTGTTGCCAATATTCAGCTCATTGCTGACAGCCTTAAATGTACTGCTCTGTGACCATTTTGACAGTTTTAGATCATTCTGAAGGGTTTTGAATGAAACAGGGAAACACCCAATTTTGAAAGATCCACCACTCTCTCCTGGACAATCTTAAGGGGCTTCAGGAATCCATACTGGCACTTAGTCCTATTACATAGGCTCCTTGGTTGCTAAGCAGGGTTTGTCAAGAGCTACTTCCTGCTTTGTATAGCACAATCATGCTGCCAGCAATCTGTTGAAGGCTAGAAAGGTGTGGACGTCTCCTTAATAAATTTTGCAAGGATCTCCAAATTTATCTCTGCTTTTTGATTTAGGAAAGATTTCTGATAACTCTTACGTTCATGCTCTACTAACTACAACTTCTGAAGAGTCTCCAAGGGAAGCCCATCTTGATTATTTTCTTTCTGACCTTCCTTTCAGTTTCTGGTTTCTGTTTTGTTGTTCAGGGATACCAAAAAAGAAAAAAACATTCTTAACCTTTTATCATTTCACCTTCTGGCAAGAATCAAAATAAAATGAAATGTGACAGCAAGTCAGCATTTTAACTCACATTGCTAACATAAAAGGGCAAAAGATTATTGGATACTTCTTAATTTTAATGTGTATCATCTGTTTTCAAAACTATCCTTCAGCTGTTTGGATACAGGCAGCTGTAGCAGAAGGGACACACTTTTTCCTGTGCTGTAGCTTTAAACTGATTTCTAAGTCTTAGAACCATTAACGAAATGAGTTTCCCTCCAGGGAAAGCTGCATAACTTGGACACCATTTATTGTACCTATTGATGAACTAACTTTCATTCTACTTTATAGCCTTCATTTTTTATATCTGTTTCACTGATCACTGAAGGGCATTCTTCTTCAAAGGCAGAAAAGAACATACCACTTATTGCTAGGTCTCATCAACAGATGATAATGTGCTACCATCACAGCAAGTAGTGAGAAATCTTGGTCATGAGACAGCCAAACAAGTGAATAGATGACATTACATGCCTTTTCGAAACTGTTGACAGCTTGCAGGAGCTCACATCTGCTCATTTCCAAGTTGCCTTAAGAGTGATGCAGAAGATCATGGCTTTGGCAATGGAATCCTTGATAAAAGTTATTTACCCGCAGACCAACATGAAGTTAACTATGCTTGAGGTCACCTGGGCCTAAGTGTGCCTAGCTTAGCTTGTGGTAGTATTCTTTATTTATAAATGACAATGCTTAAGGAAGAAGGCAAAGCACTCACAGGAGCTTAGACTAATTTAAACCTTCCAAGTATCACTGGAAATACACAAAGAGGGCCATTTAAAGAGCTTCAAACTCTAATGCATTTAATTCCCCCAGTGTCATTATAGTATACCATTTCCAAAAATGTAGTTTGTGTAAAGGTCATAGTAGAGGGGGGAAATATATTGTGGATAGGGGCTCTTTTTTGTAGTTGCACTGTTAAATTTCTATTTATTTCTCCAGGCTGAACTGAAGGTGTAGTAAATATTTATAGATGTACACTGTTGGCTTGTCTGGGTAGAATTAATTGCACAAATATTGATGTAGAATGATCCACACAAGGCATTAAGATTCAGTGTCCTTTATCAGGAGCAAATAAACCCAAAGATGCAAAATCTCACACAACAGAGGATTGAGTGCATAAGCATGGATGTCACTCATGTCTGTGTATATTTGTTTGTTTTTATACTTAGAAGAAACAATCTTTAGCATTTTAAGGATGTGGGTGGATTTCATACTTGGTAGAGATTTGACATTCTAAGAATATAGTTTTGGAGCAAATCCCTGTCAAAACAGAGGCAGAAGGCGAGTGACCAGAATCTCTATGGCTTCAGACAACACTGATTCCCACAGAACCCTGAATTATGTGTGGTTGAAGCACCAGAGAAATAGGTCTGATGCTTAAAGGACTTCTTTGCATTTGCTATAAGGGTATTTAACATATCACTTCATTGAATATACATATCTAGAACACTCCACTGAATCAGTGTGTGTTTTATGTGAATACATCCCTGGAATTCTCTGCAAACATATTTACATCTCCTTTTGAACTTTTGTCTAAAGACATTTATCCCCTTCTATGCTTAGCTTGGATTTAAATCCATTTTTGGCCCTAAACCAATTGGAATCTACAAACTGATAGCCATCTATTTTAAACTATTTCTGTGTTTATACAAAACAGCTCATTGCCGAGACCTTTTTGTGTCAGCTTGCCAGATCTCAGTGGGTGTTCATCAGTATGACTTTATTAATCAGTGTCGGTGTAATGCAACTCAAGACAGCTGAGCTTGTTTCCCTGTGACTCCTGCATGTTGCTAAAATCAAGATCTTATCACCCAGGGCACAGGGTAAAGTAATTAAGAGATAGATAGATAGATTAGATAGATAGGATAGATTAGATAGATAGATAGATAGATAGATTAGATAGATAGATACCACTACAAATTAGGTAATGGAGATAGGAATGGCAGACTAAGGAGCTTACCCTATGAGGTACTCAGAAACATTGTCAGAGGTCTAGATTTGTAAATAACATTAGATGAGCCAACTCTTTTATGAAGGACATGGGGCAGCTATTCCTACCACATGTTTTAGATCACAAACAACAGTCCTTTAGGGAGGGGGTGTAATCTACCTAGTTCTCTGTTTCACACAATGAACGGCTATTGTATTATAAGGCAGGAGGAATAAAACAATCCAAATCAGTGTACTTATTTATTTATTTATAATTTTAATTAAGAGTGGGAATTTGGATCTTCTTACAGCTCCCCCACCCTGTCCCCACCAACCCTTGAATTCCCTTCTCTCTACCTTTCTGAAGCCTGTAATCATACCCCCTTTTTAATATGTAAAATGGTTCATCTTAGCTGACAAGTATAGGTTGGCTTTAGAGTTAAATTCTTATAACCAGACAGGCAGAAACCAATTTCCTTGGCTTCCTCTTCCCCATGGCAACCCTAATACCCAGAATGCTCCAAAGACCAGAGGATATGGAAGCTGAGGGAAAAGCCCCCCCCCAAAAAATAGGTAGGGACAACTGCTAGCAGAAGCTTCGTACACGGAAAGTGCTTTTACTCGGTGCTTTTTTCGGGGGGGGCGCATATCCTTAAACATTTTGTGAAACTAAGTTTGGCCTCATTGAGGGGCAATATTTGAGTAGGAAAATGAGAGTAACCCTAAATATTTTTTTAGGAAAAAAACACTGCTTCTACTCAGTATTGGGGGCTCCCTCCTTCCTCTCCATCCTTAGCTTACTTATGTGTTCATTTTATTTTATTCTGAAACAGTTATAAAATACTTTACAAACAAAATGCAGCAAAAGCAGTTTATTAAAACTGTATGCAAGCAAGTAAACAATGTAATGGATTAGAAACGGATATTTTGTTACATTTTAACAAGGCAAATTATCACTAAACGTAGCATGAACTAATACGAGCACACCAAAACCTCAGCCATAGACTTGCCTCTAAAAGTTGCAGTCAAAAGATCGGGTTTTTTAAGGCTCATTTAGAGGTGTCACATAATGGAACCTGTCCAAGTTATGTGGGATTGAATTCCATAACTGCGGAGTCACCAACAAGAGGCTCCCATTCGGCATTCCCTCCAATCTACTTGCTGTTGTAGACAGGCACCTTAGCAGACTCTTAGGGCATCTTAATTTTTGTATCTGAATAACATATTGATTTGGGGGTGGGGAGCTCTCTTGAATAATACTATATCAGTTTGGAATTCAAAGTCTACTTTTCCTTTCACCTCTTGGAAGACAGGGGCCCATTTTCAGAATTTCAGTTAATCAATAGAAATATAAAATATCCGTTTCACCACTGATTTGTCAAAACAGAATGTTGAGTAGTCATTTAGCATGACACACACACTGGTGTTCCGGCTGGATCCCAGCTGGATGTGTCTGGTCTGTCTTCTGCTTCTTCCTCTCTTCCTGCTTGCCTGCTTCTTACAACTCAGCTTGCCATTTTGTGAAATGACTTGTTGCTCTTGTTTGCCTGTTGTTAGAAACTGCTGGTAGCATGCTGCCTCCTGATGCATATTGTATCTGATTTGAGTGGCAAGTAGGATGATTGGGAAGGAAGCTCAAAGAGTCATCCATAGATATTTGTGAGCTGCATTTGTCTGTATTTGGCACTTCTCTTTGGCTGACAGTATGCCTGATGGGCTTGTTTAAAACGCATAAGCTGTAAAGAGGTGGTATTAAAGGTAATCACGGCAGCTAAGTATATGCAGATGGTCTGAATAGTCTGAAAACTAATCAGGAACTTGAGTTCGCTCAACAGAAATCAGAGAAAAATACAATTTCCCTACAAGATAGCTAATAAATGATACGTCACTAGAATCAGCCATTTGATTTGTGGATCCAAGGACACTGTGGCTGCATCTAGATGATTATTGCTCATCCCCATAAACAAAGATATGCACGTAGCCCATTCTTCTTCCTTCAATGTGTGCCTCAGTTAAATGTGGGAGTCTCCAATTAACCATAGATTCCGATTTAAAATGTGTGAGCTTCTGAACCAAACATTGCTCTTCCTCTGACACAAGAGTTTAGAACAAAATGAATGACATCCAAAATAAATTCTAAAAATACAGGAGGTGAAATGTCAGTATTTGCTGGCTATTCCACATTGGTGCTCTGAAAGCCAGGTCTTTCGGAACTAGAACGTTGCATTTAATTGAACTATGGTTTAGTCAGGTTCGAGGACGCAGGTGGCGCTGTGGGCTTGTCAGCACAGTTTGATCTAAAAACTTGCCCTTTCACAGTAGAGGAAAAAAGGAGTAGAAGGCCAGGCTAGTCAGGTGGTTCTAGTTTTGTTTCTCTGTGTGTCCTTTCCAAGATTATGGTTTGGCTCTGAAACTTTTTTTGGTTTGTGCAGAGCTAGAAGGTGGCTTGTGGGGCGTGGGTGGCGCTGTGGGCTAAACCACAGAGCCAAGGGCTTGCTGATCAGAAGGTCGGTGATTCGAATCCCTGCAACGGGGTAAGCTCCTGTTGCTTGGTCCCAGCTCCTGCCAACCTAGCAGTTCGAAAGCACGTCAAAGTACAAGTAGATCTACAGCGGGAAGGTAAACGACATTTCCGTGTGCTGCTCTGGTTTGCCAGAAGCGGCTTTGTCATGCTGGCCAAATGACCTGGAAGCTGTACGCTGGCTCCCTCGGCCAATAGAGCGAGATGAGCGCCGCAACCCCAGAGTCGTCCGCGACTGGATCTAATGGTCAGGGGTCCCTTTACCTTTAGCCAGGTTCAGCCAGATAGGACATACCTTGAGTTTCTAATCTTGGAGAAACAGTGTATCATTCAGAAAATATAATCATCCTTAGGTTAGACACATTTTGCTTCTGGTTCTATTCATGTCTCACAGAACTCTTGGAAAGCAAAGCAAAACAAAAGCTATCATGGCAGCAAAAGTAGTGATTAGTCTGTGTGTTTTGCCAAACAAGATTAGCTCAATGCTGGTTTTTAGACAATGGTGGAAAGTTGCAATATTGAGGTCTCTGAACAGTCTGTCCTCTTGAGTGCCACAAGTGGGCTACTTTCCTTTTGTCCCCATTTAAACACAGACACTCTTCCCTGAATAAGAAGGTCTGAAGAAGTATAATAATAACAATAATAATATATTCGAATATTTCAAGAAGGGTAAATTCACAATCAATAGCACAGCTGTCTGCACATTTTCGTATCCAACGATGATGATGATTTATTCTTTATTAAATTTCTATATTGCCCTTCATGTGAGGATCACAAGGCAGTTTATAATATTAAAACAAAAAGAGACATGCTATAGTAAACAACAACAACAACAACAACAACAGCCCCACCACCACCAGCATGTACAGTTTAAAAGGCCATTGACTGTTTAATTATCCAAAGGCCTGGTTATAAATAAATGCTTCTGCCTGGCAGCTAAAGATAAATGTACTGAAGATGAAAGATGAGCCTCCCTGGGGAGATTATTCCACAAGCAGGGAGCCACCACAGAAAAGGCCTGTTTTTGTGTTGTCACCCTTTGGACCTCTTGTGGAGGAGGTACACCAAGAAAGGCCACAGATAATGATCTCAGGGTCTGGGTCATTTCATATGGTGAAAGGCGGTTCTTGAAGTACTGCGGTGCTGAGTGTCTCAGATGCTCTCATGTCTTAGTTACTTTTAACAGACATGTCATCAGACAAATAGAACGGGTGCTTTGCAAGCATCAGAGCCCCGACTTCAGATTAACCGTGATTTGTGAGCTGTTCCCTTTCCTCTTAACTACTCTGCTGATCTATAGATTTTATATTCCTTAATTCCTAATTATGTCTGGAGGAAGATAATAGACTATAATTCGAAATCTGCCATGTATTTTTAGAACTTGGAGATGAGTCTTTCTAATCAGATCATACATGAACAATGGAAACTAATGCCCAATGCTAGCTTGTATTGCATAGCATTTGATAAAACCTGACTGTCAGGTGGCTATTTTTAAACTTCCTTAATCGTTGCATACCCACAAGCAATAATAACACCATGGCAGTGGCTCATGATTGACTGTGCTTGAGCTAGAAATGGACGCTTTGAAATAATTTAAAAGTTCTGGTTCTAGCTATAAAAAGAAAACAGCAGGAAACCCAAATGCTCAAAAAGCTCTTTATAAATCTGCGTGGAAATGCATGGCATTACATTAGGATAATAAAGGAGCAAAACTCCTCTGGGATTACAGAAGGCCAGCCTCATCATGAAGATACATGAAGAAGTTGCTTCAGGCAGCAAATTCAGAGGCAGAGGCATTTTCTTGTCTCCAGACTTTCTCTTGTGTGTCATTAAAAATGTCAGAGTGTAATGAACTTATTCTGACTTTTCATGTGCAATAATGGCTAAGGCTGGCGCAACGGATGCATTGCATTTCATATATCTGACAATGGGGACCCCATAAAGGGTGTTCCTTTCTGCTTGTGATCGTGGGGTGCAGGATTCCCAAAGAAGGTTGTGAAAAAGCCTCAACAATTTCTGTTTCTGGGTTTTCACTTTTTGAAATATGGCAATCCTAACAAACATCAGACAAGCAGCCTTCACCTGACTCTACACCTCTTTGTCACTAAAGTTGAGGGAATGCAAAAAGAAGAAAATTAAAACCCAGTGCCACAACTTGCAGTTGTTGTGCCTCCAATAATGAAAAGTTCCTGGAAGTCAAATGCCCTCTAACCTGATAGCAAAAGTGTAACAGTTGGTTGCAATTGCTCAGAGATGTGGTACTGCACACCTCTTCTTTAACACATGACAAGACTTCACCTTGTCATTAAAAAAAAGGTTTCAGAGGCTTGTATACATATTATTGTTACTTTGAAGAGCATTAGTTCTACTGATTATTCATATTTATAGTCATCACTACCCAGCAACAAATGTTTAATTCTACCTCCTATTTGCAAATTTCTTTTGATATTTCCCCAGGTTTTTCAAATAATTATCTATATAGATTTACATTATTTGCTGTTAACCATACACCTAAATACTGCACATGTATATAGTATACCTGTAACACACCGAACAGAATTCTTACAGAGTTTGGGGGGGGGAGGCGGCGGTGGCATTTTCTAATGTAGTTTCATCTACCTTAAAGAAAATCTTGATTTTAGAAGTCTTCAATGTTCTTAATGGAACTTACTTATTTATATTGCAAATATCTCTTTTCAGAACTCTGCATCTTTCTACAAAATGACAAATGGCCATGGATATAAACTGCAAGAATTCCCTGGACACTGATGACATTTGAAAACCTGGTATGTTCACATTTAAAAATAATAAACGATAGTGGGGAAGGGGTTCTCTCTGTCTCTGTGCTAAAGAGAATATCGTTCAAAATTAAAACTGTTTAATAAATGCCATTCTGCTCTTTAATTCATTATTAAATACTTTGAAAAACTGTTCAGCAGCACTGTCAGGCAAAGAGAAGTGAAAATTAGTTGAGTCAATGCGTGTGGAGGTTCAGATATGGGACCCTCTTGCTAAGTCGTACACAGCTGGGTAGGTGAAAAGTCAAAAGTGAACTGTGGTCCTGTTGAACCTTATATCGTGAACTTAAATTGAATCATGTAGATTGCCTTATCTCTGAAACAGATTTAATGCCTCTGATTCATGATTTATCTATATTTTAAGTGCACTTTCATGTTACCTGTGTATTTGCCTTAGCCATTGTTTTTAAACACACCTTTTAAATGAAGTTTATTTCTTCCTTTGGGCAAAATCATTAATCCGCACTTAGTTGGTTTTATTTCCTCCGCTGCCATATGCAGAGCTGGGAAAGAAATATCTCTTTCTGGAGGGAATAGGAAAGTATAATATGTGGGGACACATTGTTTATATGTATTTAAAGGTTATCACATCCTATTCACTATATTGATAGCCCCAACTGACATTTCCCTGCTCTTCTCAAACGATGCATGTCTTGTTCATTGTGCTATGCAGAGTCAGCTGTCAGCCAGTGCATCAGGGGACCAAAACCCATTTTCTTTTGCTGTTTTGTTTGCACTTCCAGTAAAAAGACTTTGAATTGCTGGATTTCTTTGCAGGGCAGAAACTAATACACAAACCAAGGTGCAAACTTCTTATCAGACTAATGAATTTGAAAGCAACCAATTTACTATTTCAGTGCTCACCAAGGTCATCAATGACCAAGTTTTTTTGGGGGGGGGATCCCTGTTTCCATTCTTCTTCTTCTCTTTCCAAATATATAGACGGTGCATGGTGAGTTTTTGCCAGTTCTCACTAATTTGGAAATCACTTTAAAAGTTTAAAAGAAGGGAAAGCATATTATTTAACCATCTCTTTAACTTTGGGTAATATCCAGTGTTCATCACACCCTCTAGAATCAATGGACTTAAGTCATTTAAGTCCATTGATTTCAGTGGGTCTACTCCGAGTTTGATTGAATTGGATATTGCCCTTCTTTTATAAGGCATTTCCCCCTAGGGTAGGCTAACTAAGATGAATAGCACAATGAGACTTTGGGAGTGGCATATGAAGTACAGTATGTCTAGGATATTGGAGTTTTTCACAATGAGCTTGTAGCTAGGGATGGAGGAGGAATTTGTTCACTCTGCTTTCCATAGTTAACTGATCCTATTTAGTGTTCCCAAACTTGCCAGAGATCAGAACACATCCCAGTTTCCACACGCACAGTTCTCCAGCTATTGCAATATGGTTTTAGTGCACAAAAAGTACATACAAAATTATAGGGTGGTAATCAATTGGAGTTGACTCACCAGAATGAAGAAACATTACCCAGTTGAGTGCCAATGAACGTTTGCACAGGTAAAGATCCAATGTAGTGATTGCCAGCAAAGCGTCTCCACAAGCTCCTGCTCACGGTACATGGTGAGACGTTTTATTTTATTTTAATTCCATCTTTATTTTGAATGGTGGTGATCAGATGTTGACATTCCTACAGACTTTGTTTGGTGCACGGCATTACCCTCAGTTCATTGTTGCTAAGCTGACAGTAAATTTCACTCAACAGACTCCTATGGGTAAAAAAAATGACAATTTTTGCCTTGTTCCAAGACAACTTAATAAAGAACACTGGGAGTATACAGCTGCATAACAATAATCATATTTCAAGCTTTTTCTGCTGGAGCACCAGAATCTGCACATAAAAGAAATGCAGTAAATTGATGTTGAAGCCCATGCAGATCAGCAGGGAACAAGCTCCTCCAGGGTTCGCCATATTAAAAGTGATCCCCAGATTGTTTATAAAGTCTGAATGTAAATATACCAAGGGTGACATGTAATGGACAAGTTTTGAATATAGCCAGGGGCTCATATCATTTACAGCCTTAAATAGGAACATTATCTTCCGTCTGATCAACTTTTCCTGGCACAGACAATTCAATAGAAATGGCATTGCTGTTTGGAGGAAGTAGGGGGTCATGACGAACCGATGCCCTTGCCTTGCCCTGAGGCTCCCCGTCATGGAGGCCAGAGCTATCTTGCCCACACATAAATCCTACTTCCTTATTACTGTTCTGTGTAACCAAGTAAGGGCTGTGAAACTATTCCATTTTTCATAGACTTGCAGGACCAGCCTATATTGCCATGAGACTCCCTACATTGACTAGTTTGGAACACAATGTGCCACACCTCTTTATGCAGGCTCCTGTGCCTAATAATTATGTACAAAAAATGCTATGGTGCTGGTGATCCCTCCCACCTATAGCAGTCTGAAGGATATGACTGTGTGAGCACACATGATCCCTTCTTTCCCTGCACTCTGCCGCTCTCTTGCCATTGCTGCTTGATTGACAGCAGCAGCAGCAGCTGCTCTGAGAGTATGAAGACATCATCCAACTATATATGTTCATGCTTGAGGCATATGAGAGTGTAGATGACAGGCAATGACATACAGACAAATCCGCGCTTTATCAGAACATTCAGGTTATTGATATATAGACATATAATACAGAGCAAGGCTGCAATGGTCACCTTAGGCCTCTAGTAATATTGGAATGTGCTCAAGGAGTTTTGTGTGAACAGTTCCACACCATTTATCACATCAAGCTGTAGCCAGGGATCATTCAGCCTAAGCTCCGGGATGAAGGGCTCCTCCTCTCCCCTTCTTTTTCATAAATTCGCCTTAGGAAGAACCATGCAACAGAATGAAGGAAGGTTCATTCCAAAATGTGGCAGGAAGTTTTATTATGTTGAAGCCTGACAGCATTATTCTGTCACATCAAAAATGCTACATCCCTTTTGTGATGAGCATCACAAAGTGGGCCAAAGGTAGTGGGTGTATTAGATGACTCTAGAAGGGCGTTTTAGGTTAAAAACATAGTCGTATGATCCTCAGTTAATAGGGAACAAGATTCCAGTTCTGCCAAATTTATTGTGCTGTGGCATAGATGTGAGCAAATAAGAAGTGGTTAAGCTTTGGATGATGATTCTTAATGCACAAATTTCGTTTCCCATTCTAGCAGAATGCTATATGCTTTCTTCAGTAGCTTTACATCTTCTTCTATAACCTCATCTTGAAATCTAGAAATTGTATAACTAAACCCTTTTTTATTATCCTCATTGTACATCTCATGTAATTGTCTGTAATGTAGCCAACTCTGAAAATGGTCTTTGATTTCCTCATAATCTTTTAATTTCCATCCTTCTTGATCTATCAGAAAATCTCTATATGTAGGCCACTTTCCTTTTTGTCAAGAGGTTTGAGTAACGAAGCTTCAATTGGTGATAACCACCAAGGTGATTTTTTGTTCTATTAGGTCTCTATACCTTTCCCACATTCGAACCATTAACATTCCAGCTTAATATTTTAAGATTGGCCATTTTCAAGGTCATTTACAATACCTGTTTTTCCCCCTACTGCTCCTTCCAGTGACAGCTGTTCCAAAGCAGCTCTTTGTTCTGCTAGTGGGTCTGTTTTTTCTAGGTATCTCCTGTGTTTTTCAAAAAATTCTCTGGCCTAACTTTCTGTTGTCAAGGTGAGTCTCTTAATCTCAGGGTCCTGGGTCCAAGCCCAATGTTAGGCAAAAGATTCCTGCATTGCAGGGGTGGACTAGATGAACCTCCGGGCCCCTTCCAACTCTACGATTCTATATAATGGATGAGCTTACGGAATAACAGAACAGAAGTAAGCATTTATTTATTTAAAATATTTATACCCCACCTTTCATCTTTATAGATATCAGTGCAGGGTACAATACATAATACCGTATTTTTTGCTCCATAAGATGCATTTTTTTCCTCCTAAAAAGTAAGGAGAAATGTCTGTGCGTCTTATGGAGCGAATGTGTGGTCCCTGGAGCCGAATTCCCCAGGAGCAAAAAGCAGATGAGCTACCCCCCCCCCCCCCAGAAAGAGCTAAAGGCTAACAAGAGGGAAAGAGGGGTGTTGAAAAGAAGCCGCTCAGCAGCTGATTGCAAGAGATCAGGGAGGGAGATAAGGGACGCTAGCTCCCTTCCCGGCCACCCCCTTGCCCAGGCCTCCATTGTTGAATGTTCTGCAGAGGGAGGCTGTTTGTTTCCCCAGCAACATGTGACTGCCTGAATGGATTATCTGGCTGATTAGATTATCAGAAGCTGCAGAACTGAGAGTTGAACAGGATTTTTCCCTTTGCAAAGTAAACTCAACAACTTTGAGCTGATCCTTTAAAAATGGGGCTTTTCCCCTTTGAAAAAGAAGGTGCACAACTGTGAGCTGATCCCCAAAATACAGGGCTTTCCCCCTTTCCTCCTCTGAAAACCAAGTGCATCTTGTGGTCAAGTGCGTCTTATGGAGTGAAAACTACGGTATATACAAACTCTATAATGAAATAACAAAGCAATAAAATACCACATTAGAATAAATAGAGGCTGAAAAAAGGCAAGATATATTCTCAGCACCAAGAGGAATACAAAAGAGGATATCAAGGTTAGGGAGAAAATAGGCTTTGGGGCTAATATCCTCCCCAGATTACATTAACCTTTGAGATATCATATTACTAGTATACCTCTTGTTTAATTTTTCTTGCTTATATACACTCAACACAGCCATCATATAGATACAGATAGAGTGTGTGTGTGTGTGTGTGAGAGAGAGAGAGAGAGAGAGAGAGAGAGAGAGAGAGAGTCCAACACATGGGGTTGGACTAGATGACCCTTGGGGGGACCTTGAAACTCTGCAATTCTGTGATTCTATGTATACCACCCTGAGTTCCATGGTGGAGGAAAAAAATTAAGAAAATAAATAAATGAAAATAATAACTAGAAAACAAGGAGCAGATTGGTTCCTCGTTTTTTCTAAATCACTCTTTGACTGGGAAATAGAAAATCAAATCCCAGTATATACTTGAAATTAAGAGAAAATGTCTCTAAAAGCCTTATACTACAATCCATGCTTTTCATTTTTAAAAAATGCTATTCAATTTGGAGTGCAGCCTAAGTGAAGAATACAAGTCTTTCCCATCAGAATATTGCAAGTAGATATAGAAGTGCTAAATATTATTATTACAGTCAATTTTCAGAGTACAAAAGGCTCCCATCAATGATTTAGCTTAGGCTCTGAAACACCTCTTATTTTTTCCTGACCCAGTGATGTTTTAGGCTGCCTCAACTACATGGACTAATATATGTACGCACACACACCAGGTAATAATAATAATTACTGCCTCAGAAAGGCACAACCTCTTATGCACTTCTTATTCCTCAAGATATGCTGCCAAATTTAAGCATGAGGACTGTTGTTCTGAAATTTGAAAGGAAGATGGAATTGATGGTTCTGATTAGCTGGCAGTTTGAATTTATTTTTCTATTGGAAGTGGTGATATGTGGAGTTTTGTTTCAATTCAACCTGCCACAAAAAAACACACGCTCAAATCATTATGGCTTCTGCCCACATTGTTCCAATTGCCAAAAATATCAAAACAGCAACAAAAGGATAAGCTAACCTTGACTTTTCAGCCCATATTTCTGACATTGTAAACAAGTTGCCATGGAGATGGCACCCAAATGAGCTGAAGACATAATAAAAAATGCAGGGAAGTTTGGACTGGTAGCAAAAACTGCAACATGGCAATGGTGCCACTTCTGAACAAAGGTTGCACACTTCAAATGCAGCACTTATACTGTGTTCAAAGTAAAAAGCTTTGAAATTGCTTTAAAGGTTTCTTTTTTCTTTTTTTTAATGGCTAGTGAGAAGTACAAGGTTTACTATCTGAATTTTCCAAACTAAGAAACATCTAGAAAGTGTGTTGGTGTGAAGTCATTCTCCTTT
Source organism: Zootoca vivipara (assembly GCF_963506605.1). Lineage (NCBI taxonomy): Eukaryota > Metazoa > Chordata > Lepidosauria > Squamata > Lacertidae > Zootoca > Zootoca vivipara. The sequence goes on along the minus strand of NC_083277.1, from coordinate 80,044,270 downwards.
TCATGCTTTGTGGTCCAAAAGACAGCTTGACTACAATTTTGAAATGCTTTTTCACCAGGAAATGAGTTTCCCCCAAAAATGTTCCAAATGAGAAAAGATGGTAGTGCTCGAGTTGTTGTTGTTTACTATATTTCAGACTTTGGCATTTTGAAGGCAGACACAGCTCAGTCTATACAGGTCTGAACAGAAGTAAGTCCCACTGAGTTAATGGAGGCTTGCTTCAGTTAAGTAGGTAGGGAATTGCTGCCTCAATTGTATTGGAGACCTATGGCTAGATAGAGGAGTAAATCAAATGGAGAGTTTCTTTACAGGTAACATGTTGAGCTGGATATCTGAAGACTAGAAGCTCTTCTTGCCATCTGTTTCAGAATTAAAATCATGCCACTAATAAAGACATGGGAACACTTGTTCTTGTCTACATGGGTGTAATGCTAAATGTGTGTACCCAAACAGAACATTCTTGGATCTTTAACCAACAGCCATAGTAGACAAAGTCACAAACTGTTTTCCAATGGGAATTATGAATTAGAGCAATTTAACAAGAGATGGGTTTCAGAAGCAAGGTTCAGTTTGGGCCAACAGTTATTTGGTCAACAGTTATTTGGTCAACAGTTATTGACAGTTATTTGGTCAAAGGTCAGAGGTTCGAATCCCTGCGATGGGGTGAGCTCTCATTGCTCGGTCCCTGCTCCTGCCAACCTAGCAGTACAAAAGCACGTCAAAGTGCAAGTAGATAAATAGGTACTGCCCTGGTAGGGAGGTAAATGGCATTTCCGTGTGCTGCTCGGGTTCGCCAGAAGTGGCTTAGTCATGCGGGCCACATGACCCAGAAGCTGTATGCCGGCTCCCTCAGCCAATAAAGCGAGATGAGTGCCGCAACCCCAGAGTTGGTCACCACTGGACCTAATGCTCAGGGGTCCCTTTACCTTTATAGACAGAAGGATAGGGTTAAAAATGAGACAGAGCTGCATGTGTGAAGCTGAGGAAGGAGAATTCTAGTGCCAAATAAAGAGAGTGTGAGAGACAGATGAACTGGGTGAGAGATAAATCAGAAACACTTTTCTGGAATAACTTTGCATAGGTAACTTACTTGGGAAGTTAGAGAGAGAAAGGAAAAGGTTTCGAGGTGGCTCATACATGCAGACCATTCCAAGCCTCTAGATTTCTACTCAATGGTTGTACCCATAACATAATTGCATTAAGATCTGGGTGGGGAGGAAAGTGTATTTATATTCAAGATGTCTCACACCTCTTGTAGGGAAGTGAGAGCCATTTCTGTTATCTATGCTGATGGTAACTACAGGTGTTGTTTTCTCGCTCTGGGTGGCAAAGTCTCAGCTTAGTCTACTTTGCCAGCCAAAATGAGGGGATATCTGAGTCATTGGATGGAGCATGCAATTCCTTGGCAACAAGCAGCAAATTAATGCACACCAACCTGGGAGTAAGCCTCATTAAACACAGTGTGTTTACTTCCAAGGAAATGCACACATGATTGTGCTGCAATTATAGCATTTGTGTGTCTTTTGGGAAAGCAATCGATCTTCAGGGTGTGGAAAACTGATCCTCCATCTGCGAGAGGGCTGAGCCCCCAAACAGAAAATGTTCTGGCATTAGGAATAAATTGTTTCCCTGCCCCCCCCTCCCAGCCATACCATGAGCACTTGTGGACTTTGAACGTAGTTAATCCAGAATTACTTGAGACTTTTTATTTCAGCAACTCTATCTACACTATGACACTTTCATTGACATTAGGGGAATTAATAAGAGCTGTTCATCCATCAAGATACACGTGCTACTCTTGGTTGTGTGTGTTCTTTCTGGTTTGAATATCTTTTCAGACAATGCAAAACATTCTTCAATAACTTGCAAGAGTCTCAATACACATTTACATTACAGTGGTACCTCGGGTTACAAACTTAATTCGTTCCGGAGGTCCGTTCTTAACCCGAAACTGTTCTTAGCCTGAGGTGCGCTTCTGTTAATGGGGCCTCCCACTGCCGCCACACAACCAGCGTGCAATTTCCATTCTCATCCTGATGCAACGTTCTCAACCCAAGGTAATACTTCCGGATTGGTAGAGTTTGTAACCAAAAATGTTTGTAACCAAAAGCATTTGTAACCTGAGGTACCACTGTACAGTGGAACCTCGGTTTACGCCTACCTCCATTTACGAAAACCTCCGTTCATGAACGGCACGGACCTGGAAGTATTTACATCCGGGTTCCGCGGTGTCAGATGCGCAGGCACGATCTGTGCAGTGCATGTGTGCGTGCGCAGAAGCCCTCTATTGGCGCTTCGCGCACGCGCAGAAGCATGCCTTCGGCGAGCGAATGCTTTGGCGAGTGAACACTTCCGCGGAACAGATTGCATTCGCAAACCGAGGTACCACTGTATATGAGATGATGCTTGTGTGCTTGTGCCACTCACTGACCATTCCTTCAGTCCTGAAAGACTGCTCTTCTTAAAATCAAAGCACATTTAACAGTCACTTCACAAATGACACCCCAGTTCAGGCAAGAGATATCCCACTTAGTATTGTCCACCAGTATTCAGTCCTTGTTTTGAGTTTATACATGTGGCTCCATCATCACCTTGGTCAACAGAGAACGGAGGCAACATTCCTATGGCTATTATAATGTATGTCCCAGATTTGACTCAGTGTTGCATGGAAGTTCAGCTACCAATAAGCAAGGAAGTAGAAGAATCACAACCCAATTCCACCCTGGGTTAGGTCAAAATAAATGGGTTAAGGTGTGCCTAACTCTGCACAGAATCAGGCTGCTAGTGAGCAAATAATTGCAGAAGTGTTTTGTACATTGAATTGTCATCATGAACACAAGAAGCTGCCTTGAATTGCATCAAACCATTTATCCACTGATGGTCAATATTGTCTATGCCAACTGGTGGTGTCTTTCCAGGGTTACAAGATGCACATTTTCCCCATCCCTACCTAGATATGCCAGGGAAGGAACTTGGAAACTTCTGCACTGAGTTACAACCTCTCTGTTGAAATAGGACCTATTTACAAACCTCACTGAAGCTACCATTACCATTCTGCGATTGAACTGGTACCAAGAACAGCACCTTCCTTCCTTCACCTCCACTTGAACTGGTTCACTGTCAGGTGGAAATCTAACAGCACTACTTGGGCAATGGATGTAGAGTTCCACTTACGCAACTCTATAGATCCAAATATACAACAGACATCAGGGCAGCAATTACATTGCTTCACAAAAGGAAGGACACAGTTGTATAACATACAGTGCAACTGAAATTGCTATAAAAATAAGTTTTATTACATCTCATAAAAGGTGAAGCAAGTAGATTTTATTACAATGCCTATAAGTAAAGTAAGTAATTTACTGTGGAAAAGTGGAGATGCTGTGGAAGTTATCTGGCCATAGATATAGAAGCTTCCTTTGTTACAGAATAATGCAAATAATATATTTTTTTCATAGCTTAAAAGACATTCTCCCAGGCTGTATGGAAATATACTAATTTGTAACTTTCAAAACCAACACACTTATGCTTCAGAGATACATAATTTAGTAACAAACAGCCAGTCTGAATTTTGATCAGGTTTAAAAAATGGGTACAATGGCCTCCAGACTTCAAATGAGCTAAGAAAGCTCCCTGGCTGTTTTCTTCCATCTGAAATTTAAGGAATTAAATTACTACTTTCTCAAATCTTCAAGGAAAATGTGCAAGTCAAAAAGGTGGGCAATGCCCTCACAAACAGGGTAAATGCTATATCCCAGCTATGCTATCCTACTGGGGCTGAGAAAGATTTAGAGTTATTGCCTTTCCATACATTCCTAATAAGTAAGAATTAAGGAAGGTTAAGGGAGAATAATTTAATTCTTCTGGTTAGATTTGACAATCTACCTCAGACAGATGCTGTGTTAATTGGAATAAGACAACATCAACTCACATCCTAATCCTAAATGAGTTAAGACCTCTTGGCTTCAGCTGAATTTAGGTGGCGCTGTGGTTAAACCACTGAGCCTAGGGCTTGCTGATCAGAAGGTCGGCGGTTCGAATCCCTGTGACGGGGTGAGCTCCCGTTGCTTGGTCCCAGCTCCTGCCAACCTAGCAGTTCGAAAGCACGTCAAAATGCAAGTAGATAAACAGGAACCGCTACAACGGGAAGGTAAACGGCGTTTCCATGTGCTGCTCTGGTTTGCCAGAAGCGGCTTTGTCATGCTGGCCACATGACCTGGAAGCTATACACCGGCTCCCTCGGCCAATAATGCGAGATGAGCGCGCAACCCCAGAGTCAGTCACGACTGGACCTAATGGTCAGGGGTCCCTTTACCTTTTTTAAGTGTTGTTAAGTGAGCAAAATCTGAATCTAAACCCATGAAATCCTAAAATATTTCATGAAGTGCAATCTGAAGTCAGTGCAGTTAGCCCATAAGAAAGTCCACCTTTTACTTACTAGCAGCAATGTTCAATCTTAGTACTTTGTTTTAAAATGGTATCCTTTCATTTAGTGTGTCATAAAAAAAAGTTGTAATAGTCATGCTGCTGTGGAGTTGTACTTGAAAGACTTCAAAGGAAAATTGAAGGATTTATGTCAAGCTGGAGGTCTGGAGGAACTGAGCAGCCATTGACTTCAGTGGTATTAATCTTGAGTCCAATTTTCATTAGCTTTCAAAGTAGACTCTTAGCTGTGGGGCTCCATTTTGTAGCACTCTGTACTCTCCTGAACACCTTGATTGTCAGGGGTGTCTTCCTGCGATAGCACAATGGGGCTGTGATTCTATCAAGATTTCATTTGCTTTTCCCTCCAAAGACCTTTGCTCTTACTTGCCAATCCTATCCACAAAGATAATAAAAAATGATTACCTTGTAGCATTGGTGAGGACTGTATCCTATAGCCGATTTGGGTATCTGTTTGCAATTGTGGGAAACATAGCATCACTCTGGGCAATGAAAGAACTAGACAAAAGCTGAAAATGACAGCCCATTTCTGGAGCTGATGTTACTACGTAACGGTCACTGCGCTCTAACAGTGTTTGTGGATATTGCATTTACCGACAGAATAGCCATAGAAGGTTCCCCCGCTATCTCTTGATTTATGATCTGTAATTTATGTTGAAAGAAGCCAGAATACCCATCCAACAATGGGGTGGCTGCTCATCTCAATGCGGGATTAGACACAGTCTCTGCATAATATAAATCCAGGGAGGGAGAGGGAGGGAGAAGTACATTAATTAGCAAGGTATACTGGTATACTTCCAGAGGCATCATGAGGAAATTTCTTATATTACCAAGCAGGTGTTGAGATGTTCTAGTGTTGCCGCAATACACTTCATGAATATATTACATATATGCAATGTGCATCGTCGACTTTTGGGAATATAATAAACGGGGGAAATTAATGAACAGTTAAAGGCACTGTAGCAAAGTTTACAAAAATGATAGGAGGCATGGCTAGTTGGGGGAATGATTCCATCTGTTGTCAATGGACACTAACAGTGTAGGATTGTTAAAAGGCATGCAGTCTCAGATATGAAAGCTCTGGAAATGACTTTTCTCCATCCCATCCCTAGGTAGTACATCATGCTATAGGGATCACCTGCTATGACTTCCCTCATATGCTCTATACGAGTTCCCCATGCTACATGGAGGAAGATGACTTGCAACAGGACCTTGTTGACAGTGGCCCCCAAATTGTTGAGCTTTTTCCCTGCAAAAAACCTCTTCCCTCCCTCTGTTGTTGTTTAGGCAGTAAAGTCTATGATTTCCCTGGTGGCTTTTAGGGTCATCACTGGAGTTGGATAGAAAGTTCTTTTCATGTTTTGCTGGGTTTCTTTCTGGTGTTTAACAGATGAGTTAATAGTCTCTCCTTCTGTCTCACCCACAGTGTTTTTTACTTATTCATTGACTGAAGGTGTATTTGGATTTATTAAGATTTGTGAGCCACCCTTATAGATTTCAAATGGTGTCATGTAGTTGTTGTTAGTGATTACTTTATGAAGAAACAAACACAAGATGTTGGATGAATAAAGGGCCACAATTTCATTAACTGCTTTAAGAACCTGCAAAGGAGGAAACCAGAATTCCTTAAACTATGGAACTTCCCTTACAGTACCCTCACTGCTGGGGATAAGCTGTGTGGAAGCTGCCCCTTCCCATTTCCTCCTCACTTCTGGGCAACTCTAGGAATGCATCTGCTAATTTCAAATTCTCTCTGTGTCTTGTTCCCGCCCCCCAATTTTAGGTTCAGGTTTCCTATTGCTGCATCACTTTGCATTTTTTTTTAAAAAAAACCCTAATGAAAATTCATCAGCATCGCAGTGTGTAGTTCTCCTAATACATACACAAAAATGCTGACAAACTTTCATGAGGATCCTAATATGCACACTTTACAGGCAATTTCCCCTAATAGAATGCATTTTTGCCTCAGTGACTCAAATGGTGAATTCCTATCATGGCACCATAACTCTACGGAAGATCAGTCTATGCCTCTTCACCCTCCAAAGGATTTCTCTATATCAGGCTTCCTCAAACTCGGCCCTCCAGATGTTTTGAGACTACAATTCCCTTCATCCCTGACCACTGGTCCTACTAGCTAGGGATCATGGGCATTGTAGGCCAAAAACATCTGGAGGGCTGAGTTTGAGGAAGCCTGCTCTATATGCTCAACAATACTACTTACTCTAATGCAGCCTTCTCCAACCTGGCGCCCTCCAGATATTTTAAGCTACAATTCCCATCAGACCCAGAAATAACTTTAATACAGGCATCCCCAAACTGCGGCCTTCCAGATGTTTTGGCCTACAATTCCCATGATCCCTAGCTAACAGGACCAGTGGTCAGGGATGATGGGAATTGTAGTCCAAAACATCTGGAGGGCCGAAGTTTGGGGATGCCTGCTTTAATATCTACCTCTTAACCCACACTTAACGGTGTATATCTAGCCTATGCAACTAACTCAGCACACAAAGAGCCACCGCCTGTTTGACTGGAGATGGTGGTAGGAAAACAGCCAGTCCAGGGAAGAAAGCTTTGCTTGTCACGCCAAAAGATGAACGTCTTGCAGTATCTTGGAGGTGATTGGTAGGCTCTGCTCTGTCAGTAAACCTCTGTTTTAATTAGTCAGCCAAATGCTTGCTTGTGTGGGAGAGCATCAGCAAAGGTGTCCTGCAGCTACTTGTCTCTCCCTAGCAGGTTGGGTGCAAAACCATCATCCACACATCCTGTTGTACAGCAGAGCAGAGAAGGGTGCAGGATTCACACATAGCCAAATGCCGCCATGCTTTGCATCTCCCTCTCATAATCTTTCTTCTTCGGCTCAGTTCCATATTTCGCCTCATTTCTTTTCATACGTAGCAACTTGCCCTTTTGTTTTCAGATAGCTGTATTTAGTTAGGTATTTGCAATCCTATTTCTGATGCTCCGTGTTTACTGAATTTCTTCTGTGAAAGTGCACTGGGGAAACAAGAGTGCTGTAAAGATCCTAACTGTGCAAAACTTGTCAATTGTATGTACAGATAGCTTTCAGAAGAGCTGTAGGCAGCATTATAGAGGTGTCCCAGTACACAGTAGGCATGCTTAAATGTTCTGTCCTGCCATGTTCTCAGTTCTTGTTTATTTTGATAGGTACTGTGTTCAGTTGGTCAGAATGCTACCATAACAACTCAGTTTCAGAATACTGATGCCCAGCTCTCCTTCCTGCTGCTGAAATGGTGCTATCCTTATTGCAGCATCTTTGGATGCTTCTCTAGAGATTCCTGCAGTCTAGAAGAAAGATGGCAAGGGTGTGGACTACAGTCTTTGTTGAGGGGGCAAGCGGTATATTTTGCCCAGTTGTAAAGGGAGGAATGACATGACTTACTCATAGCTTGGATATGGGGAACAAAGGAGAGAGAGGAGTCAAACAGAAAGCCAAGGTTATGTAGCTGCTCAACAGGGTGGCTAGTAACATTGTCAGCCGATACAAGGAGAGAAGGGCTTGGAAGGAAAAATAAATGAAAAGCTTGGTCTTGGACCAAATCTTCCAAGCTGGAATAGCAGAGAGCCAGCTGAAGATGCCAGAATGGAAGGAGGGGGCAGTTCTAAGAGAATATAGGTAGATCTGGATATGTTCTGCATATAGGTGGTATGGATAATCATAGGGTTAGTTGAGGTTACTCAGGAACTGTATGTAGAGAAAAAAGAGGTCCAAGAACAGATTCATATAGGGCCCCCAAAGACGGCAGGAAAGCAGAGAAAGAGCTTTCCCATATAGCAACAATTAGACAGGTTAGAAATGGTGCTAACCTTATTGAAGCACCTTTAGCTTTCATCAGGTTTCTTAGGATGCTTTGTCCAAGCTCAAAATTTCAGTAACAAGCTCTCATCTCATAGTTGTTGTAAGGTGTCACTTGGATCTATCTGTGATATAGTCATTGAAGAGAAAGATGCAATGCTTGAATATTGGGGACACACAGCAGTGCCTTCTGTGGGATTTTAGAAAGTAAACTGTATCAATTCTAGGCAAATAAAACTAAAAGTCAAAAGCTTCACTGAAGTACCAACATGGCCCCAGAAGACTTTTTTGTCATATTTGCTGCTTTGGGTTATGTCAGTTTGTTTTATAGCTACAGTAATTTTAAATGCATTTTTCTCTCATGTGAGGTGCACTCTCTTAACATTCCTTGAGGGAAGCTTGAGGCATTGATTTATAGCCAGCTATGTGCAAGTCTACATGTGTGCACATCTCAAACAAACAAACATAATGCTGATATACTATTTATAGTTTTGAGGAAGAAAGTCATTCTCTCTAGTCCTAATTCCTTGAATCATGGAATTTGGGTAGGCAGGAGATTTGATAGGTTTAGTACAAGGACGGGAATAATGGAGTATTCCCAACTGTAGTTGCATTTTTCATTTTGTCTACAATCTTTGCAAAAACAGTGGCTAGTGAATACATGATTTAATGTTTTAATGTGGAGCTCTGCTTAAACTTTACCGGTAGTTTTCAAGCTGTAGTCTGAGAAACTCTGCGTTTCTTGGGAGATTGGTATGAACTGATTGTGCAATCACGAACATACCCTCAGATCAACTCCTCCCCCAGTGTATCGCAGTTGTAATAAAAAGTACTGTACCTTGGTAGTTGCAGCAGCAGAACTTTTGCAGGAAAATACTGCAAGGACAAATGTTCTACCTTCCCACTTCCCCACTGCATAGACTCTCACACACAAACATTCCCACCATCCATACCCATCACACACACAGCTTTCCCCAATCATTTATCACAAAATGAACATCTAGACTACCAATAAAAAATAAAATAAAAATCCATGGCAGCATGTGTTGAAAGATTGTGTAAAAGTGTCATTATTGTTTCACTGTACCTTTAAGAGTCAGGAAAGATTTAATGACTGGGGCTCTGCAGCTGTGGAGCAGCTCTACAGGTGTTGCTGTGAAGCTGATGATGCAGGGTATATCAGGGGTGTTGTGTGTTGCCTCTGTGCTGGGCGTTTTCCCAGTGTGCTCTTGGTGGGTGGTTTGGTTGTGTGGGTATTTTGTGTAAGCCTAATTTAATTTACTTTTGTAATTTTTCCTTTCTCCATTAAACCAAGCATTTGTTTAAGCCTTGGTCTCTATGTGTAAGTTCCTCAACCAGTTTCTGCTGATTTTGCTTTTAACCCTAACATCTTGGTTATGGGCCCAGTGGTTGAGCGTGGAACTGCACATGTTAGTTTTTGGAGAAAGGTTTAGAAAGGTTTTTTTTCCCCTCCTTTCTACTGCAACGGTTTTGTGGGCTGGTGGTTGAAAAGTTCCAGCATGGCAGACCGTGTTGCTGAGGCTGAGAAGGCTTTAACATTCCCGCAACTAACGGCCGAGAACTACAGTCTATGGTCCTTTCGCATGGAAGCACTTCTGACTTCCCGTGATGTGTGGAAGTACGTGACCGAGGACCCTCCTGCTCCTATGACCGATGCCTGGTCGAAAGGTGATGCTAAAGCAAGGGCATTAATTAACTTGTCTGTTAGTGATCAGCAAGTTGTGCATATAAGAAATAAGAAGACTGCCAAAGAAATGTGGGACAGTCTTGCGGCAGTGCACGTTAGAAAGGAGTCAGTGTCTGCCATAGCTAGCCAGATATCTGCTGTACCTCCAGCACAATTAACTGTGGAAGGGGTAACAGCAAGATTGATGGGCGAGCTGGACAGAAGGGAGGCTTGTGGGATTAGCACTCCTATTTCTAAAAATAATGAGGAACGCCGTATGCAAGTCTGTGGTGATTCATCTGTTTTCAAAACTTCCAAGCATTGCTGGTTTTGTAAAAAGCAGGGGCACCTTGCGAGGGACTGCAGATTTAAAAAGCAAAATGCTTCAGGGTCCGTTCCAGTTCGTAAATCACAGACAGCAACCCAGCAGTCGGCAGCACATCGTAAAGATGGATGTGAGCCGCGAGCGTTCCATGTTCGTGAATTAGGTCGTAAAGTAATTAAAGATGACACGTGGAAATCGTTTGTAGTAGATTCCGGGGCGTCAATTCATCTTTGTAACGACCGAAGTCTGTTTATTTCTTTCGAAGAGGAAATTGGCACCATTCATCTGGCCAACTCCGACGTTCTACAGTCGCTTGGCAGAGGTACTGTGAAACTTGACTCCTTGAACATCACAATAGCAAATTGCACTTACTGCCCATCAGTGGACAATTTATTATCAGTAAGTTGCTTTGCACGCCAAGGAGTAACTGTGTGCTTCACAAAATCACTATGTGAGTTCTACAAAGGGGGAAAGCGTGTATTGTATGCCAGAGAGTCTGAAGGTTTATATAGACTATATTTTAAAAAGCATTCACAGCCACCTGTGAACTGTAGAGTAACCCAGCCAAGTCAGGGGCTGAGAAATGTAAAGCCTCACTCCGGATGTATTCATGAGGCGCATAGACTTTTGGGACATTTAAATTTCACAGATGTGATAAAGACAGAGAAGATTGTTGATGGACTAAACTTGAAGCCATGTAAATACTATATGCAATGTGTATCTTGTTGTAAGAATAAGATAAAAGTTGCAAGAAAGGGCAAATGCTCAGGCAGGAAAGTAACAGAGCCATTTGAACGTGTGCATTGTGATTTAGTAGGGCCACTCCCTCCTTCCTTAGGAAATTCAAAATATTGGCTTACTCTTATTGATCAGTACAGCAGATATTGTTTTGTTTACACCATTGCTGAAAAGTCACAAGCACTTGAGAAATACAAGATTTTTTGCAACTGGGTAAAAACCCACTTTAACAAACCTATTAAGCATTTGTTTTCTGACAGGGGGGGAGAATTTGTTTCTGAGGAATTTTCACATTTCCTGGAAGCGCAGGGGACTGTTCACGAGTTGTCCTGCCCTAGAAGTCCTTGGCAGAATGGGATTGTAGAAGTAGTGCAACGTGATTTGCAGGCAGGTGTTAAAACTTACTTGCATGATGCTAATTTGGGGAAAGAATATTGGGCGGAATCTCTTCATGCCTATCTTTTTGTTAAAAACAGATCCTATCATTCTAGTTTAAATGTTACACCCTATGAAATGTTGTTTAAAAAACGCCCTAATTTAAAATACCTGCGAATTTGGGGTTCAGACGTTATTATTCACTACCCTGCTAGACACAAGTTGGATGAGCGTAGTGTTCAAGGAAAGTTTATGGGCTACCAGCAGGGGGCGTACAGAGTTTATGTACCAGCAACTGGCAAATTTCATTTAACCAGAAGCATGATTGAAACTGTAAATTGGAATAGAGTTGCTATTTTTCAAGATAGTGCTGGTTTAGATAATGCTGATGAGGAGGAAGTAGAAGAGGAAGAAGCTGGAGCAGGGGATACTAGTGAATTTGAAGACGAAAAGCCTGTTGTGTCTGGTGATTTGTTTGAAAATTTAAAGACACAGACACCTAAAGAAAGGTTAAGTTCTTCTGAGTTTTCTGAAAGTAAGAAAAGCCCACAAGAGTCTCATCAGTCTGATAACAATTTACAGTCTGAAGCTAGAAGTCCAAATAGTTCTACTGATTCTGAAGGGCCTAGCTCTTCTTCAGGACTAAGACGTTCAGACAGAAAGAGACAGGAACCAAGACGGTTTTCAAAAGAGCAGTTATACACTGTGTATGCCAATAAAGTAGTTTTTGAGCCAAAATGCTACAACGATGTTCAAAAATTACCTTTGCATGAAGCTGTAAATTGGTACAAAGCTATGGATGCTGAAATAGCTTCTTTAAAAGAGCATAACACTTGGTCTCTTGTACCACAAACCCCAGACATGAGAGTTATTGATTCAAAATGGGTTTATAAAGTGAAAATGAATGATAAAAATGAAGTTGTAAGGTACAAGGCTAGGTTAGTAGCCAGAGGTTTCCAGCAAATCCCAGGTGAAGACTATGATTTGTGTTACTCACCGAGCGTAAAATATGAATCTGTTAAGCTTTTGTTAAAAGATGCATCCCAGCGTGGACATTCTGTCTATCATGTAGATATAAAAACTGCCTATTTGTTTGCAGATTTAGAAGAACAAATTTTTATGCGTGTCCCTGATGGCGTAATCGCCACTAAAGGAGTAGTGTGCAAACTAAATAAATCTCTTTATGGTTTGCATCAGAGTGGTAAAAACTGGCATCAGACTTTAGTGAAGGAATTGCTGAATTTTGGTTTTACACAAGGCAAGGCAGATAACTGTGTATTTACAAAAGAAAATGGAAATTCTGTGACTAAATTATGTGTGTTTGTAGATGATATATTAATTTCTACAAAAGCTAAACATGAATATACACAGATAGTGTCACTGTTACAAGAAAAATTTGATGTGGTAGAATTAGGCAAAGCTAAAAACTATATATCCATGCAAATTGAAGAAGGCAAAAATGGTTCTTATCTGATTCATCAAAATGCAAAAATAGATGATCTTGTTGAAATGTTATGTTTAAAGAATGCAAATGGGAAAGAAACGCCTATGGTATGTGGTTTCACTTTTACAGATGGCAATAACACGTTCTCTGACAAAACTTTGTATCGCTCTGCCATAGGCAAGCTCAATTTTATTCAAAGAGTTTCAAGGCCAGATGTAACTTATGCTTTTCATTTTCTGGCAAAATTTGTAGAAAAACCCACTACCCAATGCTTCAAAGCTCTTAAGAGAGTGGTGATGTACCTCAAACACACAAAACGTTACAGATTGGAATTTACACCATCTATTGACAAAGGTTTTGAAATATATTGTGATGCATCTCATGCTGTAGAGCAAAATAATTACAAAGGTACATCTGGTATGGTTTATTTTTATAATGGGTGTCCTTTTGAATGGAAAGCACAGAATCAAATGATTAATTGTCTTTCTTCAACTGAAAGTGAGTTATATGCCTGTACTCAGGCCATTCGTGATATAGAGTGGTATTTACAAATATTTGAAGACTTAAAGATGCCAGCATCACTCCCAGTAAAAGTTTATCTCGATTCCCAGAGTGGACTTGCTATCCTGTGCTCAGAAACAAACACACAGCGCACTAGAGTGTTGATATTACGTTTACAATTTGTAAAGAATTTGATTGCTGACAAAACAATTGTTTTTGAATATGTCCCCGGTGACAGACAAGTTGCAGACATCTTTACTAAAGCACTTCCAAAAGTTGCGCATGAAAGACATGTACAAAGTTTGTCTCTGTTTCACAATAATGAACTGCAGGGGATATGTTGAAAGATTGTGTAAAAGTGTCATTATTGTTTCACTGTACCTTTAAGAGTCAGGAAAGATTTAATGACTGGGGCTCTGCAGCTGTGGAGCAGCTCTACAGGTGTTGCTGTGAAGCTGATGATGCAGGGTATATCAGGGGTGTTGTGTGTTGCCTCTGTGCTGGGCGTTTTCCCAGTGTGCTCTTGGTGGGTGGTTTGGTTGTGTGGGTATTTTGTGTAAGCCTAATTTAATTTACTTTTGTAATTTTTCCTTTCTCCATTAAACCAAGCATTTGTTTAAGCCTTGGTCTCTATGTGTAAGTTCCTCAACCAGTTTCTGCTGATTTTGCTTTTAACCCTAACAGCATGAAGCAGGAATGAACTTACAATCAGTTAATTCACTGACCATCATCCAGGGCAGGCATCCTCAGCCTTTTCAGACCCATAGCCCACTTTTAATCCAAACATGCACTTGGGGACTTATTTCTTAATATTAATTTACCATATATTTTCATGGTGTTAGTGCTCCTGTTTTGACCCACCTTGAATCAGGCCATGACCCACTAGTGCAGTGTTTCCCAAATAGCACATCCTTAGCTAGTAAGACTAACTAACCATGTGCTGCTCTGGTTTGCCAGAAGCGGCTTTGTCATGCTGGCCACATGACCTGGAAGCTATACGCCGGCTCCCTCGGCCAATAATGCGAGATGAGCGCGCAACCCCAGAGTCGGTCACGACTGGACCTAATGGTCAGGGGTCCCTTTACCTTTACCTTTAGCTAGTAAGACCAGTGGTCAGGGATGATGGGAATTGTAGTCCAAAAGCAGCTGGAGATCCAAGTTTGGGAAACACTGCATTAGTGGGTCATTACCCCCCCCCAGTTGAAGACCCGTGATCTAGGGCAATTCTGCATTGTATATAAAGCAACATAACCAGCCCCAGGGGACGGAGGAAGCGGGGGGCGGGGGCGGTCCACCCTGGGTACCGCCCTGGAGGAGGTGTCACTCGGGGCCCCGCCCCTCGCCTCTGCATGGCAGCCTCGAAAAAAACAAAACAAAACAAAGCTGCAGGTGTGCCGGCTGAGCAATTGGGCACCGCACGGGTGCCTGCTGGAGGGGAGTGGCACTCGGGGCCGTGCCCCCACCCCACGATCGGTGCCTGAGCCTGGACGCTCTGTTTAGGCTCTGTTTAGAAGTTGCGGCGGCACAATCCCCCTCTACGTAACACGCATGTGCAGCGGGATGCTGCTCATGCGTGCAACATAGAGGGGATCGCACCCCCCCACACACAACTTCAAAACGGAATGCCAAAGGTGTCTGTCCGCTGGAGTGTAGCTGCCCTCTCATCTAGTCTGTGGGCTGTAAAACAACACCATTAGCCACAACTTTCATCCTCCTTTAGAATCAGCAACAGAATCCTGGCTTCCTGGTCAACTGGGAACAAGAGGGGCAGGCAGATGGCATGACCTATTCCCTCCCTTCGGATCCCTTACCAGCAGCAACAGGCAAAAACAAAGCAAAGTTGCATTTACAGTATAACATTCACAACATTCTAGCGCATTTTCAGGACAAGCTAGTCCACATGTGATTTCATCCATCCATAACAGTTAACTTACTTGCAAAACTCAAAAGCTTATCCGTCATCAATTCTCCATTCAGATATTGGTGATGCTGATAGCTTTTTCCGTTTTATTCTTCCTGAAAGTCCATGAAATAGGGCTTGGTTATAATTAAATTCATGGTTGTCATGATTGTGACTGATTTATATTGTTGTGACTGAGCTATTTGCCATGACTTTAATGCAATGCAGTCTGTTCACAAGGCAAAAATCCCAAGCCCTTTTCCGCGTTCCAAAATAGCACACACATTTTCTTTCCATTTCCAAAATTAATGGATGAATTTAGCGCTCATGAAGGCATTAGATTAATAGATTTAGCATGAGCAGGTGAAGCCCACGTTTTCAGCTACTTAATACTGATCTATTAAAGTTGGGCCTAGGCCTGATTCTCAAAACATGTGGACCACCAAATTGGAGCGTACATGTTGAGCTATCGACACAGGGCTCTGTGCAAACAACACATCATCTCCTGAAGCACTGAGGAGGTAGCGCTACACAGCATGATCTTATATTCTACAGTCTCATAGGGCTACAATTAAATATATATGTATCCACTTTTTGCCTCTTTGTCTTTGCTATAAACTTCTTTTAAAATAAAATAAAATTATAACCTACAAGGAAGATTACTTGTAAACAATCCATTCAAATGTTCTTTCAGAACAAACAATAAAAATGTGCCAGTTTTGAAAAAGGTGCCCAATTGCAGGCACCTTTATTTTACATGAATGTAGCTTATTATTTACTTTTTTAAACAATAGCACATAGTACCATAATTATTTTATCCAACCCTGACCTGATGATATATTTTCTTATTTCCAGTATTTAATGAATACCGTTTGTACTGCTACAAACACAAAAGCTGCAATTTATTTACAAATTATGGTGATATTTCTCATACAGGTTAGCCAAAACAAAATAGGGTTCAATCGAATCTCAAAACCTATTATTTCCTTCACTGTTCTTTCCAGCAGATCTTCAATATTGTTTTGTTTTAGGGCACATCCACCAGAAATAAATAAATGTTAGGCTACAAGAATGACATTTACAACACATTTTTTCCTGTAATGCTAATTAATTTTGTTACATTTATCAGGTGCTGTATGCCAATGTGTCATTCACTTAAAACAGTTTTTTCCAACACTTATTTTAAATCTAGGTTGTGAAGATTATGAAGAGAAAAAAAAGATTTTTGATGGTACAAAGCATAGTGGGAGGGGGGATTGGGAGGAAATGGTATGCAAAAGCCCTCTTCAGTAGCTTTCCCTCTGGTTATTGGGATCCAAGCCAAAGTAGCAGTTCAAAACAAGGTTTGAGTATAGCAACAAGAGAGTTAGGAAAGTCTTTTTGGCATTAGCTTTTGTGTTGTGTCCACTCCTTGTTAAAACTATGTTGCTGTTTCCATCAGTTTCTTTCAATCTCTGCTGTTTAAAACAGCCATGTTTTTTTTCAACATCACTCTCTTCTCACTGTATTCAAACTTCTTCCTCTTCCATTCCTCAGTTGACTCATGTGACTCATGTGAGAAAGAATGTGGAGCCACCGTACTCCACACAATACTCCATCATACCTTCACACAATAGCTTTTATACCTGCCACCACGTGTTGTGTTCAAGACAAAGTTCCAGATTCAGTGTAATAATTTAGATGTACATTTATATCCCATCCTTCATCTGAAAATCACAGGGCAGTTTACAATACAAAAACACAATTTCTATTCATCCTAAAGATACAGTAGCATATCACCAGGGCAGGCAAAGTGGGCTGTAGAACAGGAGGAGGATGCGTGAAAATGGGGAAGGTCTATGTTCAAGGGAAAGTTGGAAAGAGAAAGGAAGAGGTAGGTGAAAGTGACAATGGCACATGCACCCAAAAGGGACTGCAGAATAGGAGAAAGGAAAAGACATGGAATTGGGGTCATCTGTATGCAAGGCAAGTATGAGGCATGGGGGTGGAAGGGGAGATGAAACAGGCTCATGAAAGGTTCTAAGGAATAGGAAGGGATGGTAGCTTCATAATTGGGCAAAAGGTGAAAGGGGTGCTTGGCAGTTGCAATGGGTGGGAGGAAGAAAATGCAGGCGGCTACCATAAGGTGGTTTGTGTGCAAGGGAAGAGTTGTACAAAAGGAGGGGGCATGAACATAGGGGTGAAGGTGAAAATGAGTGCAAAGTGGGACTGAAGAGAGAAATGGCTTCAAAATGGGTTGGGGAGATGTAAAACAAGCTTAGTAGTTGCCTGGGATGGGAAGGGGAATCTCTAGGGAGAAATGGAGCATCTTCTCCTGATGTGCAAGCAGAACAGGAATTCTCAATACAACAGGTCAAAAGGAAAACACAAATCAACTCTATGCATTTGTTCAGGAGGCCTATGACTGGTAAGGGAAGAAGCCAGCCAGCCAAAGTGCCTTCAAGGATGTGTGAAGTGTATAAGTGGATGGGTATTTAGGACTTTCCCAATCATAGGAACCATGGAAAAAAGGTGTGAATTTGAAGAGATCCCTCTGAGGTTCCTGTCAGACAAAATTTAAATAAGGAGGAAACATCTTTGTGGCTATCTATGCGCTGTGGGTCAGTGGCGAATGGTGCCGCTTGGCTGCCCTGGGCAGCACCCCCTGGGGGCGGGGCGTCACTCTGCAGCACGCATGCATCATGACGCCGACGCACGTGCCAGGACAAGTGGCTGGCGCTCTCTCAGAGTGTTATGGAGTGGGTTGCCGGGTACCGCTACGCCCCTCCCTTGCTACGCACCTGAACCCACACACATCTGTACAGCCCTATCCCCCCATCCCTTTCCTGCCCCTCCAAGCCTCACACTTTACCCCACCCCGCAACACAATCACCCTGCCTCTCTCCTACCCCAGGAGCCCCACGGCCGCCCTTTTCCACCCCTATTCCCGCAGTCCTGCTCCCCCCCCCCGAGGCCTAGCGCTCAGTGGCTTCTCGTCATTATCATGGAAATGCAGAGCGCTAGCTCCAGAGGAAAGACCATGCTCCTGGCCTGCTATGGGGAAAGGCCGCCACCGCCACCTTTGCTCAGGGCGAGGCAGCGCCAGCCAAGCGCTGCTGCACCCGCTGATCTTCTCTTCGCCATTCAGCAAAAGGGATGTCGACAGCAGGCAGCGGCAGCCAAGTGCCAAATCCAGGACCAGCAGGCGGGCGGAGGCCCCAAGTAGCAAGGGGCGGAGCGTAAAGTTGCACCTTAAACGCAAAAGGGACAAGCCGCCAACAAACCACTCCGGCGGGAAGATAAACTGTGTTTCCTTGCGCTGCTCTGGTTTGACAGAAGCTGCTTAGTCATGCTGGCCACATGACCTAGAAGCTGTCTGCAGACAAACGCCAGCTCCCTTGGCCTATAGAGCGAGATAAGCGTGCAACTTCAGAGTCATCCGCGACTGGACCTAACGGTCAGGGGTCCCTTTACCTTATGCAAAATCTGGAATCTGTTTCCCATGTTTGGCTGTAATGGAAGGAAAGTGTTTGGTAGACAAGGGATTATTAAGAGGCAGAATGTTGTGTCTTGCCTCTGTTACAATCATGCTTAAAGAGGTATGCATTATTACTATTATTTTTTTAAATGACCAAATAAATCCATTAAGAGAAGTAGATGCACACGCACACACAAAACACAAGCCACAAATCACAATATTGAAAAGTTTCAAAAAGATCATAATGTCCAGCAGTGCTGAATAATCAATGTCAATATTAAACAAAAACAAATTAATTTCAAACATTTCATCAATATTTACCTAACCCAAAGATTAATCTGCAATATGTCAATATACAGAACAATGCAAGAGTAAATAACGAAGCAAGGCATAAAAATCAAGACCCTTTAAGCACAGAAATGCTCTTTCAAAATACCAGGACACTCCTTCTCTATTCTAATGTAACCCTATTCCATACCAATGTATTTGTATACCATCACATTCCCTGTGCAGCCACATATTTATTTTATTTTTGAAAAAAACAAACTTGGAGCTAAAACATTTCTTTATGTCCAGAACATCAGTGCACATGTGTAAAGCACTATATACACTAGAATCTAATACTGCTTTGTAAGTTCCCTCACATCCTCAGATAAAGATGATCAGATAAATATTTCCCAAGGGGAGAAGCCATTCATTAGAATGGGAGAATTAAATGTCCCCTGTGCTTGCAGTATAGAAAACAAGTGAGGACCCTTTGAATATATTTTATATTTACAGTGGGTATATTTGAATAAGTTATTCCAATGGGCAGAGTTTGGGAACTGTGGTAAGATACAGAACCCACTAGTCTCTGTTTGCTGCTGTAAGTGAGCTATAAATACAAAAAAAGAATCCTATTTATGAATTCCAGTCTCAGAGCCTAATTTAATTGGAGCATTCCAACTACTATTGCTTATTTCACACTTCAATAAGTAAAGATGCATTAATAATCGAAGCCTCATACTGTAATTAACACTAGCTTTAGGCTCCTGACAATGGAATGATTGCATTTATATATATGTAAAGCCTAATAAAGTAAGTCCAACCTGTGCATAAGTGACAAAAGTTACTCACTTTTTTATTTTATTACAAATACACATGTAATTATGTGTTGCCTGGAACCATGGAGAACGTAATTTTGCTTGCAGCAATAAAATAAATACATTTCCTCAAACATATAATTTAACGCTATATCTTGTTCTATAAAGTAGAAGATAACCTCTGCCAATTGATTCAGCTTGGTCCCCTTGCAATGTAGTTTCCTTTTTACTGTTCATTGGATTGTGTGTGAGTGTTGTATTCTATGCAAAACTCTTAGACGTGAATCCCAACAGAAATTAAATCAATAGCTCCAATCAACCACATTCCCCCATTGTGCTTGGCATGGAGGGGGGGGAGAGCAAGAATGTCTTCCTTGTGTAGCTGGGTAGCAGTTAGGACAGTGAATCTTGACCCAGGCGCCCCATATCAGCCTGAGCCAATGACCACCCATCTCAGATCCAGCCCCAAATAAATGTAAGGGGCAGAACTAAGGGGATAGGGGAAGGATATGGTGACTGAGAGTGGGGGGCTGTCAATCCTATGAGGAAGGCCTTGTGAAGGAGCACCCTACATTCCATGGGATCCAATCCTCCACTCAACAGCTGTTAAACAATCCTGTGGGGTGCTGCTTTCAGGGAGTGCAGTGTTGGACAGGAAGGAGAAGCAAGCATCAGAAGGAGAGGTCAGGTGGGAAGGTCACTTGCATCATGGACTGAGTGGATGCAGAGGAGTGGTGGGAGGCTGGAAAATTTTCTCCAGAGGAAAATGGCTCAGAGCCAGGGGACTGGTGGCGGGATGATGATGAGTGGTCAGAATGAGAAGTGGGGGGAGACTGGGAGGAGGAGTGGTCAGAAGCTAAAGATGCAACAGGGTTTAGTGAGCAGGAAGAGGTTGTGGCAGAGGGCAGTCCAGACTCAGAGGAAGGAGAGGATGGGGGCCAGGAGACAGAGAGGAGGCAGGCTATGGAAGAACCCAGGGAGCCTCCCCTTCCTGGATGCAACCAGCTTCCCTGCCCCCAGTCTCCCAGAACGTACATGAAATGAAGAGAGTTGAGCAAAGCCTTAGGCTAATGGGGAAGGACAATGTGTATTTGTAATAAAATACAATAATAATGGGGGACAAGAAATACTAGTTGCTGGGTCTAAATTATATGGTTATGTCTATATTGTTTAATCCTAAAATATTTATGTTGAAACTAATGGCTAAGACCATTTAAATATGTAATAAGGCTCATAGGTAGTTTTTATTACTCTGCCTTTTGCAATTCTATTCCTACAAAAATCAAATGGTGTAAAATATTCTTTTTGAGGTGCTTTGGATTTATTAAGTATTAATTGACCGTGTGATCCCTTTTGTTAACTTTTAAGTAATTCTGTCCAGATGGCATGAGAAATGCATAAATTAGGAACCATAATAAAGATATGTGATTCTTTTTCATCTACAGAAAAAGAATATTTCATGATATCTTCTATTTATGTGCCATAATCCCTAGCTATTACTGAAGGTTATAGTTAGCAGCTGAGTGTTGCCATATCCATCTCATGCAAAGGCTAAAAAGTTGTGTTGTCTCTATAGTTTGTTTTTAAAAGCGCTGCATTTTCTATTTTGTCAGACACCGGGACTCTATGCACCTTGAAAATCTGAATTCTTCTAAAGCCAGAAAAAGTAAACTTCATACAATATACCTTCTATTAAACATACCCTAGCCCAATTGAAATTAGGATTTTTATAGAATGTAACATACCTGTGGTATTATACAATCCTTATTGCCTTTGCTGTATCCATTCGCTGCAGCTGCGGTCAAACAATTGATCCACAAAACACATATTGTTTGAACAAGTCTTTAAAGTCTTTCATGCATTTGTTCATAGGATGAAGGCTAAATATATATGCATATAAACATCACTGTAACTTAAAAGGGAAAAAAAGGTAGGAATAGCCCTGCCACTTGAAGGTAACTGCACTTATATGAAATTAAGCCTTGCTGACTTACTTCTGAGTAGACATGCATAGAATTGTACTATTCGTTCCAAGCCATTTTCCCCTTGAAGTGTGAGCACAATCCAGTCAAAGGTATGCACTTCTCTCTCTCCTTTTATATGACAGGAGAGATACTAGCTCACATGCTTAATTCCCCTTGAAATCAATATGATTTTAATTTGGCCTAGTTCCCTCTCTCTGGGATTCAGATTGATTTCTGTTGATTCATTATATACTTTTTAAAAGCAAAGACTCCAGTTTTATTTACCTGGAAGCAAGGTTATAGCTTGTAAGAAAGTTTCCATTTTTACCATTTTACTGTCTTCCTAATGTTATTGGTATGGAGGCTGCAATCCTAAACCCACTTAAACTGGGGGTGAGCCCCATTGAATTCCATAGGAGTTACTTCTGAGTAAACATGGCTATGATTGCAGCCTCCAAAGCTTTAAGGGGACAATCACTCATCTTGCTCTCCAACATAATTGCCTATACACCTCTTAAGCCAGACACGTTTACTGGTTTAAACTGGACTCACAGGTCCAGTTCAAAAAGGATATAATTCTGATTCCTTCAAATGTTATATTATAGGAAATAATAGGAGGCGAGAAGGGCGGCTTTGGGTTTATACGTTTTAGAATGTAGCCCACAGCTTCATTTCCATTACAGGTGAGAAGGGGCAGGATATTCGGAATAACATGTTACTTAGCTGACAAACGTTGTAAGATGATCATAAATCTACCCTCATGAAAAATCAATGAGGATGTGAAAATAGGCCCAACGTAACCTATTCTCAGGCTGCTATATAGATGATGAGCAGTTGAAATCCAATTTGAATTCATAATACTACATTTAATTTACACTGCCACCTGTCAATAGGAAATAGGCTGAGCCGTATCTCCTCAAAGATCCATAGGGAGTGTTCAATTATAATTAACCTTCCTTTTTTTGTTAAATCTTTGTCATCGCAATTGATTGTTTGTGCCATTTCCCATTCTTGTAACAATCTGTCAGGGGAAAATATTTGAATTTTAATCTAATATTTTCTCTGAAATATAACAGAAGATGCTTCCTCTCATCTCTTTGGGATTGAGATCAGCTGTCCATGCCATTCCCACCCACCCCTATCATTGCACTCAGACTAATCACTAAGGTGCGTTCAGAGAAAAATAGCTTTGCTGAACTCTTGGAAAGGGCTAAGTAATACCATGCATGGATTTAAATGAACAGAATACAAGGTATTTGGAAAACACTTTTACAACATCTCATTTCTTCTACAAAGATTGTCACAAGCAGATGAAATGGTAATAAGACTGGGCACTGACACTGACTTAACCTGGTGGTTATATTCATTAGACTGCAATTCTTCACTGCCTCTTCAGATGTCATGGTACGGTATAGGCCGACAAAAACTTAAACAGATATTCCCGCATTTCACTGATGATGCATTCCCACCAGCCCCTGTTCACAGCACAATAGTGTGTCCTAAATCTAGTTTTACTGTGTTTAATAAGGCCTGTTCACACATCGCTTGCAGGGATAGGTGAATCTGTCGGTTCTGGTTTCTCTCCATTTCACAGGTTTCCAGTTTCCAGTCTCCACATATATAAAAGGTAAAGGTAAAGGGGCCCCTGACCATCAGGTCCAGTTGTGTCCGACTCTGGGGTTGCGGCGCTCATCTCGCTCTATAGGCCGAGGGAGCCGGCATTTGTCTGCAGACAGCTTCCGGGTCATGTGACAAAGCTGCTTCTGGCTAACCAGAGCAGTGCACAGAAACACTGTTTACCTTCCCGCCAGAGTGGTCCCTATTTATCTACTTGCACTTCGATGTGCTTTCGAACTGCTAGGTGGGCAGGAGCTGGGACCAAGCAACGGGAGCTCACCCCGTTGCAGGGATTCGAACCACCAAACTTCTGATCAGCAAGCCCTAGACTCTGTGGTTTAACCCACAGTGCCACATATATACATGTTTGCATTTATTTATTTATTTATTTATTTATTTATTTATTTATTTATGTCCCTATCAGGATTTATCAGCATTTGAGTGTGAATGTATCGAAAATACACATTTGTGCTGCATGATACTACTAAACCCGCTTTTCACCTTCCCAATCCTCCTTTGTCCTCTTCTGTAGCTCCTTTTGTATTACATCTGAAATACCCCATCCCATGTCTCTTCCTCTTTTTTTCCAATCCCCCTTTGTACTCCCCATTTTCACCTTCACCCTTTTTTAAGGATGTGTACCCTGAATTGATGAGGGACACTTCCTGCCCTAGAGCATATGGTGACAGCTCAGTGACTCAGACACACAAAAAAGTGCTAAAGGGAAGTGCCTGCTAAAATAAAAAAATTCCTTCAGTAGCACCTTAAAGACCAACTAAGTTTATATTTTGGTATGAGCTTTCGTGTGCATGCACACTTCTTCAGATACACTAGAAACAGAAGTGTCAGACCCTATATATATACAGAGGGTGGTGGGGGTGGGTGGGAATGGGAGATGGGCTGATGGGAGTGGTAAACCTGTAGATGGGTGTTAATGGCTGCTGATGGCTGCAATTAGTCCTGGGCTGAGGTGCTAAAGAAAGCTTGATCATGCATAATTAGATAAGAATCCGATATCTCTATTCATCCCAGGTGCTTCGATGGTTTTAAGCTTGGTAATGATTTCCAATTCAGCAACTTCCCTTTCCAGTCTGTTCCTGAAATTTCTCTGTAATAAAACAGCTGCTTTGAGATCTTGTATAGAATGTCCTGGGAGATTGAAGTGTTCTCCTACTGGTTTTTCAGTCTTATGGTTCCTGATGTCAGATTTATGTCCATTTATCCTTTGGCGTAGGGACCCAGGTGGCGCTGTGGGTTAATCCGCAGAGTCTAGGGCTTGCTGATCAGAAGGTTGGCGGTTCGAATCCCTGCAACGGGGTGAGTTCCCATTGCTCGGTCCCAGCTCCTGCCCACCTAGCAGTTCGAAAGCACGTCAAAGTGCAAGTAGATAAATAGGGACCGCTCCGGCGGGAAGGTAAACGGCGTTTCCGTGTGCTGCTCTGGTTCGCCAGAAGCAGCTTTGTCATGCTGGCCACATGACCCGGAAGCTGTCTGCGGACAAACGCCGGCTCCCTTGGCCTATAGAGCGAGATGAGCGCCGCAACCCCAGAGTCGGACACGACTGGACCTGATGGTCAGGGGCCCCTTTACCTTTACCTATCCTTTGGCGTAGGGTTTGGCCTGTTTGTCCAATATAGAGAGCTGAAGGGCACCGTTGGCATTTGATGGCATACACAATGTTAGAAGATGAGCAATTAAATAGTCCTGAGACTTAACATGGACACTGGTACCAGAGCCTGCAATAAACCCAGATGCCAACTTTGCTGCCACATACACCCGGACAACATCATTACTGGCCCCAACAACATCCAACATACCATCTCAGGACTATTTAATTGCTCATCTTCTAACATTGTGTATGCCATCAAATTTATTATTTATTTATTATGCATGATCAAGCTTTCTTTAGCACCTCAGCCCAGGACTAATTGCAGCCATCAGCAGCCATTAACACCCATCTACAGGTTTACCACTCCCATCAGCCCATCTCCCATTCCCACCCACCCCCACCACCCTCTGTATATATATAGGGTCTGACACTTCTGTTTCTAGTGTATCTGAAGAAGTGTGCATGCACACGAAAGCTCATACCAAAATATAAACTTAGTTGGTCTTTAAGGTGCTACTGAAGGAATTTTTTTATTTTGCTTCGACTCAGACCAACACGGCTACCTACCTGCCTGCTAAAAGGTTGCTATTTCTCTCTATCCATTTGATATATCCTTAAGAATTACTCTTTTGGATAAACATAAGTATCTAATTGATTGTCACTGATATAGAATAGTGGATTGGATACTAGTACAGTGGAATCTCGGTTTATGAACACCTCGGTTTATGAATTTTCGGTTTATGAACGCCGCGGACCCATCTGGAACGGATTAATTCACTTTCCATTACTTTCAATGGGAAAGTTCGCTTCAGTTTATGAATGCTTCAGTTTATGAACAGATTTCCAGAACAGATTCATCCACTTTCCGTTAATTCAAATGGGAAAGTTCATTTCATTTTATGAACGCTTCAGTTTATGAACAGACTTCCAGACCAATTGAGTTCATAAACCGAGGTACCACTGTATAGATAGGTGTTATAATATTAGAATGCTGAGACTATATATTAAAAATTGCCTTTTCTTTCTGAAGCAGCCTTGTACATTTTATTACATAGTCCTTCTATATGCTCTGCGTAGCCGTGTGTGTGTGTGTGTGTGTGTGTGTGTGTGTGTGTGTGTGTGTAAATGGCTTTATGAAATATAAGGGCTCCCCTCCTTCTAAATATTCTATTAGGCCATTTGTATGAATGTAGAGTTTTATGTATTTAACCTTAGGTTTTCATTACTTATAAATTACTGATACTTCACACTTAAAGCAATTAAAACAAGTGATAATTGGCTTATTACCTCCATAATCATCTGCCATACAATAATGGCACTAAAAGAGAATCTGTTTAACATAATAGAATAAGGGCCATTTGAAATCTTTTTATGCCAAGGCAGCACTACTTTGACAGTAAGTTTTTATAGCAGTTGAGTACCTTATGCTGTAGTAAAAGCAAATAGATTTTCCATTACTGCAAGCCACTCGTATAATGCTGATAGAATAAATGGTGATTTGAAATAGAAAATAATCACACGGACACACTTTCTGCATCTTGGCTCAAGAAGCAAAACAGTTGTTATCCGTACCCTCCCTTAGCATTGTGTTTTGGATCTAAAATTTAGAACAGGTGAGGATCCAATTTGTTGCCTTCTATAAGAGATGTTATCTGAGTGCATCAGGGAAGGCAGCTCACTCTTCCCACTTCCAAAGGCTACAGCCTTTTACCTCTGAAGGAGATCTTGAAAATTGGGGGCTCTGGAACAGAATTCCATAAGATGTGAGGATCTGTCCACACACAAAAAAATGTTACAATGAATGACACTGGCAAGAAGTATCTTCAAGGAGTAAGTAGACTAAAGAACATGGAGTTGTAGAGGAATAATTGTTGAAAGAAGCCGGGGGGGGGAGTGGTCATGCCCATAGGAATAAGGAACTAAAATAAATATATGTGGTGAAACTCTTATTCTGAGTGCACAGCATAGAAACCCCCCCCCCCCCAACCAGGAAAAAAAAAATAAGTGCAACCGGTAATGTGCAACCTGATCCTAGATCCAATGACTCAGAAGTAAGTCTCAATAATTTTAGTAAAAATTACTCCTGAGTTTCATAGGGTTGCAGTTTTGCCATGCAATCCTATACTTCCTTTATCAGAAGCATGACTGGCACCCACTTTAATGGGAGGCAGTGATGTCCATGGCACTTCAAATTGAACCTGCCCCCCCACCTGCCACTGAGCCCCCACCTGCCATTGACACTGCCATCACTTATGCTTCTGGCAGTTTTGCTTCCACTTCATGAAATCTGCCTAGACATGTGAATGCTCAGCTTTAGGTCCAGCCAGATGTATCCTACTCAATTACTACTAAAGTGCCTGGCATTATATAGGTGCCCTGCTATGCCTATTTTTGTGAGGCAGGTATTGGAAACTACTTCTGATTACTGTTGAGTTGGAGGGGGGGGGGTTTCTTCCCCAAATCACTGAGCAGTGATTTGATTGATCTAAAGCAGTATTTGGACTCTTCCTGGTTTTGGTTGTTAAACGTCAAGACTTTTCCTGGAACATATTTTTACCGGTCTTGATTCATAGTTTTGTGAATAAAGCGGATAAGAAAAGGTCTTTAAATCGATCATGTATTTTTAATGTATATATTACTAGAGGAATGAAATTCATTGATCTGCACTATGCCTTGTGCTTATATATTGATAGATTTACTGTAACAAAGGGTTATTCTTTTGTCTATTAGCAATACTTCAACGACAAGGAAAATTGAAAAAGTCACATAGATCACCGTTATTCCAGAAAACGTTATACTTTTGATGTGCCATGCAATCATTGCCTGGCCAGCCCCACCATTATTTAAGTGGGGCAACTGCCTCAGACAGCAGATACCAGGACAGCAGTGGCAGCCCCCTGGCAGTTTCTCCTAGGCTATTCACCTCTGTTGGAAGACAGAACTATATATACTACACAGGCTGACCTGGACCTGCAAAAAACAGCCTACTGCTTCTGGTGTCTTGTTAGTCACTACCGGTACCTCATTAGCAGTGTTCATCTGTAAGCCCAGTTTCTTTCTGTACACAAAATATGGAGGGGACACCATCTTATCCTTTGCCTCAGACATCAAAATCTTTTGGACAGGCCTTGAATCAGTATGTGAGATTTCCATGCAGATCTGTTTATTCTCCAGATCTACTTGCTTAACAGACAGCAGAGCCCACAATCTAGTTAAGCTGCAACATTTGGTGATTAAGGCTATTAGTCATTAATTTAGGGATGTACTTCAAGCTGTGTCAAACCTATGGATAGCTACTGGTGGACAGTATTAAATATTAGGGATGGGGAGAAATTTGATTCAGTTAGCATTTAAAGGCGAACCTACCTAATTTGTATTTTTAAACACAATATGGCAAATGAAACAGAGATTCTTCGGAATCTGTACTTCTCTGGATTTTCAGACACACTTCTTCAGCCTTGTAATGCGTACAAAAATGAACTAAAAGAAGCAGTAATATTCCTGAGGATCTTTTAAAAGGGGAAAACAAAAAAACATTGTGGTGGTGACATTGAGAACTGAATTTCAGAATGGAAAAACGAGAAATCTGGAGAATTGAAACCGACAAATTTGTCGTTCACTCTTAAATAGTGTAGTTGAGCACACACACACACACACACATACACCAACTGCTGGGATTTCCTCATATGCCTTAGGTTCCGATGTGGGGAGGACTGTGTCATCTGCAGGGCTGGCATAATATGTCTTCCATTCCTGGGCTAAGTGTGGGAATTCAAAACCCTTTTAATACTTCCGGGGTCACGAAGAGTCGGACACGACTAAACGACTAAACAACAACAACCCTTAGAACACTGAGGGCAGTTCAGCAACATTAGAGAGCTTTCAGACACTGCAACAGGGAGGGTTCTGACGACATCCAGTGGCTTCACAGTGGTCCTTCCAAGTAGCTTAGGATTGTTCCCCAAGGGGCAAAACATATGATCAATAGCTTGCTTGATGTGCCTGCTCCCGGACTGGGACACTTCAGAAGGCAGTTGTGCGGTTTAATGTTTGAATGTTTCCTCATGTTAAGAAACTCCTTGCACTTTCATAGCTAGCAAGCCAGTCAGTGCCAGATTTACTTATAAGCTAAACAAGCTATAACTTAGGGCCCCACGCTCTTGGGGGCCCCCCAAAAAAATAAAGAGGGAAAAACTGGATGGACATTTCCAAAATATAAGATAAAAAACAAATAAAATAAAACCTATATACAGTAACAGTGTTTTGTGTTGTGTATGCTCCTATGATGTAAGTAATGGGCCCCATCTGTTAGCCTGCTCCCTAAAATATCACTGGTTTTAGATGCCTATTAGGTCCATAAATTAAGGTAAAGGTAAAGGGACCCCTGACCATTAGGTCCAGTCGTGACCGACTCTGGGGTTGCGCGCTCATCTCGCATTATTGGCCGAGGGAGCCGGCGTATAGCTTCCAGGTCATGTGGCCAGCATGACAAAGTCACTTCTGGCGAACCAGAGCAGCACATGGAAACGCCGTTTACCTTCCCGCTGTAGCGGTTCCTATTTATCTACTTGCATTTTGACGTGCTTTCGAACTGCTAGGTTGGCAGGAGCTGGGACCAAGCAACGGGAGCTCACCCTGTCACAGGGATTCGAACCGCCGACCTTCTGATCAGCAAGCCCTAGGCTCAGTGATTTAACCATATAGCATATCTTCAACACACACAAAAAAAACAGTGACAAATTGTTGTTGACAAGGGCAGCTGGACATATAAAGGGCCCGATTACCTTCAGTGCCGGTAGCTTAGGGCCTCATCAAACCTAAATTCGGCCCTGAAACCAGTTAAGCTAGACCCTGTTTTCCTGAAAACCCGCTGCCAGTGGTCACGAATGTCTTGCCCCCTTTCCCATTGTCCTTCACAGGAGGTATTTTATTTGTCATTGTTAATGCTTCAACCAACATTCCCTCAGAAACTTCTACCTTACATTGAATCCCGTAAGAAAATATTTTAAAAGCAAATTGATATGCAGGATTCTCTACCACAACATATTTTACGGCCGACATTGCCTGAATTTTCCGAGGGTCTGGTATTTGAGTTCTCTAATTCAAGCAAATAGATTCTATTCCAAATGTAGCTATAATGTGTCCTAGAAGGTTTGCATGTTATTTGAGTCCCTTGCCTAGGAATGTAAAGCACATATTTAAACTTCTTTATTAAAAGTACATACTATATACTCCAATTATACAGTTCATGTTCAAGCTGTGTTGTTTTCCGTTGAGGAATCTTTAGGAGATATTAAAAGGGAGGGGAGTAAAGGTTTTAAATTCTGATTGAAGAGTTGCTGTGTTGAAATTTGCCAGGAATCTATTATTGCACATATGCTCCTTTATGCAAGTGCAGCCATGTGATTTTTTTTTTAAAGCACTGTATATAGTTATCTGTACCTTGCATCTGGAATTGCAGTCTGACTCAGATCATTAAGCAAGAGGAAAATGGGATATCTGGGTGTATAAAAACAAAGTATAGATGTTTATAAAGCATGGAGTTCTGTACACTGTGGCATACTCTCTCTCTTTCTTTTTTGCACCGCTTCTTGATTTTATGTGTCCGCTGTACAAAGACTAGCAAGGGTCCAATAACAACAAATGCTTTGCAGATTAAATCTGATCATACACTGTTACTAATTGAGCTGCATGTGCCCAGCTATGAAGTAAGGTCCTAAAAATGCGGATATTCTTGTAGTAATGGGGATCCTAAATGGGCCATTAACAATACCTGCTAGTGCAGCTCAACTGCTGCTTTGCCACTTGAACACATTGCAGCACATGCACAGCTAATTCTGGAGAAAGTTAGGAACTATTTCTCATCCAACCACACTAACTGGTGACTTGGACAGGACACGTCAGTTACAAAGACCTTCTACTCTTGCTCACCGGAAATGCAACACACTGTTCTGTTTTTTTAGGTTTTAACCCTCAGGTTTTAACCCTCTTTGAGAACTTAATTATGTATAAATTCAAAATGAATGCACATGCTTCTATTTTGCTTCTTCCCTAGGCTAGCTGGTTTTGAGTGTCATGAAAGGGCAACAAATTGTTAGCCATGCAATGCTTAATTGTTACACTTTTACTGGCAAGGAGCTCTAGAGGTGTTTCTGCAGGGTTTTTGTACCAGATCCCAAAATAGCATGATTGTGTTTGGGTCGTCTGCTGCTTTGCATGGGTGGAGGTTGAGGAGGGAGACATTTATTGCTCTTCTATATGCTTGGTAATTTCATCTTTCTCAATGTTTTCCACCAGATCTCCCAAGACAGTTGTTAAGCTAACCAGCCTGCCCTTTCCAGAATCCTCTGTGGAAGCCTTTTGGTTTTATACTGCCTCTGAAATATTGGTGATGCCATTAGGTTCACTGGGAACATTATTCTTGAGACCAAGAAACACAGGTAGAAAATATGCTCATAGTACTTGGGCACCCATCCTTTACTCACATGCGCGTAAGTCCCATTGAACCTGGTAGTAGACATGTGTAGGATTGCACAGCTAGGTCCCATTACATGGCAGTAGCATTATAGCAAATTGAACACTGATAAGTGCTACAGCTACTCCAGTGCTAACATTGCCACCACTGTATATTTTCCATCTTCCTGTTGAGGAGCAGAACACCCTTTCATTTTTAGAGATGGAAGATGATTTGCTTCCATCTAAGGGCTTTTAAGATAGCTCCTTCCTCTTCTTCTTCTACTTGTATGCAGCGAATATACTTGCATTTACTCTCTCTCTCTCTCCAGCACTGCCACCTCCTTCCTTTCTGATGAAAGCTTGAGATGTATGCCATAGAACTGGCTACAGGGGGCAATTTTCCCAGCATGCATAGTGAGTGGGAGAGAAAAAGATGTTAGCAACCACCTGCAGCATATACCAGTGTTCAATTATCTGTTATGCTACAGGCACAGGCACATTAAAAAGAGGCCTCAAAGTGTGTTTCTGGCACTATGAGTCTCTTCTTTTGTGCATGTCTGTCGCTGTCCCCATCCTAAATTATAACCAGGAGCTAGATATCTGGAGGAAATGTGTCCTCTTTTCAATCTACTCAATAGCCATGGAAATTATTTCTTACTTTTATATTTGGCAGCTACTATTTGTAATTTTATTTCTTTTAAACTTTACTCTTCAGCCTAAAGTCACTTTAAAAACAACAACACCCTGCCATATAAATCAATAAAACTCTTCAGGATGAAAGCATGGTTAAAACAGCATAAGATCAATATCTAAAATGCCTGATCAGTGGAATCTTTTACCTGGTGTTAAAGGAAATATATATGACTCCAGGCAAACCTATTGAGATGTTTTCCACAAGCAGGGGGCCACAGCTGATAAGACCATTTCCCTAGTTACCACCTGCCTTACAGAGAGATACCTCTAAAGGTGGCAAAACTGATGGAGTTCATTTGTGAGGGACCAGTCTTTAAGGTACGTGCATCCTATAAGATTTGTGGCTCTAAAGCTTAGAAGTGGTATTTTCAGTTGCACCTGGGAACAGACGGAGAGCCATATAGTTGTTTAAAAGGTCTGTGGCCCACTAGTACTTTGCCCCATAGTTATTGGTAGATAAAGAGAATTAAAATGAGATAAGATTAACCTAGAATATTAGTGAAGTACTGTAGCTCACCTTTGGATAAATGGAAGTAATCAGCAAATGCCATTCTGGTATATTCCAGGGAGGGTGAATAAGAGAAAATTCAAGATGGGGGTAGAGTGAGGAAGTACTTATCCACAGTCACACAGTTAAACAATGGAATTGGCTGTCACAAGATGTAGAGAGATGACCTTAAAAAGGGATTAGACTATTTCATGGAGGATAAGGTTATTAGTGGCATAGTACCTCTGGGACGTGGGTGGTGCTGTGGTCTAAACCACTCAGCCATTGCAGGGTTCTGACTCAGACTAGGCAGTCATGTTTGCTGACATCTTTGCACTGTAAATAATATGCACAATAAAACTCTGAAAGACAAGACTGAGTGGAGCGTCTTTACTCAAGAGTATCCACAGACGCCTATGACAATTCCTATCCAGTTGGCCAAAAACTTCATTATTAAATCTAGAGCCCGAGATTGTGTTCCCCCTCCCAAACCCCTTTCCTTTCGTGTTACATGTTTTAGCTTGTAATCCCAAGGATATGGACAGATATTTGCAAGGCACCCTGGAAGCCTGGGATAGAAGCACTTTAAAGTTATACAATAATAAACAATCACAATGGCTGAACCAGGCAGGTCTCTGGTCTGATTCAGCAGAGATACATTCCTAATTTTTGTGCAAATATTATACAATGTTAAATAAGAAAAAAGTATAGGGAACTTGAGAGGTTAAGCATGTGAGTGAGTTAAGAATTATTACTTAGGAACTGGGTGAATTATTTCATGTATAAAAAATTCCATTACACGATAATTGCAATGCTGAGGTAAAACTGAAAACATTTTCAAAAAGCACATATCACCAGCTTAATCTGATAATGGATATGTATGGGTTCCTTCCTGTTTTTTTATAAATAGCTTACATCCGATACTTTCCCCCCAGACACAACAAGCATAATAATTGCAATGTCTGGGGCAGCTGAAAGCATGAGGCAAACACAATCTAAGCATGCAGAGTCTCTCCCCCCCCCCCCCGATTTCCAGAATAATTGTATACTCTGTCATATGTGATTGCTTAAGTGGTGTGCAGCGGGAGAGCATAAAAACTAAATAAACAATGCAAACCTTTTTTTAATTAAATA
Organism: Zootoca vivipara; assembly: GCF_963506605.1. NCBI lineage: Eukaryota > Metazoa > Chordata > Lepidosauria > Squamata > Lacertidae > Zootoca > Zootoca vivipara. Next base: position 80,010,544 of record NC_083277.1, on the reverse strand, counting down.
AGAGCACTATTATATTCCATTGCTTTGAATTCAGTTGTTCATGAACTTCAAAGGGAAAATTGTTCTCCCTATTTTAAGCATTTAGTATATTGCACCATGAAGCAAAAGCATGGGGAAAGGGAGAGAAAGTCTTTAATAATTAGTTACAGTAATAATATAGATCATTGCATTCTTATTCGTAAAAAGGATGAAAAAGAAGCCAGGGTCACCACTCTACTGTTCCTTGCTTATTTGTACCACTCACCTATGTTTGCAGGGGGGGAGGGTCTGGAGTATTTATGTACAGTACTTAGGTAAGCCTGCTCTCTGGGATTCCAGGAAACATTTGTCAGGTTGGTTGATGCAATTATATCCCACCTTTCATCACTTTCTTTTTTTAAAAAATAATTTTTATTAATTTTTAGAAAAAGAAAACACATACAAAGTATACAACATAAACTCTGTCCCTTCATTTTCCCTCCACCCACAAGCCCACCTCTGCCACCAGTGAGCCCCATGGGTATTGGGGAACAAAGGGGTCCATTTTAAGCTGGGTTTGACCTCCCCCCTCCTTCCTCCCCCCTCATCCCCCCCCTGCCACTGAGAGGACAAAGGCGGAGGATCTCTGGGGATTTGCTTATCCCCCAGCTATTTCTTCACTGTACTGGAAAAAAAGAAAAACAAAGAAAAAAGGAGATAAAAAAAAAGCAAAAATATGAAAAGGGGAAAAAAGGGAAGGAAAAAAAAAGGAAAAATGAAAAATATTAATGGCTTCCACGACTCTCCTCCTCCTGGATTTCCCAACCTCTTTACATAGTTATGGCGGGTTTTCTAATCCAATTCAGAATCTTATTCTTATAATATTAACACAATCCTCCTCCTTCTTCATGCTGTCCCCCTCTGAGCCCCCCCCCCTGCCACTGGGGTAGCCCGAGGAGTCCAGCAGTCAAAAGGTTCCATTTTTGTGTCTGGGTTTCCCTCCACCCTTCCCTCTCCCCTCAAGGCACCCCCTGCCACTGGGTACCAAGAGTAAGAAGGGGGAGACAGGCAGTTTTCCACCCAAACACCTGATCACCAAAATTATTCAAAAACAAACTCTAAGCCTATTTCCTCAGCCATTCTTTTTACTCCCTCCAGAAAGCTCTTAACCTTAAACTATAAAAATCTCTCCTTCCCCCTCCCCCCAATGTCCCTCCTCCCAATTGGATCAGCATATCCTTTAACAGGCCAAGATTCCGACACCGTTGTTCATAAACCAAAAACAGTACCTTAAACTAAAATTTTTACCTCACACCAATTCTTTCCCACATCCACTTCCAGACCTCTGCTCCTCCCTCTTTCTGCCTTTCCCTCCCTTCACTAACACCATTCAACATTTCAGTCTCTCCAGGATTTTCACTTCCATCAATCTTCTCTTCACTTTGCTTCTCCTTGTCGGCCTCATCTCTCTGTTCTGATCTTTGTTTTTCATCATCCAACACATATTTTTTATAGTCTGAATCAGTCTCCAAATTGTCCTCAAATTGTTGCTCCTCACACACAATCTCATAATCAAAATTGTCCTCTAAATCTTGCTCTTGCACCTCATTCTCCTTTTCTGTTGGATTGAAACATTGCCTTTCCTTGTAGATATCTTCCCATGTTTGTAGATAACCCAGCACAGCTTCCTGGAAAGCTCGAGAGAATTTTGTTTTCATAGTTCACTTGACCACAGGCAGACCAGAGATAAGGGCAGAAGGGTACTGGAAAATTCCTCTCTACCACGTTTTCGGCTCCATCTTGGCTGTTCTTATCCTTTGTCTTTAACCTCATCAGATTTCAAATTTACAGTCCGCTTAAATCCTTTTAAAACCTTTTGAATCAATTTTTCCAATTCACAGGAATAAAATCGTCTTTCTTAGCCCTTTAACAATTTGACAGCTTTTGACAGCTGTCAAAACGTCCTCCCCCTTGTTGCTGCTGAACCTCAAGGGGCAACGACACCGGGGGGCTGGGGAGGTTTGGAAAAGTCTTTCTTTCTCTCGGGTCCGCAATCTTGAAAGAAGTTTTCCCTTTTCGGCTTGGGAATATTTAATGCGCCTCCCGATTGTCCATTTGGAAGAGATCGGCTTCCGTTACTTTAGAATCTCTTCCTATCTTCAAATTTAAAATTTTTAAGATCCAAATAGAGATTTGACTTACTTTGAAGAAGTCTTTTATTGCCTTCTTTTATTGCCTTCTTTTATTGCCTTTTATTGCCTTGGAAGAATCCGCCGCTTGCAGGCTGAGGACTCGGAGCTTCACTTCAAGGAGGTAAGATGAAACCCAAAAATGGCTCCCGCGACTCCACTCCGCTGGCTCTCGATTGCTCTACTGAGCTCTTGGGCAGCAGAGGATTCGCGTTCGGAGCAAACAGCTGGGCACTATGTCACCGGGACTCTCTACCCGGTGTTTTTTCGGGGAGTCCGCTCGCTCTGCGGACTTCCCCCCCCTCCACGAAGCCAGGGACTTCAGAGCACGAAGTCCCTGCGTCCAACTTCACCAGCGCGATGAATCGGAAGCCCACTTTTCATCACTTTCATACTTCCAGGGTGAGTTTAAAAAACAACACACACACCAACCATAAAAATATAAAATATAATTTAAAAATCCAGAAAGACAAAATTTTCCCAGCAGACCAAGCTCTGACTCAACACCGGCGCTGTGGTCTAAACCACTAAGCCTCATGGGCTTGCTGGTCAGAAGATCGGCAGTTCAAATCGGCTTGATGGGGTGAGCTCCCGTTGCTCTGTCCCAGCTCCTGCCTACCGAGCAGATCGAAAGCATGCCAGTGCAAGTAGATAAATAGGTACCGCTGCGGTGGGAAGGTAAACGGCATTTCCATGCACTCTGGTTTCCACCACAGTGTTCTATTGCACCAGAAGTGGTTTAGTCATGCTGGCCACATGACCCAGAAAGCTGTCTGTGGACAAATGTCGGCTCCCTTGGCCTGAAAGCGAGATGAGCACCGCAACCCCATAGTCGTCTTTGACTGGACTTAATTGTCCAGAGGTCCTTTATCTTTACCTTTACATCCCCAGCAATACTGTAGTAACCAGCTTTCAGCTCATAAGACTCCCCCCTTTTTTTAAGGAAGAGGGAAGGGCTTGCTTTAAAATCATAACCAGAAGCTGTGCTGATCTCAGATGCTCACTGCCTGGCCTCCCTTACTTGAATTTAATTCATGCTCAAGGGAAGAATCACTTGGTAACTTCTCCCATGGGGCATTTTCAGATCAGGACACACAGGTAGACAAGGAGGCTGCAGAGCACTAGCATTTTTTGTTTTTTGTTTTCAATAGAAATAAATGATAGCAACAGCAACAAAACACCCACTGCTACTTAGTTGTGATAAGGCCAACTCAAAGTCATGGAAAGAAACTTGGGAATGCCCAAAGAAAAAGTCAGAGTTGTTGTTGTTTTGAGAAATTGGAGGACAGGTTTCAGCACAGCACTACGTCAAAGCCACCATTTTAAGGGAGGCTTCCTTCCACAGGGTGAGGGAAAGAGGGAAAGCTACCTCTTCTTCCCTTTCTCGTGTCTGTTGTCTTATGTGGCATAAGATGAAAACGCTAGTGGCCTATGGGAGATCTAGTTCTCCCAAGTGGACTCCTGGAGTAGCTCTTGGGAGAATTATCATGCCAATCCCCATGGTTATACAGCTACATGATTTCAGCACCCTGGAGAGTGGCCTGATGCTTTCCTTCGGTCTGCAGGCCACCACTACCGTAAATCTGCTCCCATCCTTTGGCTGGCATATCTTTGTGGAAGTAGGCTGGCAAGGCAGGTATAGGGGGTGAGAAGTGGCGGAGAGGAGGGTCCATGTTACCTCTTTTTTTAAAAAAAATATCAAATTGCCTTGGAATATAAATTATATTATTTACTTTTGTGGGAAGGGAAAACTTTACTGATCTCGAACAATGTTTCCATAGCTGCTTCCATGGCATCTGGATGGTCTCTCTGTGTGGCTTTTATAGGAATGGGAGAAGGAAGATGCTCAAGGGGCAGATGCCATCATAGTTAATAAGAAGCACTAATAGATTCCCTATACAGAGATACGAAATCCAAGAACAAAAAAGAGGTCAGCTGCATGACAAATAAAACACTCAACACATTTAGAAGAAGCTCTTCATCAAGGGAAATGTATGTAAAAGCGAAGCAAAAATTTGCCCTGCTGAACCACTCAATCTACCACTGCATTTTCATTTTGTCTCCAATTCAACATCATTCCTAGTGGAACAGCCTTTTGCCAAATGCTTCATTTAAATGCCAGCTTTCTGTGGAAGATCATCCAATTGCCTTAATAATAATAATAATCAATGTTATATGTATATCTCTGCTCAGAGAAAATCCTAATGTTTATTTCTTTTTTCAATTTGGCAAAAGAGAAAAAGATTATGACACACACACAATAAACCTTTTATTAAAAATAATAATAAAGAAACTCATCTTTGTATGTTTGTTTTTTGGAACATACTCTTTGCATTGTTACATACTCTCCACTTTCAAGGTCAGTACTTATATGGGTATTGCTTTCTTTGGAAGAAGAGATCATAGAGGATTTACAATCTTAAGTCAGATCTCCAGTAGAGAGACACCCTCCCAAAGTGCCTTCCGATCTTCAGATCACACTCTCTAGTTCTTTCTCTCATTCTGTGTCTATGTCGAGATGCAGTTTCTCCCCCAAACCTGCTTGTTTTCTCATTTACCAAAAAATAAATAAAATCTATTGTTCCATCACACACCACATTTAGCTCCTGCTAGCTGGAAGGGGAAAAGGAATAACCATCCCTGGTTCTGATGTGTTTCTGAGACCAAAACAATTAGTTACCATCATGAGACATCTTGGGTCATTACGTACCTAACAAAAGTTTTGGTAATGACCAGTCCCTTTCCAATCCATGTAGATGGTACTGGTTGTCTGTTGGGTACTTATAACATGGAATGGTAGGTTCAGCTGCATTTACCTAATGAAACCTGTCAACGGAAGCCCCTTGCAAGGACTTCTCCTTTCCCCATGTACATAATGACCCATGTGCTCCACTGAATTGGCTTGAGTGTGCAGGGAGAAAATCTAGAACAGCCTGTAGAGGAAATGTATCATTTTGTCCGCTTGTACAGATGGAATGCTCAACATCACATAATGTTGAGCCGCACCCTCGATGTCTATTCCAGTGAACAAACAAATTTGGGACTTTGGTCCGCATCTCAGAGGATGTAGTAATGGCTGCTTACCTCCCTCGCAGTGAGTGGCGGTTGTGGCCCGACACGACGCCTCCTCTATCGGCCCAGACGCGCTGCACCATTTTGGCTGTGCGCATCCCCCTTGACCACTGCAGAGGTTCACAGGTTCCCGCCAAACCTGGATAATTCAATTGAGCCAATCTGCGGTGGTCTTTTTTTTGGGGGGGGGAACCTGGCTTAGCGAGCTTCACTCAGGTCCGCACGCCAACTATATATCCCAGCCAACCCTGCACACTTCATCCAGTTGGTGGGGAGAATCACCCACTCTTTCCCTCCCTACATTAATAAATGCTTACTGCTCTAACCATTTCCTTTGCAGCTAGGAGGGCTTTGCTGTGGTCTTTTGACGGTTGCCATATTCGGTGCTGGGAAGGAATTCCCCCTGTGCTGCAGGTTTCGCCTTCCCCACAACATTAGCCACAACTTGGCAGTTGTGACCTTGGACAGAATCTTATAGTCTTTTGACTTCCGGTCTGTCGCGGCGGAGAGAAGGACGCAGGGACTTCGCGTGCCGAAGTCCCTGGCTTCGCGGAGGGGGGGGAAGTCCGCAGAGCGAGCGGACTCCCCGTAAAAGCACCGGGTAGAGAGTCCCGGTGACTCACGCGCCCAGCGGCTGCTCCGTTTTGCGGATCCCCCGCTGCCCGAGAGCTCAGTAGAGCGATCGAGAGCCGGCGGGGTGGAACCGCGGGAGCCATTTTGGGCTTAATCTTACCTCCGAGAAGTGAAGCTCCGAGTCCTGACCCGGCAAGCGGCGGATTCTTCCAAACAAAGTTAAAGATTTCCATAAAGTAAGTGGAATTTTGATTACGGACTCTAAATTTAACAATTGGAAAAATAGGAGAGACTTTAAAGTAACGGAAGTCGGTCTCTTCCTAATGGAAAACTGGGAGGCGCTTTAAAAAATCTTAAGCCGAACGACGAAAAGCATTTGGAATTGTGGACCCGAAAGAAAGAAAGACTTTTTCGAACCCTCTCAACTCCCGAGTCCGGCACCCCTTGAGGTACAGCATTAAAAAGGGGGAGAGTGTTTTGACAGCTGTCAAAAGCTGTCAAACTGTCAAAAGACCGGGTGGACTTATTGCACTGTTGTGATCAGTAAAAATTGACTGAAAATGTGTTAGAACTATTTAACATTGGAACTAAGAATGGATTTGTGATTGAATAAAAAGACAAAGGAAAAGAGCAGCCAAAATGGAGTCGATCGTCTAAGGAAGGAATTTTCCAGCACCCTTTGTTCTCCACCTCCTGTTTGTCTGCGGTTAGGAAAAGTATGAAAACAAAGTACTCTCGAGCCTTCCAGGAGGCTGTGCTAAACTATCTACAAACATGGGAGGACATTTACAAGGAACGGCAACATCCCAATTTACCAGCAGATGAGGTTGAAGTCCAAGTCCAGGACTCAGAGGAAAATTTGAATTTGGAGACTGTGGAGATTGAGACTGGTTGTCAGGAGAAACAATTTGATGGAAATTTTAAAGAGGACTTGGACTATTAAAAATATGCTTGGGATGAAGCAAAGCATGGACTTCAAAAGGAAGAAAAACAAGCAGAGCAAGAAAATGAGAAGCAAAGGAACTTGAGGTTTAATGGACTTGAAGATCCTGGAGGGGTTGGAATGTGGGGTGATGTCAGTGAGGAATGGGAAAGACAGGGGCAGAGGGGGACAAGGGCCTGGAGACGGACATGGGAAAGAATGGGTGTGGGATGAAAATTTTAGTTAAAAGTTTTACTTTTAGTTTTTGAAAGACGGTTTTCGAAATTTTGGCCTGTTAACGGAAATGCTGATCCAATTGGGGGAAAAGACTTAGGGAGAGGAGATGGAGTGTAAAAATGAAAGAAAATAAGCTGGGTTTTCTGGAGGGAGACATAAGAACGGCTTAGGAAAGTATTCAAGTTAATGTAAATTTTTGTAAGTTAAGTTAGGTTTTTAGGCAGAAAGCTGCCTACTCTCCTCTCCTTACTCTGAGCTACTCAGTGGCAGGGAGTGCTTGGGGGGGGGTGAGGAGGGGATATAATGGAACCTTGGAAATGCTGTGCCCTACAGGTTCCTCTTGTGGCAGGAGGGGGCCTGTGGGAGGGCAGCATGGAAAAGGAGGAGGATTGAGTTAATAGTATAAGAAAAGGATTTTAAACTGAAATAGAAAACCCGCCATAAGCTTTTAGATTTTGTCCAGGGAAAACCAGGAGGAAGACTATCGAGGAAGTCACAATTTTAAGGTTAAGATAATAAGAATTGGGGAGTCAAAATTCTCCCCTACTATTGTTATGTGTATGTTTGTTTAAGTATGTTTATGAAAGAGCTGGGGGAAACCAATCCTCAGAGCTCCTCCATTCCTGTCCCTTCAGTGGCAGGGGGGGGAAGAGGGGGGAGGAGGGAGGGGGGAGGTCAAACCCAGCTCACAATGGACCCCCTTGGATTCTCAAAGCGCACAGGTTTCACTGGTGGCAGAGGTGGACCAGTGGGTGGAGGGAAGACGAAGGGACAGTGTTGTATTGTATGTTTGTGTAGTTGTGTAGTTTGTTTAGTTTTGTTTGAAAATTAATAAAAATTATTATAAAAAAAGAATCTTATAGTCTTTTATCTAATTGGGGTGTGGTGAACCCACTCTGTTCTCTGTGGCAGTGATAACAGGGTACCCCATTAGAGGGGTCTGGAGGGAAGTCTCTATGCAAAGAGTCAGTTGCAGAGGGCCAGTGGGCCATAGAGCTTCCCTCAGCATTTGGGGGCTGTGTTTTGTAATGGATCCCTCCCCCCCCTTAGACCCTGTCATATCAGTTCCCTACCAGGGGGCTGAGAGGCATATAGGGCCAATATCTATGACAAGGTTTCCTATATCTGAAATCAATCAAGTTGTGGCCATTTTAAATCCCAGAAAGTTGTCATGCCCATTCATTTACACACACACCCCTTAGCAGTTAGTCACGCTGGGCGGGGGGGGGGGGGGACGGGACGACGATGACTGTGCAGCTGGGCATGCAAAGCTGCAACTAAACTCATTACAAGATACTAGTATACCGTACCCATATTGCCTAATGTTGTGGCTCTTAACAGCTTCAATTTCCTAGCATTTTGGAACAAGTACTGTATTGATAACCCTCAATAGACATGATAGATCAAAAGCTGTTTTGTTAATTGAATGTTAATATTAATACGATTCCAGTCCTTGTTGGAAGAAGACTGGCAGGCTACTGTTTGCTGTTTAAAAAAGAAGTTATCCAGTTGTGATTTTAAAACCATAATATTTGGGGCACTGGCACGGCAAAATAACTTTGGCCAAAGGACCAGTGATACCACATAGTGAAGAAGTGCTAGGAAACACTCCCTTCTAAAATCCTGGAGAAACACTGGCAATAGAGAGCTAAATGGAGCAATGATCTGTCTCATTATAAAGCCATTTCTTATATTTTATGTTCCTTTCTACATATCATTTGTCAACAGAATTTCATATGATGAATCGGAAGCACCACAGTTTAGAATATTGCTTTGAACCTGTATCATGTGTTAACAATAATGTGATTTACCAGAATTAAATTCTGCTTGAGGCACAGCGATGCAATGATTTGAATGACAAGTCATATGACTATCTGTAAAAATCATGGCTCTTTGTGCATTAAGGAAATGGTATCGTCATCATTTTTTCCCAAAGACCATCCCAGAGCTTTTTCTCTATTAAATTTCAATTAAAATTTGGTTGGAGGACAAATGTTAGAAATGTAAGTCTATAATTTTTTTATCTACCATGAGCTGTTAGTAAGGCACAGTAGTTTTCCATATTTGGCATTTATTAATATTTTGAATACTATTGCGCTTTTTAAGCTGAGTGTGGGGGAATTCTCATGTGGGATTATTAAATGAGTCGATTTGCATTCTAATGAGAACAAATGTTTGGGATTGCATTGTTAAAATGCTAAAACGGTGTGTGTATAATTATTTTGCAGCTTAGATTTGCAGAACTCATCTCCCCAAACTCTTTAAAAAAACAAAAAAACTAAATAGACAGTGCATACTGACGGCTGGAGGGGAGGTGATTAGGGTAATTTAACTGTTCACAAATGACTTACTACTGAATGAAAGCATTTCTTTGGCTTTGCTGGGCTTCTTTCATTATCTTTAAGCGGCTGCAGTGCTGAGTCCCTTAAGAAGTCTCACCAAGCTCTCTTTCCTTGTACAATTTCTCATTTGTATTGATTAATCATTTTGTAATTCTATTCTGGGCCGACTTGCTCATCTTTAAGGCATGTGCCGCTTTTCCTTAACTTGTCTATCCTGTAACAGTTATGTTGTCTCTTCTAATACCTTAGCTTTATCACTGCAAGTCAAGCTTTAAAACATTAATCCCTTCATGCTTTAATTTCATATTCTATTACAAGAATGAGTGCATGTACAGTTTCTTCTTTTCACTTCCTTTTCATTTTTTAAAAATAAAAAAGACATTTTAAAAATAGGAAGGGAAGTTGTGTGTGTGTGTTTGTTTGTTTGTTTGTGTGTGTGTGTTTACTAGGGAGTAAATCACAAATGTGTTTGGGTAGTCTTGTTTTGAGCAGACACATACATTGCACACTTCATGTCTATTACCTGCCAGCCAGTTTACTCCAGCCTTTTTGAATGAGTGATGTTTATTTGTTATGTTCTCCATCTCAGGGGCAACATCTATACACTATTTTCCTAAAAACAGAACTTGTGTAGCTCGAGGGAAATCACCATGTGCAACTCGTACAACCGTTGCTGTTAATTTCTTCCCTACTGTATCATAAACAATCTAGATTGTGAAGTATTTGAATCACAAAGAATAAATGTCTCACAATATATGACAGCCAGATAAAATGTTGACACGGCTGTCTGTTTAAATTTCACAAAGAATATCATCAAGGTGCAGCAATGTCAGTAGGGGAAAAAAGTGCAAGTGCAGTTGGAATACTGTATTAAGTGTTTAATAATATTTGTGAACTGGCTTGAATAAAACATTAGAAAAGAAATGGGTTACATGTTTTAATATTAAAATAAATAAGTTGTACATTCACAATGTGAAGTTCTTGGAGTTTTTAGGCAGCATTATTTTCAAACCAAGGTTGCATTATATTCTTTAGTCCTTCCATCCTAAGCCACAGCCATATCTCAAAGAAAGTTTGCTTTTAAATCATTTGCAAAATCTGTACATGGGCATCCACCTTGCAGAAGGAATAGGACATGTTTACTGTGGGTCACATGGAATCCCCAAGACCTTGTGTTTAGAATATCTTGATGTTGCTAGGAGAAAATGCCAAAAGACAGCTGTGATCAAAGTTACTCCAGCCAATTTCCAGACTATTTTCTTTCCATGCCACAATCACGCCTCCTAGACATATAGACATATTAGAACGGCAAACGTCCTTAACTAGACCTGTTCCTGAACTTTTAACAGCCGCCGAAGAGGCAGAAAATTTAAGTGAAGCTTTTCTTTATTGTTTAGAAAATGCTTTCTCTGCTTAATTTCTTCATACAAACTGCTGCCCTGGAGATAGCCAATAAAAAAAAAAACTAGCATCATTCCATATATTGTTATTCAAGACACGATTGATTGACTGAGGAGAAACACCAGACTTGGGTGGTTACCATAGCTGCCAAGTTATCCCTTTTTTAAAGGGATTTTCCCTTATGCTGAATAGGCTTCCTCATGAGAAAAGGGAAAACTTGGCAGCTATGGTGGTTACACAAGTTGTCACAACTTTGGGCAAAAATGGGATTAGATCTGCATACTAAAGAGGGGCCCCATACAGGGGAGGGGGCGGATTAGCTCGATTGTGTGCCTGCCTTGGCAATAAATCTATATGGAAAAAGTATTGACTTCTTTAATTATTGTTAATAGACAACATATGATGCCTTACACTGATGCCACAGATTGAACAAGAGACCTTCTATATGCTAAGCAGGTTCTCTGCTGCAAAGTTTTTCTTCCTAAGTGGAGGAGGTATCAGTTGAAGTGGAACAAACAGAAGAAGGGATTAGCCCTTTGGTCAAAGTGGTCACAATCTCTCATGCTTATTTATTTGCTGTACCAACAAAAGTGGGACCCTTACTTCATTCCATATTCCTCATACTATATAAATTATAATCCATTTGAAATGTATTTTAAATGTGTGTGCTTTAAAAACAGCAACAACAAAAATACTGCAGTAAAAGTAGCATGCCTGTACAGTACCTCCTAATTACAGAATTCAGTGAATTTTCAGTATTTGTTCCTATTTCTTAGCTCTGTAAAGGGTCTTTTCAGGTCTGCTCTCCTAAACTCCTCCCTGTTAAAAGGAAAAGAAGAGAGCAATTAACAGTGAAATCTCAGGCATATCTCTCTACTACGCGTGTCTTGTGATGCGGATCAAGATATGGGTCTCTCGATCTGGAAACACAGTAAATGCTCCATATGACTAATTCTGTCCAAGTGCACCTGGATTTGCGGGGGCATGTTCCTTTTAACATCTGGAAAAGGACTATGGTGATGATATATATTCACAGAAAAATTGAGAACTTTGTTCTGTAAAACAGCCTTTTCTTTAACCTTCAGCAGCACAAATATTTTCATGTCTGCAGTCCTTCAGTACCATTGGTTGAGGTGACCTTTCACTTTCTTTATGTCTTTGGAAACAGCTTTGTAAATGTCAAAAGCTTTGGATTCTTTTGGAGGCTTTGGGGATTTAGGCATATAGCCCACAAGTAATGAAATTCCAGTTAGTAGTGGTAATGGTATTTATTGACCATTAGGGTGGCTTTAGGCCTCTAATGTCATAGGCTGGATCACTGTACTGTTTAACATAGCAAAAGTCAAGCTCCACAGCAAGTTATTTGATCTTGCACTTTTAGGGGGTCTCAAGTTTAACTACAACTTTTCAGACAGGGACACAATCATTTCTTTATCTTTTCCTTCCCTATGGGACTTAACAACTGACATGGTGGAGTGAGTTGGTAATCTTTACGGTTTTATGTAAAGCAAAAAAAGATGAAATCATAAAGATAAAATAAAATAATGATTTTTTTAAAAAAAAACATTTTGCAGGTTACCAAGAAATAATATATTTTCACATTCTTCCTCTCTTGGTTTATGATTTATGCCAGGTAAGTTCCTAGCTCAGTAGGAATCACTTTGTTTAGAGTGAGGATAGATATGGTATTACAGTAGTAGTCGCAGTGGGTCTTTCACTCCCTGGTGTGATGCCAGCTCTACTGTTTTAATAATAAACATCCGAGAATCATGCACTAGTTCAGTCAAGGAGATACAAGCTCAGAGAAGGTGAGGGGCGGGTGTGTCACTAGAGCTCCACTGATACTGCGACCCCTTTAGCAAAACTACACATTGGTAGGAGATAGTTTGGGAGTAGCTCTAGCCAATCAGTTCATTCCATAGCCAACTTCTGCTGCCAGTTTCTAATTTTTATTTTTAAAGAGGAACACTGGATTGCAGAGGGGAAAAGAAGGAGCTGAATGCGGTGAGAGTGATTCCCAACTGACTCAATTACTATATAAATGTTACATAACAATGCTTGCAATTTGCATGGCACTTTCAAGTGTTCAAAGCACTCTACATGGATAATTTTCTTAAACCCCCGCCCTAGATAGCAGCTATGTGTATTACTTCAGCTGTGAAGCACACAGTTCTCTCGCTGTCTTCCCACTGCCATTTCATGCTTTACAACTGCTTTTACATCCCTGATATGTTAAAGCAACCCCCCCCCAAAGAAAACCACCCATATACCACAGCTTGCCATTGGAAAATTATAATAGTGTTGTATTTCAAGCACACTTACATCATAGCATGATCATGACTACATTAACAAAATGGGATTTGCTTCTCCTCCTCTGATGCTAGGCACATTTCCTTGGGAACAAGCACCATTTTGTTCTAGAAAAGTTAATAGTTTAAAAAGTAAAAAAAAAGAGCACCTGTAACCATGTAAATACCGAGTTGTCCCCCTCTATAATTTAAAAGTAGTAGAAGAAAGACTACAATGTCGGCCCTGAGAGCCAGTGTGGTGTAGTGGTTAAGAGCGGTGGACTCTTAATCTGTGGAACTGGGTTCGTGTCTCCGCTCCTCCACATACAGCTGCTGGGTGACCTTGGGCTAGTCACACTTCTTTGAAGTCTCTCAGCCCCACTCACCTCACAGAGTGTTTGTTGTGGGGGAGGAAGGGAAAGGAGCACACCCAAGCAGCTCCATTTATCCAAACCCTTAAACCCATAGCTGCCAAGTCTCCCGTATTCCCCGGGAAACCCCCGATTTTAAAACTGTTTCCTGCCCTCCTCCCGTATGGCGAAATATCCCGTATTCCTCCCTTATTTGCTGATGTCAGAGATAGGCAGCAGCAGAAGCAGGGAGAGGTGCCTCTCCGTGCCTCATTCGGCCAATCCAGGCGTGCCCAGGCAAGTTGCATGGCTCTGGGCTGGCCGGAGGGAGACTCTTATTGTGAAGCGGGGTGGCTGCTTCCCTCTCTTGCTTACCACAGCCCCACGCTTTCTCCTCCCAGACCGCGGCATGCGCTATGGAGGGTGAGCGGAGCACCCGGGCAGGAGGTGAGGACGGGAGGCGGCGACAGCGAGGAGGGCAGCTTTAGCTCTGCTGTTTGCAGAGTGAGGCGAGGGAGGAAACACATTGAGCTTGTGGGCGCTTTGAGGTAAAAAAAAATGATTTCCTGTACTGCAAATGATTTATAAGTGGGCTGCTCCTCTACAGCACCACAGCCCCCTCTTAGCATCGCTCCTCTCTCTTAAACAAAAAACCAGCCCCAACTAGACCATTACCTTCAGCATTCGCTGAAGAAGGCATTCTCTCTAAAGCTGCTGCATACTGACAAATTAATCTTCCTGCAAAACAGTATGCCACAAGAGGCTGCCTTATAAGTCCATGGGAATAAAACAACCAAAACAATCTGCCTTAAAACAAAACAAAACACCAATAACTCAGGAATAGGATCCAAATCCTGGAACCCACAGGGTTAAAAAAAAAGTGATCCCCTGTGTGTTCCTGATTTCACTCCTCCCCCCGGGGTGCTTTGCCCCATTTGCCCTCCTCCTCCTATGTAAGTTTACATATCTCTCTCTCTCTCTCTCTCTCTCTCTCACACACACACACACACACACACACACACACACACACACACAGTTGCCTCGGATGCTAGTCCTGCTCAGAGTAGACTCACTGAAATGAATTAAAAATCCAAACATTAATTTCAAAGGATCTGCCCTAAGTAGGATTTAGTTGGATGTAGCCTGCTATTATGACCAAAGTATCTTACCCCAAAAGATCTGCACAAACCAGTTTACCTGTGTGCATTATTCTCAGGGTGGGGGGACTCAATTGTTTATAATTGCATAATCATATGGGACTAAATTGCATTATGTTGTAAGGACATTTTATTAAATCTTAGAATTGTAAAGTTGGAAGGGACCCAAGGGTCATCTAGTCCAACCCACTGCAATGCCTGGAACTTGGCATTGGGCTGCAAGAATGTACTGTAAACTATCACATTTTCAAAATGTCTGATAGACAAGTTCCACTACTTTTCACAGGCTGGGAGTAGTGGCTCCCTCAGATTGTACCCATTATGGAATTAGACTTGAAAAGAAAGTACTAGCACAGTTTGTGTTGTGGATATGCTACCGGGACAGGTGAGGGTGCTGATCCCTTATTTTCAAATCCAAAACTTGGCAGCTATGCTTAAACCTAATATAATAACACTGCCTAAATAAATAACTGTCCAGTAGTACCTTAAGGTAAAGGTAAAGGGACCCCTGACAGTTAAGTCCAGTCGCGAACAACTCTGGGGTTGCGGCACTCATCTCGCTTTATAGGCCGAAGGAGCCAGCATTTGTCTGCTTCTGCAGACAGTTTTTCCAGGTCATGTGGCCAGCACAACTAAGCCGCTGCTGGCAAAGCCAGAGCAGCGCACAGAAAAGCCGTTTACCTTCCCTGCCAGAGCGGTACCTATTTATCCACTTGCACTGGTGTGCTTTCGAACTGCTAGGTTGGCAGGAGCTGGGGCAGAGCATCGGGAGCTCACCCCGTCGCGGGGCCTCAAACCGCCAACCTTCTGATCGGCAAGTCCAAGCGACACAGTGGTTTAAACCACAGCGCCACCCACTGTGTGTGCATGCACACTTCTTCAGATGCACAAAAACTTATACCCAGAACAAACGTAGTTGGTCTCTAAGGTGCTACTGGACAATTTTTTATTATTTATTTTGACTGCGTCAGACCAACACGGCTACCTATAATAATAATAACACTGTGTTTAAGACTATCACCTTCCTAATAGAAAAGCTGCAGCTTTATCCTAGTAGCAAAACATATGTGGTTTCTTTACTGCTAAATAGTTGTTAATAAGCTCATCCTTTGCCACAGGATATAGATTAAACAAAGCTATTTGTTGATGTTTTCAAAACACTGACTCCAGGAATGTCCCTGTGGCTTTACTCCTAGAATTCTATTCAATGTATGTTGCCACCTCCAATCAACCATAGGCAAAAACTGTGTTTGAAAAGCAAAATACAGACCTTAATTCTGACAACAGAGGCAGGTGGAGACATTCTATTTTAGGCAGGGAATGGTCCTTATTTCTGTTTAAAATATATGAAACTCAGCAGAATACATGAAAGGCTTTAAAAATATTTCCATCACATGAAATTGCAGCACAATAATCAAGACAAACCTGTCAAGTCACATGAAAAATGGTTGATAGTCTGCTTTAATCCGAATGGTGCCGTAATTCTGTATGTGTGGGCGGCAAGACAAGGAGTAACAAATGCATACTTAAAAACAACAACAACTAAAAATCAAGCAAGTCAATAATCATGAGCTATTTTTATGAAATGATTTGTGGAGCAGTGTTTACTTTTTATGTTTGTATGTTTCTTTCAGAACCACAAACTTATTTCTAAACAAGGAAATAATGTTTCTTTTTTTATTTCAAATCTTTTACCCATCAACAATTGGAGAAGAAATATGAGTGAAGAAAAACTCTTTTTTTGAGCACAATATATACTGTAATTTCATTCATCTTCATAATTGCATCAGTTCTTCATTTGTTTATAGATACGTCATGTATATTGGTATGCATGAAAGTTTCTTCAACTACCAGATGCATGGCAGCTTTTCTGTATGTGGTAACAAGGAGAGTGTTACATAAGAGGGACAACCCCTTTTTACTATACACCTTTAGTGGAAGCACTGAAGTAATTTTTACAATTGATGCTGCTCATAAGACTGGCTTAGGAATTTAATTGATTCCTTGGAACACATTTACATAGTATCCTTCCTGACCCTTCCATGGGTAAAGCCATGACCTCCAAGATGTGACAGAAAAACATGATTGTTTGCTAAGGTACTGTGGCAATAGTCACTGAAGTCAGGGTCACAAATATGGTGCTTGTGGGCAAGCATGTACCCACAGAGGCCTTCCCTGGTGCCCCCATTTCCTCTGCTGAAACAATTATAATTATAATCATCAATATGATTAATTGTATTTGTCACTTTTCTGCCATGGCAACTCAAAGTGACTTACAATATTTTAAGCAAAAAATAAACATGCTACCTTAAAACCAGCATTTTTTTTAAAAAAAAAATCCCACCCATGCAAAAAGGCCATAGATAGTTAAATGCAAAAGGCTTGATTAAAAAGGAATGTTTTTGCCTAGTAACTAAAGATGTGTAATGATGGCAGTAGGCTAGCCTTGGGTGTGTGCATGGTTTCTTTATTTAACAACCTGTATATACCACTTGATTGCAATAAAACCTCAAGGCAGTTTTCACTACAAAAAAGATGTAGTGTGTGTGCTAAGCCCACAAAATATTCTCTGGTTTCACATGTGTCCACATGGCCAAAAGGGTTTCAATCCGTGTGCAAATTTCTCCAAAGGAATGTATATCCAGGAATGAGTGGAATATATCTGAACTGCCCTTACAGGTATATCTAAGGCTGTGCAACTGCTTTGACCAGATTCTGAATACAAAGACAAGGCAGGCATATCTGGGCCAAAGCAGAGGTCCTCTGAGATCAGCTCTTCCCAAAGTGATTTGAAACAAACAGCTTCCAATGCTCTTCAGAGATAGAGTTTTTAAAGTTTAGAGTTATGGTCATTTTGGTTTCTCAATTCAAGTTATGAGAAAACACTAGATTCTGAACTGAAGTAATGAGAAAACAGAAGTTTTCTGAATATTGCTTTGGATTCAGGGTCTGAAGTGACCCTCCCTGCAAAGCAATTTGTAAGGAAGAGGGCCACAACCTAAAGCAGGCCCAGAACTGAAACAGGGCAGCTCATGCAGCCCAGGTAGATATTTCAAGTCGTAATTAAAAAGATGTGAGAAAATATAGGTTGTCCAAAATGCACAGTAGCAATCCTACATATTATGCACACCATCCCCAAATCTTTGGATGAAGGCATGATTTGAATTTTTTCTAAAGAAACAAATGCACTTGGTATAGATATGCACATTGCCGCTTAATGAAATGAAAGAAAACAATTCAACAAATTTTCAGTCTAAAGCAAAAGGGAAATACAGTAGGTGTTGAAACCAAATGAAATAACTATTACTTGTTTAGAGTTTAAGCTGTTTTGAAATGGTGTGATATGGCAATAGGAATCTAGAGGGAAATATCAATAGGCATAATCCAGCAATAGGGAATCACAACTAAAAAGAACTAAATGTAAAAGCCTCAGCAACCTGCTGTGGCATGTTTGCAAAGAGCTTTGAGAATAAAATTACTCATATTCGCTCAGAACTGGATGTCTCTGTTGATATAGTTCCTGTGAAGGTGTTCGGAATACCACGTTGTGGAATCAGTTTCAACTGTTGTTGCCCAAAGATGTGGACAAGATCTTTGGAGCAGTATTTCCCCCAACTATGTGTAATCTTGAACCTTGTCCATGGTGACTGATAACAGCTAGTGGGGATGAGGATTGCCTGGGTGGGTCCAGAGTGGTTAATGCTTTGCTACATCAAAAGGTGCTACCTGCCACATTGAAAGAGGTGGTAAAGCAGCCTCTATTTAAACAAACAAACAAACACCCCTGCCACATTTATCCAGAGATATTTGATGCCCAGCTGCAAATATCCCTTTCTGGGGGTGGTGACAACTTAGGTGCAGATGCTCTCAGAGAAGTTCCCAGCTAATAGGCCTTGAATGACCTGATGAATGACCTTCAGAAGAGAGACACTACCATTCTGTTGATTATCTTGCCTCTCTCTGAATCTTTTTGACGACATCAAGCACGGTATCTTATTGGACTATCTCAGTGTGATAGGACTGGTGGCAATGATGTTATAATGTAGTAATTCTGCTGCTACCTGCAAGTTCAGTTCCCTAAGGTAGTATTGGGGCACATCTATTTGGCAATTGGTCTGCGGAGCCTGCAAAGATGCATTTTGGGCTCTGTGCACACAAATCCATTGTGTGAGGACATCAGGGGGGTTGGAGTTGGACAATATTAGCATGCTAATGATACCCAGTTGAATTTCTCCTTAATATCAGAGTCAGGTAATGACATGCAGGTCCTGAAGCAGTGTTTGGTTGCTGTAATGAGCTGGATGAAAGCCAACAAATCAGACTTTTTCAGTGGCTCATAGTGCTTTTTGCCAACTTTGGCTGGTTTGCCAGCTTTGACTGAACCTGCGTAGAGATAGCCTGGCTATAGCAATCCATGTTATGATAACCTTCTGTTTGAATTCCTTAATGTGCTCTCTGTGAGGCTGCCCTTGAAGACACCATGGAGGTTGAACATAATGCAAAATGAAGCAGCCAGATCATTGTGTGAATCAGCAATATTCCACTGCTTCTGAAGGAATTGCACTGGCCACCAATATGCTACCAGTCTGGATTCAAGGTCTGTTGTTTAGAGCTTTAACAACAAATGTAAAATAAGAGTGCCCCCCATGCTGTCCTGCTCAGATGTTGCCATCATCTGGGGAGGTCCTTTTCAATGGAGCACTCACAAAAACATTTAAAGCTGTAAAACACAATGGTTGAATGAATGAATGAATGAACGAATATTGCACCACAGAATCAAATCAGGCAAAGCCCATAGTGGTCTGTGTTTGTGTGTGTGTGTGTGTGTGTGTGTGTGTGTGTGTGTGTGTGGTGCAGTCTTCACCATTGAAAATTTCTTTTTCCCCATCATCTGCATTTGAAATGCAAATGCGAGAGAGCAGGAGAAGGTAGACAATACTTTGGCATTCCGAGAGGCACAATATTCCTAGAATGCAAACGTGAAAGAAGCTCTAGCTCGATTTCCTGTGATGTCAGGTTATATTTTTAGAAGGAAAGATGGTAAATCCATGGATCCAGACTTTGAGGAGATTATATATGTTTCTATCCACTAGGTGCAGAAGGTAAAAACGAATCATAAAAGTTCACATGAATTACAAGCAGTGTCTTTTTTGTTTTTGTTTAAGCAAACTGGCTTCTTTTGCTACTTACAAATTCCACTTTTATCCTGCCTCTGAATATGAATCACATTCATTTTGGATTATTTAATTTAACTTCCTTTCCAGGCGAACTGGCTTTATTAAATGTCTGCCATGGATGGGCAAACAAAGTTTGTGTAGACTACAAATATCTTATGATTAGCCTGGTCGAATATATTGCACTAGTAAGGTGTACAAATTATGCCTAACAGTATAAGTTAAGCCTGGTAAATCAGTGGGGAACAACAAGGAATGCAAACATATAAAAATCCAAAAGTCATTTCAGAAAACTCTTTGTGCCTGTAGTAGGAGCCAGGGACACAGATAGGAGATGACACACAGATCTGCTATGAATAATAAGCCACAACTTTATTCACAACATTTCAATGTAGTTTTAGAAACAAAGATAGGTCAACCATCTGACTGCTGAGACACAACTTGCATGGAAGAGTTGAGGGAAGCATGAGCAATTTGATCACACTGGGTGCAGAGCCTCAGGGGTGCCACAGGGGCATTCAACTATGAAGTAGATTGGAAGGTGAGGGGCAGGGGTGCCAAATTTGGGTGTTGCATAGGACACCACTGAACGTTGAGCGCCCAAAGTCCACCACTGCATCTTGTAATCATGACTGGTGGATAAACTTAGGACAAAGAATGGTAGTGGTCAGAGCAGACATTTGGGATGCAGCAAAGCACCATTCAGGTTACAAGACTGGTTTAAGGTGAACATTTGGTTCAGTGTTAGGTAAAACTTAAGGGACGCAGGTGGTGCTGTGGGTTAAACCACAGAGCCAAGGGCTTGCTGATCAGCAAGTTGGCAGTTTGAATCCCTGCGATGGGGTGAGCTCCCATTGCTCGGTCCCAGCTCCTGCCAACCTAGCAGTTCGAAAGCACGTCAAAGTGCAAATAGATAAATAGGTACCACTCTGGCGGGAAGATAAACGGCGTTTCCGTGTGCTGCTCTGGTTCGCCAGAAGCGGCTTTGTCATGCTGGCCACATGACCTGGAAGCTGTACGCTGGCTCCCTCGGCCAATAACGCGAAATGAGCGCCGCAACCCCAGAGTTGGTCATAACTGGACCTAATGGTCAAGGATCCCTTTACCTTTAACCTAGGTAAAACTTGTTTACATTATTATCTATAAATGTCTACTCAGCAGGAAGTCTCATTGAGTTCAGATGGGCCATACTGCCAGGGGAGTGGGTGTAGGATTATAGCCTAAGGCTGAAATAAAAATCTAAGCAGATTTTGTTTTCAAGGGAACATAACAGCCAACACAATCTGTTCTGCTTCTTGAAATTTTGCCTTGAAATGTAGGCAAGTGGTAGAAGGTGAGGAGATAAGGATACCTTGGGCTCACAACCTGTTGCACTGGTGGCATATTTGGAGATGGAGATGAGAACAAGCACTCACCAGAGCAGAGGAATTGATTAATTAGCAAAATAAAAGGAAAAAAGAAAAGACCTCAGGGCTCAGAAGTAGAACCCAGCTGTTCTGCCTAGCACAGCGATTTCCTAACAAAGCATACCTGAATAAGAATGATCAAATGTGTGGTTTTCACCCTTTTCTGCTGGTGACTTCACTGGAGTCGGAGACAAGTAATGCATGAAGCCATATGAATTAAGCCAGGGGGTTTAAAAGACTGTAGTCATGTGCTTTACTGGTCGGTTTTCCTGCTTTCAGAGTATACTTCCATTAGCCTGTGGACTAAATTAAGCTTATAAAATGAAGAAGACGATTGGCTTTTTATAACTGAGGTAGTGATGCTGCTCTACATAATCACATGTACCAAACCTGAAATGGTGGAGTCATTAAGGCATAATGTGTCATGATTAGCAATTTAATTGTTTCCCAAAGACATTACTTTTCTCTTCAGTTTTCTAACTTTTTTTCTCCGGCTACTTAATATGTCCTAATGATTTTCATTATGTTCAAGTAGGCTTAAGTGCATATTAATTTGTGCATGCAGACTATGTTTCAGTTTCAAATAGCCGAATGGCCATTGTGGTGGCTGAAACCCTAGAATGCTGTGAGAGCAATTGGGGGGGGGAATGGAGGCTTTGGGGCTGAGTGGCGGGGTCCCTGAATATGCCTCCATTTTCCCCTTCCCCTGTGGAGGAAGAGCCAAAGCAGGCATGAGTTTTCATTAAACATGTACTTGCTAGTTTGTGGGCGGTTTATTTCTGAGTCTAAACACAATGGGCCAAATATTAATGCAAAATCTGTTTCCTTCCCCCAATTTAACTCCCTGCACTCTGCTGTTTTAAGACTCTCCCCACCACTACCTAAAAGCCTTTCTCATTTTCAGTATCAGAGGTGATCTGGGAAGAGGGTCTTTAAAATGTTAAGTACAGTGGTACCTCTGGTTACGAACTTAATTCGTTCCGGAGGTCTGTTCTTAACCTGAAACCATTCTTAACCTGAGGTACCACTTTAGCTAATGGGGCCTCCTGCTGCTGCGGCGCCACTGGTGCACGATTTCTGTTCTCATCCTGAGGTAAAGTTCTTAACCCGAGATACTACTTCCAGGTTAGCAGAGTCTATAACCCAAAGTGTTTGTAACCCGAGGTATTTGTAACCTGAGGTACCACTGTATGTCTCCTCCTTGTCAAACTTTTTGGAGTGACAGAAGCTGTAACATAGGAAAAAGGAGAAAGATGCATGGTAGTATCTGTGCACCAAGATACAGAATACCACACTTCTAGGGCTGAGAGGGGTATTTTTTACTCCACAAACCACAATGTGGCAAGATTTTTGAGTGACGCCATGAAATTATGTCACAATAGGTCCTAAGAGCTATTTTTGTACCTCACGATGTCCAGACAGTTTTATCCTAGAGTCTCACCTACTATGCTTTGTTAACTGTGTTGTGTCCTGACCCATGTATACGATGCCCCTTTTCTATGCCAATAAATGCTATTGATTGATTGATACTCCACAACCCAATCCCCAGACTATTCTCCCATGCCATCCTCAAATCATCCCAGGACATGTGTTAATGTTGCATAAACCTTGGAAACAAGTACCCAACAAAAATGGCTGTGTATTTTGTAACAGAATCTAATGGGGGAAGGGCCCTCATTACCTGCTGTATCATCCCCTGAAATGGAAGAAAATGCACCACCTGATTTATCTGGAGCCTTTGGGAGCATTAGCCTGTATTTTAGAAATTCTGCCTTGCCTCAGAACCCTCAGACATTTGCTCTGGAAAAGCGGGAACCACATGGAAAAGTCTGGGAGGGAAAGAGAAATCAGTAAATATTGTCTCCTTCCCTTTTTCAGTGTGAGCATTTGTGGAACGGTAATCTGGATTCAACACAATGGATAAAATCATACTATTACCCCCCCCCCCCCGGTCTCTGAGGAAAAGCTGACATAAAGGTAAAGCAGCAGGGGGAAAAATATATCAGGTTTCTCTTCTTTTCACCACTCCTTTACTTATCTCATCCTTCCATCTAGTTCATAAACTCTTATTTTTTTTGTTTCTTCATTCCTGCTGCTCCCATTAGTTAGATTAAATAGCAAATAAACTTAAACCATTAGGGTGTTAGAGCATCATACCAGAAAGAAAAGGCAAAAGTTTTCAAATGTTATGGATTTTTTTTTAAAACACCCTTCAGTGGTTTATAAACATATGTGGCTAGTACGGAGACATTTCTACCCACCTTTATAATACAAAGGTCCAAAATGAAACAATAGAATTAGCCAGCTATAGATTCAGGAGAGATAAAAGAAAATACCTCTTTGCACAATGTGGTATGCAAGGATGTGTGGCAGGTGTTCTCAGAGGGACATTTGTATTTAATTCAGCTTGGTTGTGTTTTAACTTGCTAAATTTAATTGTCTGTACTTGCAAAGTTATTTTAATTTAAAGCTCAGTGCCAGACAAAGATGACATTTTGTTGCCTGAAGGAGTGCCCCAACGGCACCTAGGGGACCAACACTTTAAAAAGTCTGTGGCACCATTTTGACACCATATCCTGCCTTCATCTATTCTCACTTCAGGTGCTGCCTGAAGCAGGCCATTTCATCTCTGGTCAAGCCCTGTTTAAACACCAAACTACAAAGTTCTGATTACATTAGAATTCTGCTATGGAAATTTCCATTCTGAAAGGTGGGGTTGAAGGAGCAGCAAATTCAAGCTCTTTCCCGCACCTTTTCCTTTTGGGGGGGGGCGTATTTTAGCTCACAGTTTTCCCAACCCACCTGCACTTTTAGTGACATTAGTTTTTAAATGGGCTTTTCCCCTAGGCATTCCCAGCCAATGAGGGATCACACAGCCAATGTAATGATCTCATGTAGTTATGCAATCAATCAATCAGATTTGGAGGTGATTGGTTAATTGGAAATCTAACACATTGAATGTTGATGTTGATATTTTCCCTTTGCAGTAGCTCTGTCTGAGAATTTTTATCAATGTACAGTCAATGCCAAATGCATTAATATTGTTGCATGACACCCCAATTTCTGAGCAGTCTGAGATTCAAGGTATCTGAAGAAGTGTGCATGCACACGAAAGCTCATACCAAAATATAAACTTAGTTGGTCTTTAAGGTGCTACTGAAGGAATTTTCTTATTTTGCTTCGACTCAGACCAACACGGCTACCTACCTGTAACTGAGATTCAAGGGGTTGCAGTTGCTTACCCAGGATTTGTGTTTCCTTTGGCATGAGATACAATGGAGACTGTGATGTCTTCAGGACATATGCTTCTTTAAACATCAAGAAGTATGAAAATATTGGTTTATTACACAGAAATGAAAGAGAAGTCGTATACAGTGGCTGCTTCAGGCAGCAAGGTTATAAATACTCAGGCAGCAAATAATCATTCAGTACATATACATCTCTTAATTCTATAGAGTAAAAGTGAAGAACACAGCCCTAATCTTGGGAAGACCCACACCTTTAGCTGAGTCAAAAGTTTACCTTAAAAGAGGTATTCATTGTCTGCTTGGAGACTGGTTCCTGCTGACAGGAGGTTGATAACTTTGGCTTTCTGGCAAATGCAAAGATTAGTGGTCTGATCTTTTCTGCAACTATTAGGGTCAGGATACTAACTGTTCTTTCCAGGTCGTGTAGGAAATAGGCATTTGTAGGCATTTGTACCAGGGTCACAGATGAAGGGTATATTTTATATTAACTTTATGCCCAACTGCACCAGTGCCGTGATCCACAGAAATAAACCTTGTAAAAGTTCCAGACGAGCACCCATTGTCACACAAACTAGAATTGGATTTTGCATTAATAAAATGTACTTTTTCTGGTGACCTGTATGAGATGAATTTAGTATCATGCGCTCTGGCTAATATTTGTTTTGACATGCTGAGTCTTCAGATGTATGCAGATTCATAATCTATCTGAGGGCTCATTGGTTACATAGTTTTATGCTATTATATTCATACATTTTCATTTCTACTAATGTCAACATGGTTAATGCAGTTTGTACAAGTTAAATTAAAATGAGTACAATTTTTAAACAGTTGGTCACAATTAGTACTTATTGAAATTTATGAAGGTTGAACACTTAATTATATACTTTATTTCCATCAGAGTTGGACATGATTTTCACTTGACTGCACTCATTCTCTTTTAGTTTTAGTCATCTTACTTAAACAGAATTATTTTAACAGAGTGACATTTTAAATATATGATCCAGTATAAATGGTACAGTTACATAGTACAGTGGTACCTATGGTTGCAGACACGATCCATTCCGGGGTGCCGTTTGCACCCCAAAAGGTCCGCAACCAGAGTGGCGCTTCTGCGCATGCGCAAAGTGCACAGAATGCTTCTGTGCATGCACACACGGCAAAACCCGGAAGTAAACACTTCCGGGTTTGCCACGTTCTTAACTTGAAAAGACGCAACCTGAAGCGGGCGTGTGACGACCCGTGTCCCACTCTGCCTTACTATCACTGCGACACAGGAATCCAGAGGGGAAAACACCCACCCTCTTCTCCTGCCGCCTCAAAAATAAACCCCTTTTCCTAATGGGTTTCTAAGTAAGGAGAGCCTTCCAGCCTACGTGGCCTGGTACCTTAAGAAACTCTAGGCTGTCCCCCAGGAATAACCTCTTGCCTCCTGTAAAGGGTCTCCCTCAGTTGGATTCCCCCACTGTAGAAGTTTGCCCTAGGCACTCTGGCAACTTCTTGGCACCTCAGGTTACCCTTCTAAGCCTCCTCCGTGTAACTTCAGGACACAAACCACCACCTCCCTGCCTGAGGTGAGTTTGGCCCTCTCTTGAGTCACCACGGCTGTGAGTCCTGGTACCTCGCTGGAAAAATACAAACGGACCTCTTGTTGGCAAAAACAGAGATGAAGTTTTATTGTGTTAAAAACATAAGTGATTCTTTAACGTGTCATTTATTAATTAGCTTTGTTCCAGTTGTACAAAATAAACTCAGTCAAACATTTAACTTTAAGTTTTCCTAGCCTCTTAACTGTCTTCATATAAGCCACCACATAACACCACACCACACCTTCCTCCCTCTCCCTCCTAACTGACCAAAACCGACACTCCCTCCTTTCAAACCGGGCACAGTCCCGCCCCCATCAGAGTTCTATGCCAGTCAGGCTGGAGGTGGGTTAACTCTTTGCCAGCCGGGCAGAAATAAACATTTTAAAAGTGCTTCAATTTGTCACAGGGCGCAACCAGAGGTACCACTGTATAATAATACAGGGTGGACAAAATTGCTACCACTAACACATACTAGAGGTTTGCACCAACCACATGATTCTGTGTGGACCCTGCTTAGGAAGAGAATGAGATTAGGTTCAAAGCACTTCTGAGGATGCCAGATTCAGCTCAGGATACAAATGTGAATCCTAATTCAGAAAAATAACGTTTTGTGCCTCTATTAAAAAATGATTTTCTTCCCCCTCCCCTTTTGACAGAATTGGATGAAATTTATAGATGTGCTAGCTCCTCTTGTGTAGAAAATATGTACCAAATTACAAACAAATGGAAGCTGCAGTTTTTATGTCGAGAATCTTGCATGGCAACCCCTCTGGAGGTGATAAATCTTGTCAAATTTCAGGAAGAGGGGCACAGCAAGGTTTGCCCCCCGCCCCACAGTTGGTATGGTGAAAAATGATTCACTTAATCTCCCTTCTTGTTTTATGTGCAATATATGAGGGAGGTATTCCTAAGTAAGAAACCTGTTATATTAAAAGAAAAATTGGTATGTGGTGTGTGGGTGCACACACCACGCACCTTTAAAGCTATTTGGGGGGAGGGTGAAGTGATGAACTAAGATGATTTTTGTGTGTGGTTTTTTTTGCAATTTTTTAATATAAAAATTGCATTAAAGTGGTGTCCCTAGGAAATTAATACGCAAAAATTTGAAAGGATGGGTGCAGAGGCTAGAGGGATAGAATGAATTGGGGGAAAGCTTTAGTCTTGTATTGTGTTCAACTGGCACCAAACGTCAGAGAAACCATTCATCTTTCTAAGGAAGTGTAACTATCAGAATTTGAAAAGGGCACAGAACAAGCAAGAAAAATGTGTTAGACAAGCCATGGATCAGCTTTGGTTCTTGATTTGGGATTTGTCTAAATCTTTGTGGCCCCCTCCCCCTAATTTTACTAT
Source organism: Zootoca vivipara (assembly GCF_963506605.1). Taxonomy (NCBI): domain Eukaryota; kingdom Metazoa; phylum Chordata; class Lepidosauria; order Squamata; family Lacertidae; genus Zootoca; species Zootoca vivipara. The sequence continues at coordinate 79,983,291 of NC_083277.1, read as the reverse complement.
CACTGGAATAGAAGTGATAGTCCACTGGACTGGCTACTATGAGAAGGCAGCCCGGAAAAGCTCTTTGCAACCTTATGGATATGTTAGTGTTGCCAGGTCAGGTAGTGTCTGCAGCAATAATAAAAACACAGGAAGGACAGGGATTCATCTATCCACCTGTTTTCATTACTACCGTACATTATGCCTGTGGTGCAGACAGCACTATGGTAAATTATGTTAGTCCTTCACCATACTGCTTTAGTACTGCTACAGGGTAAAGTCATATTATCTCCTAACAGACCAGAAAAGGCTGTGTTCTCTCACATATTGCGAGGAAGCGAAAAGATGGTACATAATTTGGTATGTTGTCTTCAGCAAGCATTGGGGGAGGTATGCAAACGCTGATGTGTTTTGACATTTTCCTACGCAGTGAATTCTCCAGCTGAATGACTATATTCCAACTCAAGAGATTTCAATCATGCTAATACTAATTACTTAGGGGTTTCGTATCATGGCACTAGGGCAGGGACATCCCCCCCCCCCGAGAATGCTGCATTGATCATGACCCACAGGAAGCATAATGAAAGATGGACAGATACTACAGCAGTTGCTCTGTGTCCTTTCTTACCATAGCTGATGGGTAGGAGACATTCCCGTGTACAGGAAAATACCAGAGATCAGAAGTTGTTTTTTTCAAACTTCTGTAAATGTAGCTCTCATTTGCATCATTTAGTTAGTTAAATGTCACTTTTTAAATATGAATGTATTAAATGTCAGCAGAGCGGGATCATTTGAATACTTATTTTCTCTCCCTATTATTTTCTTAGCATCTTCCAATTATTAAGGGCATTTCAGCTGTTGATTGCTTGTTTTTCTTGATTGGGACCTTTGTCTGTTTAATTATGTTTTAAAGAAATTAAATTCAAATTCAGTCAGGCTCAGAAGTCGTCCTTAATGCTGCCTGTATTTTGCCGTTCTTTCGTTCCTTGCATACAACAAGAATACACACAATGGAGCATTATTGAGAACACAGTGCAGACCCCCACAGAGAGGCAATTTATCTTGTGCTATAGATGATCCTGCCTCGTGTCCACAGTGCACTTGGTCACAATGTGCTTTCACGTTAGCATGCCTCATCAGAAGCCTACGACGAAAGAGCCAATTAATTGCAACTACGATTGCCGCTATCAAATTATCAATCTTGTGAGAAATCTGATTTTCTAATTAATCTGGGAGCATATGTGCATTAATCTGTCTGCTACTTCTGCTCTCTAATGAGACAGATACTTAGAATGCTTTCTTAAGAAATAATAATAAACTGACTGGCTGTGCATGACACTGTAGGCTAATTAATAAAATAGTGGCAGCTCTTCGATTTCCCTGGGCTGAATATCTTACATCTTTAACATATTATTTACCATTTGTAGCTTTAGATCTGTATCGCGGGGATGCGGTTGATAGTGTAAATTTGGCAATTAGCACTCTTGAAGTGAAATGAGAATGTGCAACTGGTGCTGCTTGGGAAAATATTCTCACACTACTCTGCAAATGTAATGCAATGCAAGAGCAAATGGTCTGTTAATACTGACATCTAGTGGCATATGGGTCCTCTGTCTATAATGAAGGACCAAGTATGATGTGATCATAGAAGGCTTTTCTGGGTGGGGGAAATCAATGTGGGTTCTAGAAGAATGGTAGGGATTTGTCATTGATATAGATTAATTCTGTATAAGGCTACTGAAACTGGATGTGGAAGAGAAATTTAAGAAAAAAAGACAGAAGCTATCCCAAAGGGGATTTTATGAGCCTTCTGTCACCAACTGCAACATCTATCTGTATAGCAACCTTGTTTCCCTTGATAGCTCTTGGTTGTGGGGTTGTTTGTTTTTTAAATATTCCTTAGTATAGACTGCATGTAAAAAGAGCAAACAAGGTGAGGGATCAAATCTGATTCCAGAAACCAGATTTTAAAAGGGCATTGTAATAATTCCAGGTGGTAAAATAAAGGGAGAATTGACAAAAACACTTTCCAGCAATCCTTAACAAACTACCGGATAAATAAATGCTTGGAACTTCTGGTGCCCAAATAAATGAAAGAATAATGCAGTGGTAGCTTAGTTTAAGAACAGTCCAGTTTAAGAACGATTTGGTTTACAAACTCCGCAAAACCGGAAATAGTGTCTTGGTTTGTGAACTTTACCTTGGTCTAAAAACGGAATCCAAATGGTGGAAGGGCACCGGCGGCAGGAGGCCTCATTAGGGAAAGCGCACCTCAGTTTAAGAACGGTTTTGGTTTAAGAACAGACTTCTGGAATGGATTAAGTTCGCAAATCTAGGACCCTCGTACCTATGGGACCGCCTCTCCCAGTATGCCCCACGGAGGACCTTAAGGTCCATAAATAGCAACATCCCAGGCCCTAAGGAAGTCAGATTAGCCTCAGCTAGAGCCAGGGCCTTTTCATCATTGGCTCCGGCCTGGTGGAACGCTCTGTCTCATGAGATTAGGGCCCTGCGGTATTTGATTTCTTTCCGCAGGGCCTGTAAGACAGAGTTGTTCTGCCTGACCTTTGGCCTGGAATCAACTTGATCCCCTCCCCCCTTTTCCTTTTCCTGATGAGGCTGCATTTTAATTTTAATGTTGTATTTAATCTTTTTTTAAAGCTGTATTTTAATTAATTGTTTTATATTCGGTGTTAGCCGCCCTGAGCCCGGTCTTGGCTGGGGAGGGCGGGGTATAAATAAAATTTTGTTGTTGTTGTTGTTGTTGTTGTTGTTGTTGTTGTTGTTGTTGTTGTTACCATTGTAGATTATTATTCTCAGGAACCACTTTGAGGTCTCCACAGGCAGGAGGACTAGAGCAGACTCAGGGCCCAAGACCCAGGTCCCAGGAAGTGAGAAAATGACTGGCAGGAGCAGAGACAAAAGAGACCCAGTTGTCAGGCTTCCAGATGAAATTCATCCTCAGGTGCCAGGTTCTGCAATGGAACAAAGCAAGTTTTGTAGGATCTAAAAGGCCACAAATACCTCTTTCTTGGGTAAAGTGGGGGAGAGGGTGGTGGCCGAGTAGTTACAGAAATTCCTAGAGCATATGAATTACCTGGATTGATTTACATCTGGGTTCAGGCACAGTTTGGGGACTGAATAAGTCTTGGTCAACCTGATGGATGACCTATATTGAGAGCAGGACAGTGGGAATGTGAGTCTGCTTCTGCTTTTTGATTTCTCTGTGGATTTTGAAATAATTATTATTATTATTATTTATTATTTATACCCCGCCCATCTGGCTGGGTTTCCCCAGCCACTCTGGGCAGCTCCCAACAGAATTAACACAATGAAACATCAAACATTAAAAACTTCCCTAAGCAGGGCTGCCTTCAGATGTCTTCTAAAAGTCAGATAGTTGTTTCTTTCCTTGATGGGAGGGCATTCCACAGGGCGGGCACCACTACCGAGAAGGCCCTCTGCTATGGTATCGTCCTGGACTGGCTCTGTGGGATAGGTACTGGGACATTGTTTTGCAGTGGTTCCGCTCCTATCTAGAGGGTCTTGTCCAGAGAGTAGTTTTGGGGTAATGTGTTTACACTATGGTATATCAAAAGGTACACTCTTGTCTCCAGTGCTGTTTATATGAAGCCACTGTGTTTGGTCATTGGGAGTTTGGGGAAAAGTGTCACCAATATGCTGATGACATGGATGCTGATGACTATTTTCCCAGAACATTTGAATCAGGGGAGGTTTTTCATGATCTGGGCCATTGCAATGCAGTGTAGTGGGGGACTGGATGAGGGCCAATAAACTGAGCTTGAACTCTGGGAAGAAGGAAGCACTGCAGGTTAGTGGTTGCTGTGTCTGGGAGATCAGCCAATTGCCAGTTGTGGTTGGTATTGGGGGTGCTCTTGGATCCATCTTTGTCCCTGAAATGTCAGGTGGCCTCAAGAGACAGGAGTGCTGTCTGGCAGTTATGGCTGGTATGTAAACTAATACTGTTTGTGTATTAAAATTTGTTTTTTGATTTGTTTAAGCTATGGAGAGCTATGACACATTAGAATGTGCAAATCCATTTGATAGCTAAACTCTAATCTGCCCATTAGTCCAAGTTTCAGATCATTTTCTATGCAAAGATTAAACAGTCTTCAATACCAGTCAGTTTAATAGGGCTTGCACAGGAGACCATCACATTTCCCAAGTCTTTGTGCATTTAGCCTAAATGCTGCTTTCTATTGCAGCATATATATTTTATCCACCATGACTCATTAAACCACAATTCTAAGTTAATGGAAAGTGTGTATCAGCATTAAACAGAGCCCAAGTAAATAAAAATCTAGAACTGATGCTTTACTGATATTTTCATACACAATCACTTGATAGGCGTGATTTCTGATTTAATCATTGTCAAAAGTGATATTGAAGAACAACAATGCTTCCTTTAGTTCCACTGTTCTGCACTTTGCATGTCCATTCTGCCTTTTAAAAGAGTCCATTGGAATATTGAGAACAAACAAAATTCATTTGCAAAAAAACAAAACAAAACAAAAAGAAATAAAGCATTATAAATTGCTAGCATCTTTCACAAAATATGAAGAATCTATAACATTGTATTATCAAGAACTTGGAGGGATTGGGTGAATGGTTACGTATGCAAATCTCAGAGAATGAATTAATTCCTTTTGTAAATTTTAAGATAATTAGTTTAGAATCCTGATTGAGACCTGGAGTAATATTCAGTCATGTTGGTATGTTATTAGAGATGATTGACATTAAGCTGAACATAAAGGATATTAGCTTCATTTAATCATCATTATTTGCAGAAGCCCTTGTTTGTCTTCAAGCCTAGGATATAAAAAATGCATGGCATTTGGGGGAAATACATAGGTATGTAGTGGGAACCTTGCCAATGAGCCAAATTAATGTGGACATTCTATTCTGCATACTTACCTTCTTCTAATACCTAAGGCCAGGCTGGTTCTTTCCTGTTTAACTACATTGTAGGTAATGAGCAGAGTGACATTCATAGAGTATAACAACCTCTGAAGTAACGTATGCACTACAAAGAGATACGAGGTGATTTTCCAAGGTGATTTTTGTAGATACTGTTAATGACAGCAATGCCAATGCCGGTCTTAAAAGTAAAATAAATAAATAAATAAATAAATAAATATATTGTGACCTTTATATACATTGTGTTTTGTGGAAATCACTTACTCCCAAGTAATTGTAACAAACAATTATTAGTTCATATTAGACTGTGAACTCTCACACATAAAATTGAACTGCAGGCACTAAAACGAAACTTGACACTGAATTTCTCATTCAGCAAAGTACCATTATGAAATAGCATATGGACTAAATTTCAGTAGAATTCAAAAAAAATCACAGCTCTCTGTTGGGACCACGGAACACATCCTTCTTTTTTCAAAGAAAAAGAGGTATTATGTCATATAAATACCAAGTCAAAACAATGTATAAAGAAACAAAATTGTATGACTCTGATGTCAGCAAGTGCTACAGTCCTTCCATGTTTACATGGAAGTAAGTCATTGATTTCAATGTGACTTGGAGCTAAATCTGTCATTAGAAAGCACGTCAGGGTTTCAATTTGTTTATTTAACAATAAATAACACATACAAAGGGGATGTGCCTGTCAATGGTCCCATTGATGTTTACCAGTACAAAGTGTATAAGCAGCAATGAGGCACTTGCTTCTACTAGTGTACCAACTTCCCTCCCATACTGGCAACATGATCAGTCTTCTGCCCAGGTACAAGACCAGCACAACCTGAATGTGGTGCCCACCAGGAGGGCATGAAGTAATCACTGGTTCCTTAAAAATTGTCACTGGTGAATGACACCTGGGTTGCTATTTAGGTTAGAAAACAGGTTTTGTCTCTCACATTTTGCACCCCGGGGCCCATGCAAATACATTGTAAACCCATCATTTTTAAAAATTGGTTATGAGTGGATAAAGCAGGTAGGCGATGCTATTGATCTACTTTGGCTCCATCTTAAGTCATATATGACATAAAGTATGTGGAAAGTAAAGATGAAGCTTATGGGGGAGCGGGGCTCAGTGCTATTTAGACACTGACAAGTAGCTCATTGTTGGGAATGACGTGCTGAGGTTTGGACTTCCCCAGGGCAGACAGTCAGCTATTTGTTGTTGCGAGGGATGTGCTACTGTACATACACTTCTCAGCCCATGTAGTTTGATTACAAACCATGCAGGCAATATGGGTCACCTGTTGTCATTGTGGGGGGCCCCGCCCACCTGTCAATTTTGGCCTGTGTGTGTTTGTAGTTAAAGATCTGGCCTGCTTGACAGATCCAGTTCTTTACCCTCGATGTACATAAAGTGTAAAATGATAGCATACAGTGGCTCCCATTGCTCAGATTGTTCAGTAATAATGGCTTTTATTTTTTAAAAAAAACATTGTGGGAAATGAGTTCAGTCAAACACATACAGAACATAAGCAGGACTTGATGTGTGAATAATCAAAACTCAATCAGTGTTCTTTTTCTTACACTTCTCAGCATCTTGAAAACCTACCGTAGACATAAAATTTAGTCCAACAAAATGAAAGACAGCAAGATGGATTAGTTCACTTCCTGGGTTTTCCCTTTACGTGGGTGAATTGTATGAAAATTACTTGTAAGGGTCAGGCAAAATCTGGCTTTCCATATTTCTCATAGAATCCAGTAGTTCATTAGATTCAGCTGGGAAGTCTGATGTGATGAACTAGTCAGATTTGACTATGCTTCAAATTATTTTTGACATGGCAAATTGCTGTTCTACTCAATAGTCTGGGTCTAACAGAGGGTGTAAATTCACATTGCTCCATTTAACAGCCCTGGAGCTATACCAGGTTAAGACCACTGAACACTGGATCACATTCTTCTCCTGACAATAAGGTAGCTTTTTTCATTCTGCATGGTGAATAGCTGGTTCAGTGATACATAAAAGCACTTGTGAGCCTTTCAGTGGTACTCCTCATGGCACACCAATTAGACAGTGAAAAACTTTAAGAAATGAGCTGGACCAAACTGATGTGAAAGGGCAAATGTCACAGAATGAGTTGGTAAACTGAATCTTCAAAAGTGGCCTTCATTAATCTGTGCATTTAAAAAATAAACCATGCTGCTTTCCTTTAGCTTAAAGTATCTTACATAAATAAAATAGATATAATAAATTTAAAACAAAAATACAATGAAAACATAACTAAAACGACAGCATCGAATTGCCCACTGAATGACCTGGTAACTAGCCTGCCACTTCACAAGCTTTTTCAGACCTTTCCAAAGGTGACTAAGGCAGAGACAAAATAAACTTCCTTAGGTGCTCAAATGTGGCTCTGAATAGTATATTCCTGAGCAGTTAAGACAAAATGAATAGACCAAGGCTGAGCATCTGCCATGTTTCACCTGCACAGTATGCAACTTTGAATCCTTCATTGCCAGATGAGTGTTATCTGAAGCAGCATGGGAGCCACTGATGTGGCAAAGCTACACTAATCCCTGCTATATGCAAACAGGGCAGAGGCAGAGCCCAGAGTGCCAGGGCGTTTCCGCTGTTTTGTTTCTTTTAATGATTAGATGTAAGCAAGATCCTAAACTTAGGCAATCAAGAATCCAGCTCATGATAGCCATAGACTGGAATGTAACAGCTATCACCTGCTCACACATTCTTCCTACATGGAGGAAATGAATGAGAGGGCTGTGGCAGAACAACTGCAGACATTCCTGGATAAAACTGTTCTGAAGAAGTGTGCATGCACATGAAAGCTCATACCAATGACAAACTTAGTTGGTCTCTAAGGTGCTACTGGAAGGTTTTTGTTTTTTTTGTTCTGGATAAAACTGATTATCTGGATCCATTCCGGAGGTGGCTGCCTCAAAGGTAGGCTGGCCCCTGAGGTTTGGTTTGCCTTCACTAGGGACCGAGCCTTTAGCATGGCTGGCACTGTCCTGCGAAAGTCCTACTGGTAGAGGTTTGGTAGGAACTGCCCCTTCCTTCATTTAAATGTCTTCTGAAAACTATCTTATTTAGGCAAGCCTTCACAAAATGGCTCTTTCACCAGCCATGTCTACTGATGTTTCAGTGATGTTTTTATGGATACTTTTATGTTTTTTTATTATATTCCGTATGTCACATACCACCTTGATATATGTTATGAATGAGCAGTTTATATTATTTTGATTACATAAATGAATGAATAGACAGACTCATTAAGAACATAAGAAGCACCAGCTGGATCAGGCCAGTGGCCAATGGCCTATCTTGCCATGTCCGTGGGAAGCCCACAAGCAATAGCTCAGTGCAACAGCACTTTCTGCCCTTGGGATTGCCAGCATCTGTTGTCCATCGAAGGCAGAAAATAGCCATCATGACTTGTAGCTGTTGATAGCATAGTAGGATATGAATTTACCCAATTCTCTTTTAAAGCAATTCAGTATTGAGTCCATGATATTACTTCTTGGGGGAGTAAATTTCCTAGGTGAAGTATGAAAAAGTACCATATTTTTTCCATGTATAAGACAATGTTTCCAGAATTTTCTTGCCTCAAATTGGGGGTTGTCTTATACACAGAGTTATTCAGTAAGTCTGGTACGAGGAAGCATAGTCAAGGATTCCCCCCCCCCAAAAAAAAGCTCAACAACTACAAAGTATTGATTTCTAATTTCTTGGCTCCCAAAAATAAGGGGCCGTTTTATTACATGGGGACATCTTCTACATGGAAAAATAAGGTATATTGTTCTGTCTGTCCTGAAACTTCCAACACTCGGCTTCATCAAGTGGCATTGGAAAAACTACTTTTCCTCTGCCTCAGTTCCACGTGTCTAAAATAGACATGTCTAAAAGTATCTCTTGCCTGTGAGCCTCTCTGAGGACTAACAAAATGAAAACAGTAAAGTGCTCTTAATATTGAATGGGCTACATAAATTATTATGATAATTACAATGGTCCTTATGAGATGGAATGTATCCCTCCCTAATGTTCTTTTATTCCAAAACCATGGCATTATACCCACTCTTCTCTCCATGTTTTTGTTTGGCATAGCTGCACTGCAGTATTTAAATGCCTATATCTAGAATCTGCTGTCACTTAATGATTCACAAAATACTTCATAGGATGGGGAGGGGGAATGTGAAGGTCAAAGATGATACCAAACATCATGTAAATAACACCAGCGTTTCAGAACTGTTGAGATGTAAGGACAAAGAAACGGTTCTGTGGCACTACTATCTATCTACATTGAAGTCTACTTCACATTTTTGCTGGCTCTCATTCTTTGATTTTTGGCTCATTGCTTCCTTATCTAGTCAGAAATGATGAATCTGTGAAAGGATATGTTGTAGTTGAGCTATTTAACCGCTTAACTCCCTGGGCTCTTTGTCAATACTTGGCCAAGCAAACAAACACATAGTTTAATAACAAAAAAAGTAAGGGGCAGGGGGTTCAGTAACATGCAGCCTTCAAAAATAAGAATGAGTTAAGCATGAGCACATTTTCCATCCAGGAGTCTTTTGCCTCGTGGAATTGAAAGATTCAGAGTAATAAATCCTCTCCAAATGTATAGCGGTACAATAGCTGCATCCTTTTTTTCTTACCCAAATCCCTAGTGTTTAGTTAGAAGCTCAAACATTTTCTAAGGCACTCCAGTATAAATTAGATCATCTCCAGATGTTTTGGTACCGTGAAGAGAGAAGCTCAAATTCACTTTTAATGAACCGTATTTTAATGTCAGTCTTCCCTATCTCCTTAAATGACAAAGAGCTCATCAGACTTTGTAATGAATCCCACAACTGTATCATTTTCAACCCAGTCATTTATTGAGCCTCCCTCCTTGTATCTATGCTGGTCCACGGTAGCAGCAGGTTGACAGCCTAAGTAAACTACACTGAAGATTTGTTAGGCGAGCTCGGAGCATTTAAAGAAATGTCACTGGAAACAGCAGGATGTGTTGAAATGCAGAGTTCTAGACAGGAGAACAGGTGAACAAGGGGCTGGTGAAATAAAGGAATGCACAAAGAGCCATAAAGGCAGCAGTGAACAGAAGTTGGGGAGCAAATAATATTGGAAGCGATGTTCAGTTCAGTGGAAAATCACAAAAAATAATAATAATGCAGTGTGTGTAGGGCAGGAGGGAAAATACCGAACACATTTAATTAACTACAGTCCTATGGACACTTCCTTATCATGTTTACTTACTTAGGAACAAGCATCACTGAGGCTAGTAAGAATTAATTCCAAATAGACTTATGGCCAACCAAACTTATTTGTCTAATCCTGTCTACTCCAGGGGTAGGCAACATGGATAGTCAGCTCCAGGTGTTGGCCATGCTGGCTGGGGTTTTATGGAAGTCCAGCAATGTCTGAAGAGCACAATATTGCTTACCCTGGTCTTGTCTGGCAGGCAATGGTCAAGACTCAAGACAGATGTTCTTTTCCCAGCCTGACTACCTGAGATCCTTTCAGTTGACACCTTGAAGACTGAACTGAGATGAAGCGCATGTGTACTCCCACTGAGCTATAGACCATCACCAAATCATAGGTACCTGTTGGCTGCTGGTGGCGGGTGGCATGGGATACAGAGAATATACCTAAGAATTGCAGGTTGCTTTGTCAAATTTTACCGAGTTCTTTTAGCTATCATTAAATGTCTCCAGTTAAGTTCTCCCTTTAAAATAGATGCGGGAAACTTGACCACATCACCTGCCTCCAAATAAAAAAGTGACATATATGATTGTTATTAGATATGTTTGGTTCTTCTTATGGCATCTTCATAATCCTTTGGTTACTAAGGGTTCTCCCACCAGTTTGCACTTCCATGAAAGGAACAGGTGTTGATGGGGAATACTTCTTGATCAATCTGTCACTTGAAGTCCAGGCGACCTTGGTGGATAGCAGTGCCTATTTCTAGCTATTGTTAGTTCACCAGTGATTGCCCTTGATAAGAATAGTTTGGCCATTGTGATCCATGCTTCTATCCTCACAACATTCTTGTGAGGTAGAGAGAAAGTAACTGCCCCAAGGTCTCACATTGAGCTTCATGGCTGAGTGGGAAGTTGAATTTGGGTCTTCCACATTCCTATTCTGCTTCTCTAACCACTGTAGACATGGGCTCTCACCAGCTCTCCAATCTCCCCCCACCCTCCACCGAAGACATATGGAGCTGTAATAGGAAATGAATTAGTATCTGTGTAGTATTTTCGAAGAGGCAAAGGTCATAGCTGGATTTGTTATGGTATCTTTGATGGTGTTTTCACCCTTCGCTGAATGCCATTTCAGGTCTGAAACAAAGTTTTGTAGCTTCTGCAATTCAGTATCTTTGGATTTGCTAGGATCAAAGTGTAGCTCATATTTAGAAACATTAGGTAATGTGTCCATACTCAGGTTCAGCTCAAACAGACTTGTTCACAGCAATCCATTTCCTTCATTGGGTTCCCAATGATAGTGGCTTTCTCATTTGCAAATTTCAAGAAACCCAGTAATTAATTGCTGGAAAGAATACTTGTAAGTTCAAGTACTAAAATGGATAGTTTTAGTGGCTAACTCTCAAAGCAAAATATTAAGCTGCATGAGTACAACGTAACTGTTTTGATCATCCAAGGTTGTCGTGCTTCGCTCTGTAGACAAAACTGTTCTTCAATTAGAATGAAACTGCCAGTAATAGGTGGTCAGTTTCCTTCTGTACTGAGTAGAAGTCTTGACCTTGACACTGGTTGAAAAGAAAATCATGTCTAAAAGGTGAATAATTGGCATGGAACACCTGCTTATGCAGGGGTCTGGCGGTGCTTATAAGGTAATCATGGCTGCCCTTTAGCCTTCCTCTCACTATGAGGTAGCTGTAATTCAGTGCCAGATAGACTGGTTGGTTAAACAGAAACATGATATCTTTATTTTTCCTTGCGCCCTTTTCCTTCAGTGGTTGCCTTTGAAACAGACATCAGGGTTTGAGGAAGGGTCGCAGTTCAAAAGCTTAATGCGTGTTTTGCATGCAGAAGTTTCCAGTTTCAATTCCCAGGATCTCCAGGAAGGGCTGGAAAGACCCCTACGTAAGACCCTGGTAACTGGTTTCCAGTCATAGTAGACCAGACGTAGGCAGGCTAAGCTTGCAGAACCTACTTTCTTTTCAATAAAAAAGTATTCATTTATTAATTGTATATATTAGTAATCATATAACATACATTCTTTCCAAGAAGTGAGGGTGCCCAAGATGTACCGATAAGGCACTGAAAATCTCTGAATCGTCCCCACAGCCTAATCACAAACTACAGAAGATTTTGTTTTAAAATCTAAAAGTGTCATGTAAAGCTAACCCCCCCCCCCAAAAGCAAAAAACAACACTACAGAGCTCTTCAGAACTCGGCAGGCAGCTTTCTAGAAAGCATCACATTGTAAGGCCTATATAGATGTTTAACAGATACTAAAACTGACAGCCATACATCCAGTGGCGGAGGTACCCTCTCCAACACCCGGGGCGGGATGCTGAGGGGTGGCGCAAACCACCCAGTGATGCACATGTGACATCCATATGGACCGTGCATATGCGGCATCCTATACAGATATGCGGCATCCTGTACGGTCGCCGTGCGAGTGGCATCCATACTGACTGTGTGCGCCCTCGACCACTCTACAGCTGGGGGGAGGCAGGGGCCATCTTGTCACCCCCACAGAGTGGCACCCACTCTGCCCCCCACTTCGTACGCCCCTGCATACATCAATCTCCCCCTTCTATAATGGTAACAGCTTACCAGTGTGACCTGATAGCATGATATTGTGCCAACCTGCACCCAAGTCAATGCCAGGAATGGCTAAATCTGTAAGTTCTGGGTTCTCTCGACTTCTCACATTTCTTTATCTGTTTCCGGTTTTTGTTTCCAAGTTGTCATGAAAATGAGACTTTTAAAATGTGTTTGTGGGAGGGGGCGTTATTGGTTTGTTTTTCTTTTTATTATGTGTTTTATCTTCTCAGTTTGTATTTTTCTGTTGCGAACAGCACGGGGATCTTTGGATGAAGGGTGGTATACAAATTTAAGAAACAGGTAAATAGAAAATGGAAATGAGTGTACATTTCTACCACCATGCTAAACTTTATATGCAATTTTGCATCACCGTGTATGCCTAATGCACAGTGCACTCTCAACACACACATTTTTGTCTTGTATACACATTTTTGTGTATGCTTTCTCCTAATGTTTGTGTTTTGGGGGTGGAGAACTGTACTGCAAGATATGAGAAAGCAGCGTTTCAGCTCATGTATTGTAAGCTGAACCAAATTTGTCACCCAACCTTAGAGAACAACAACAACAACACAACATTTTGATATTCAGACATGATTAGATTGTAATAGACATTAATGCCATTTTCTATGACAGTCACATTTATATAATGTCTAGTTCTGGCCTAAATGCCCATCTGTTAGAGCTGTATTCTGTAGGTCCACTATATAACCCTGTGAATGCATAGTGGCACACTGACAACTTTAATTTTGTATGCAGCCATTTGAGGGAAAGTATGCATCATGATTATTGGGTAATTGTCTTCACTGTACTGTATTAAACCTGGGGAAACTGCTGTAAGCCAAGGCAACAGCAAAATAATAGCTGTTCTCTGGAAATGCTTTCTGTAGTACCTGCCATAGTTATTACCTGTACTGTATCCCTTTTATTAAATTCTGTATCTGAGATTCAATTGTCTATTCAATAACATCAAGCATTAGTCAGATAACAGGCTGACATAAATATTGATTTACTCTGACTGATAATAGAATCAATCTCTCCAAGGCCCACGAAAATACTCTTTATTGAGGAGTCTATTCAATAAGCATCTGTGCAAGCCCTTTATATGTGTGTGGGGTGCATAATGTATATGAAATGTATGTTATAAGAACACATAAATCAAGTGGTGCCCAGCTAAAAAAGACCATTCTATTTCAGTATTCAAGAGGTTTCCTTAGCAATAGATTCGATGCTTATCCATAAGCAGTAATTGCAATAAAATATTATACAGCACAAGATAGCACTATTAATCAACACAACTGATTTCTTTTAAGTGAACTACATATGTATTGGATTGCGTTAATACTTCTTGTGCATTTTGTATGAAAATTAAGTGCTATAAAGTGATTTTTTTATTGTTGAGGGAACAAAAAATATCAAAGGGAAGTGAAGTAGCTCCAGTGCTTAGATAATGAACTACTGGAGGATGCCAATCTCAATGGTTTGAAGTATTGCATTTGAAATAAAGAGATGTAATACCGAAGTCTTTGTCCTAGAATATAGGGCAAGACTATATCATTAGAATGGGACAGTACAAACATGAGCAATCTACTCCAGATTATGATTAGCTTTGAGAATGTATTATGTTCTGTATATTAATTTGCATGCTATTTGCATATGAGTGGGACATCAGTTACATGAGATCTCTTCTGTTATAATGGCTGTGCAATTTTATTCACTGAGAAAAATAAAAGTTAGTATTACTTTTCTTAGTGTGCTTTGGAGACTTTAATCAGCTCAATGACATCTTACTATACACTCTGACAGTGTAATCCTAAATATTTCTACTCAGAAGTAAGTCCCATTGTGTTTAATGGAGCTTGTTTCCAGGTATATAGGTGTATATTCTTATTCTTATTATTAATAGGCTTGCAAGGGATTTTCCAAATATATATTTTTAAAAAGAGAAATCCCCTTCCACACAACTGAATGTTATCACACCGATCCTATAAGAGTATATTTTGCATTCCCAAGAGATCATATGGGGGGATTTAATTCATAATTCTTCATACACCTATTCCCCTGTCCATCTTATTTCTAGAAACTACTTTTTCTTCTGTATCTGTGTCCTCTATTATATTTTCTTTCTGTTTTGAAGCAACAGATTACTATTAAAAAAAGAAGAAGAACTGTCACATGAAAAGTGACAGGTGGCTCCGTCTGGAACCTTGACATATTTTCACATATGCACTTTTGTTTTCCACACTTGACTTCACCCACATTTCTGCAGATTCATTTTTAACCGGTTTAGCACTACCAGTTCATACTGATGAAGTGGCAGGACAGAACCTATACAAAATAGAGCAGCATTGTGCTTTCAGTATGGTACAACTTTCAGAATATATGATTAATGTTGAGTCACTGAATAAAAGGCTGCTTTTTAAACTTTTTTTTAAAAAAGTAACTGCATTACAGGACCAAGTTGGAGGGTTTTTTCTCTCTAGTATTTTCCTGTGCATTGTTCCTGAGTTGAATTGCATTGTTTTTTCTTTAGGACTTGGTAATATTCACAGGTTTAACATGCAAGTACGTAAAATTAGAAAAAGAGAGAGTCATATTTAATTCATAATTCTTCATACACCTATTCCCCTGTCCATTTTAAAAAGGACAAAACTGAAGAAACCACCAAAATATTTCAGTGTTGGTGTCAAAAAGTGACCTGTCAGCATGTATAGACTATAAAATTAGGCACAGAATTAGAGTCAATATCAATAATATATTTATTACTGGTGTGCATTGGATCTGTGGGTCACCCTGCATTACAAAGGGAATTGAGGTGATTTGCGAAGGTTCCCAAATTTCTGAATCAGATTGTACTATTTATGTCTTGAGGGAATCTCTAAACGTCCAAGTGGCTGTCACTAGGAAAACACCCAGAGCTACAGAAGGTCGAGAGTGGACAGGTTTGGCTTTTAATGTGAAAATTAGAAGAATCATGGTTCAGAGGTGGGACAGTGCCAGGTTAGGGGGGGGGCTCAGGAACTTGTTCTCTGATAGGCTTTCATGGGTAAACAACTTGAAAGCAGCATCAGTGGATGCCCATTTTTCTTTTCCCCTTATTTGCCACTGTCACCAAAAGGTAAGATTGCAGCCAGGTCCCTCAGGCAGATATCAAGAAGACAAAGAAGAACAGTTTGGACTTGATATTCCATCTTTCACTCCCCTTAAGGAGTCTCAAAATGGCTAACAATCTCCTTTCCCTTCCTCCCCCACAACAAACACTCTGTGAGGTGAGTGAGGCTGAGAGACTTCCGAGAAGTGTGACTAGCCCAAGGTCACCCAGCAGCTGTATGTGGAGGAGCGGGGAATTGAACTCGGTTCACCAGAGTACACCGCTCTTAACCACTACACTACGCTGGCTCTCAACATCAGTGGTCTTGCTAGATACTGGGGCCCTAGCAACTGCTCAGGAATGCTGGCTGCTAACAGTATTCCTGATGGCTAATGCAGTGGATTGCAGTGGTCTTAACCCTTGTGAAGGACTTAACATTAGGAAGAACTTTCTGTCTTCAAAGGTGGTAGACTCCTTCATTACAGGTTTTTAAGCAAAGGGTGGGTTCCCAGAGGGCTGTAATAGTAGCCCCCAACACTGACAGGGGTTGGACTAGATTATTTTTAAGGGGATTTTATAATTATATGATTCTATTATATACTAGTGCTGCTCTAGATCACTGGGGCTGCAGCCCTAAACACACACCTAGGAAAATACCCCCTGGAACAAAATGGGATTTACCAAAATGGGATTTACCACTGAGTAAACATACATAGATTTCTCCTACTGAAATCCACAAAATCTGAACAGAAATTTAATTGTAGAAAATTTCTTAATTATCTATATCAGTAACACAAAAAGGAGACTTTTTTGTTTTCTACATTAACAGCAGTTGATCAATATTGGAATATAACATGTCATTTCATTTCATTGGCCTAGAAGTGCTACCCAGGTTAGAGTATATTTACATCACTGAAAGCAAGACTGGAGAGAAAACAAATGGGACAGTGAATGCTTGGAAATGAGATACACCGAGAAGTGTCTTATGGAATGGATGTGGTTTTCAAAATTGGGATTTGGCAAGGAAAAGAAAAATACTATTTTTTATTACATGGGTTGACGTTCAGTGAGGGGGATTAAATTGAATATTGATTTTTTTTTTGAAGGTGTGACTGTGCTGTTAAAATGATAACAAAAATGAAACAAAAGTAAACAATGGAGAAATTGAGCACCAGAAGTGTTTCATGCTTTAAGTGAATGTCTTAGGTGTGATCAGCATGTCATAAAATTAGGGTCATGTTTCTTCAGCATTTTCTCCCCTTCCATTCCGTGTACTTCCATAAACTCAGAGGTTTTCTAGCAGCCCTTCTGTTCAATGTTTGTAGTTCTTCCCCCCCCCATTAAAACCCAAATCTGAATTCTGTGTTGTGACTCACCTTGAAATTGTAGGCTGACTCGTATTCTGTGGCAACTCCAGTGCTATCAGCACTTGGGATACCCACACTGTGCATATATCAGTAGATAAAGGTAAAGGTAAAGGGACCCCTGACCATTAGGTCCAGTCGCGGATGACTCTGGGGTTGCGGCACTCATGTCGCTTTACTGACCAAGGGAGTCGGCGTACAGCTTCCGGGTCATGTGGCCAGCATGACTAAGCCACTTCGGTGAACCAGAGCAGTGCACGGAAACACCGTTTACCTTCCCACCAGAGTGGTACCTATTTATCTACTTGCACTTTGATGTGCTTTCGAACTGCTAGGTGGGAAGGAGATATCAGTAGATACACCTGTGCAATTGAATAAAGATAAGTCACCTTTATGAGCAGGATACCTAGGCACTCCAGATTAGAGGTCAAGTTCCAAAATATGGTTTAATGATTTGAACAAAGCACATCTTTGTTTTACTCACCTCACTATGAGAACCATGCTGACTTCTTCACTTTTGTGTCCTCTCAATTAGAAGCATCCACAGCTAGGGTTGCCAGACTCAATAGAGGACAGGACTTCTGTGCCTTTAATTGCCCTGCTCTCTTTTGAGTCTGGAAACCTTAAAGAGAACCAGCAGACCCTTTGCTTGGAAATTAAACAAAGGGTCTGCTGGTTTCTCTTTAAGGTTTCCAGACTCAAAAGAGAGCAGGGCAATTAAAGGCACAGAAGTCCTGTCCACAGCCCCCAAGTTTTACCTTATATCTGTGTTTTAGAATTCCAGTTTGTTTCTGGGTTGCTCTGTACACTCTCTGCCTTGATCTATAGTTCAGGTCCTGGGCTGCTCTGTATAATATGAAGCTCTGTGTTCCCCATTCATTATAATGGGGAATCTAAAAACAGATATATCTCTTCCCCCTTTTGACCAAAATTGATGAAATTTACAGGCACAAACATACTAGATTTTACACGAGAGATTTATTCCAATGTTAGACAATTGATAAACAACAACAACATTTGCTTCAATCAAATGCACACATTCTTTTGTGATGAAATGGTCTAATGATTAAAATCATTGTGTGTGTGTGTGTGTGTGTGTGTGTGTATACACACACACACACATACACACAGTGGAACCTCGGTTTATGAACACCTCGGTTTATGAATTTTCGGTTTATGAACGCCGCAGACCCATCTTGAATGGATTAATTCACTTTCCATTACTTCCAATTGGAAAGTTCGCTTCAGTTTATGAACGCTTCAGTTTATGAACAAACTTCTGGAACCAATTACACCCATGCTTCGGGTTAAGTACGCTTGAGTTTGAGTACTCCGCGGACCCGTCTGGAACAGATTAATCCACTTTCCATTACTTTCAATGGGAAAGTTTGCTTCAGTTTATGAACGCTTCAGTTTATGAACAGACTTCCGGAACCAATTGTGTTCATAAACTGAGGTACCACTGTATGTATGTGTGTATATATATATATATATATATATATATATATATATATATATATATATATATATACACTATTAAATCATAGTATATAGCAAGAGTGCTTGCTTGGGGATAGAACACTTGGCACAATCAGAAGAGTGTCTCATTTATGGCTCCTTGTGTGAGCTACAGCCCAACAGACCAGGGCAAGATCTGGAAAAGTAAATTTGCTTTTGTCCGGCATTAGCTGTATTTATTGGTCACAAACATCCACAAAACTCAAGGGGGGATTTGGTCAAGACAGTCAGCTCATCCCCTTCCCCTGAAGCAACAGTAATAAATCTAGCTGGGTTTACTGTTTGAACAAGATCTAAAAGCAGCTTTCAGAATTTGCCAGAGGAAGCTTGTGTAGCCATGAGTAAGGAGATTATGCAAACTGCTGAGCAGACCTGAGAGAATCTGTAAAAGCTCCCTGCCTTGAAGAAGTGCACTATTATTAATGCATTACAAAAAAAATATCTCAGGCTGGGGGAGGGGGGTTAATACTAATTGTTGTTCTCTGCAGCACAGAGTCCATCTGCCTCATTCACCCGCTTATCAGCTTGAAACTGCTTGGGGGGGGGTGTCTTATATGAAATGGAAACCAATGCTTTCACTGGAAATTTCCTTACTTTGCATTCTAAATCTTGGACCTTTTTTTGTTAGGTGTGATCCCTTGGTCAGGGATAGCATATTGTTCAGGCCATGGGGGTTCATGTGTGCTGACCCCAAGAATTAGTTGAAGTTGGTTTCAGGGAGGGAGTGGACGGTGCGTATGGAATCTGGAATCACAGCTGGTCTCTAAACTTTCCTATGTTCTCTTACAAATGTCAAAATAGCCTTATCTATCTGCACAAAGATGCGTCAGAACAAAGACCCATTTCAGGGGTATGGAATCTTTTCCAACTGGCAGACCATTTTGACAGTTCTCCAACCCCACCCAGTAGGGTATTTTGGCAGGTGGGTGGATGGGCCCACCCTCTTATCAGTCACCTGATGTCACAATGACAATGAGTAATCAAATCCCCCCTGCCCCTTTGTAGTGTGGTTTGGTCAATCAGAGTGGACACAGTGAAAATAATAATAATAATAATAATAATAATAATAATAATAATGGCAATTTATTTATACCCCGCCCATCTGGCTGGGTTTCCCCAGCCACTCTGGGCGGCTTACAACAGAAAAATGAAATAAAATAATCTATTAAACATTAAAAGCCTCCTTAAACAGGGCTGCCTTCAGATGTCTTCTAAAAATCTGGTAGCTGTTTTTTTCTTTGACATCTGATAGGGCATTCCACAGGGCGGGCGCCACCACCGAGAAGGCCCTCTGCCTGGTTCCCTGCAACTTGGCTTCTCGCAACGGGGGAACCGCCAGAAGGCCCTCGGTACTGGACCTCAGTGTCCGGGCAGAACGATGGGGGTGGAGACGCTCCTTCAGGTAACTCCTTCAGTGAACTCTTAGTCTGTTTCTGAGTTCATTTCTCTTGCCTCCAGGTGGAGGACTTCTGACTGAACACCCACAGAGCAGAAAGATTAGCAGGCGGCCATCAAGGTTTTTTGTTTCATAGAATCATAGAGCTGTAGTTTTTGTTTTTCTCTTTACTGCTTCAGTGTTTTGAATTGTGCCTCTTGAAGTTCTTATGGGAAAAGGCATAATAATGTTGTGCAGACAAAAACTAGTGTGGAGCTTACAGGAAATGCAGACCTAAAGACTACTGAGACTCCTTGCTTATGCATTCTCCTGAGCCAGCAATTCCTGACTCACACCTTAGGCTCTTAATCAGCATGACCCTACATGCCAGCCAGACCTTGATACATGGTTCAAACATTTAGGCTTATCAGTTCAACCAATTAAACCTGGTAGCTTCACTAGAAGAAGTGTATTCTGAACAGAGATGTATGTAGGACAGTGATAATTTGAATGATGTATATCCCTTTATTTTAAGGAATTGCATTCTGTCCTTTATTGAGTTTCCAGGGTGGCTTAGAAAAAGCTGCCCCTCAAAAAAGGGGGAGGGGGAATAGAGCAAGCAACATCATTTAAAACTTATGCTCTTCTTCTTCTGGTTTTTAGACTGCTTTCATTGATGCTACTGGTGCTGGGTTTTTTGACTGTATAATGTAACTAAGATACCCTGGATATTTTATAAAAAATATAGGTAGGATATAAATTTCGATAAATAAATTCAAAAGTATGGCACAATTGAATTCTGGCTGCTGAATTTCACTTCTCTCTGTAATGAAAGCTCATTTAGCATGACTGAGAAACTGCTCAATGTTCATAAAGGGCTTGACGAAGCTGCCAGAATTCACTTTTCAAGAAGAAAACCGAAAGTAGCGAAGCGTCATTTTGCTCTATTTTACTCTGAAAGTATTTCTCAACAGTCTGCTGGACACTTCTTAAAATGTGACACTTTCAAATGCATGCCAAATTAAAGTGCAGTGTCACTACAATATGTGACTGAGATAAGAGAATTGTAAGGAGGCCTGTTGAGGTTTTAAAAAGTGAAATTACCTGGAAAATTAATTATGTAAATAATCATGGCAGAAGGTCTTCCCTTACATTTTCAATGCCCGGAGGGCAGGCGGCTTGTGCTCTCAGCTTGATTCAGAATTGGCTTGGTATTTACAAGTTTTCTTCCTGAGCATTCAGAAAAGGCTCATTTGTTTCCCAAGAGTTTCTACCAGATGTATAAAGTTGATGCTTTTTAACGGAGTTTGTGCACTGTGCCCACCTACTATATTAGGAAATGTAGTTTGGTTTAATTTATCCAACCCAGAGCATCAGTCATAACAGAGGAGCGTTTGGAAATTCCACTGCCTTTCCCTACCATACATAAGAGGAAGATTTATTTAGAGCTGGTTCGAAGATCACAACCTCATGAAACAATTGCAAAAGGCAATCAAGATAACTGACCCAAATAGAGAAGATAGTGAACAACCAAGAGTCCTTGTTTGGCAGAACTGTTTACATGGTTCACAAAAATCAACAATTTTGCCAAAATAAGCCTTTGAGCATTAAAGACCTTCTGTATACACTACAAATATTTGGGTGCCTGGTCTGATGAATGCTCACCCCACATATGTAATAGTTATAAGAGTATTCCAAAATTACATAATTAGAACTCCAACAGGGACGCCAAGTATAGGGGACAGAGGAAGCTTCATCCCCTCAATATTTTGGGGCAGGGGGCTCGGCCCCCCAATATTGAGGGGCTGCCACCACCACCACCGGGCTTCACCCCCATGGCCTGCTGCTGGGCAAGCGCTCGGCAGCCAGGTGTGGCATGAAAGGATGAACATCGTCTTCTGCCCATCCCTCCCCTGCACACCTGGGCAAGCACTCCTGAGAGCTTGGCAGCTGGGTGGGGATGGGACATGCAAGGGTGCTCATCACCCTCCGTGCACCCCATCAGTTGAGGAGAGCAGCTCTCTGCCACCAGCTCTTCACTCTGAGGAAGCTGCCTCCTCGGCTACCTCGCACACTGGAAACAAACAGACTCTGATGGGAGTCTGTTCGGGGGGGGGGCGCCTGGTTGCATCCCCTCCAGAAAATGTGCCCGGTGGACGGTGGACTGAGTGGGTCAGGTTAGGTTGGGGTGTGTGTCATGTGTGTGACATTATACACACAATATGTGCCCCCCAATGTTGGGCGCAACTCGGTGCACCTGGACCAAAGAACAGCTTTTCCCAACCTGGTGTCATTCAAGTGTTTTGTACTATAGCTCCAATCAGCCCCAGAAAACATGACCAGTGATGCAGGAATATGGGAGCTATAGCCCCAAATATCAGGAGGTTACTAGACTGAAGAAGACTTCGTTTAATTACCTTTTTAATCCATCTAAACAAAGTGCCATCACCAGATCTTTCCAGCCACGAATTTTACTCCATTCATAATGTATAAAACTCTATTGAATAAAACTCTATTGTGTTCCTCACACATTTTTCCCCAAACAACCACCACACCAAAATCTCCAAACACATCCTGGCCAGAGTTCAAGGGTTTAGGTAATGATTAACTTTTATAACAAGCCCCCCCCCTCAGTCCCAACCATACCAGCAGGGGTTCCATCTGCTAATACTTCACCCCGCCAGACATACACACGAAGTTATGGGTACAACTACTATGGATAGGTGGAGCAAATCAGTGAACTTGATTTCTAGAGTGGACTACTCACCTGATCTGCACTTCCTAAACCAATGTGCCAACTGCTTGAGAACTTGGGGTCATCCAGTGGAACAGATTGGCAGTAGATTTAGGACAAGTAAAATAAAAATGCAGCATTAATTGATGGTAATTGCTGTCAGAAGATTTGTGTTGCTTTCTGGCTTAGATGGCTTTCCAAATTCAACAGGGAGATGATGATTAATGCACATTCACCATGATGGGTATTTGGAATTTCCAGAGCCCAGTGCAAGTATGCTGTTGAATACTGCATGAGAGGTCTATAGCCTTTCAATCTACTTGTGGGCTGCTCAGAGACTTCTGGATAGCTGAGTTCCACTGGGCTGGGTGGAACTACGGTCTGATCCAGCAGGACTCTTCTGATAGTCTTACACTATTAAATTCTTACTGTTGGATAAATCTACTCAATCTCAGCCCCATTAATTTGGAGTCTATCCAGGAGACAGGAGACAAATCTTAGCAACTCACCACTGCAACAGGCAAGATGGTTAAAGGCTTTATTCTGGCCTCTCTCGTGAGACTGCAGGGCAAAACATTTGGGGTACAATCTAATGCAGTGCTGATGAGAACAATCTCCCTTCTCCCTGCACTGCTCTTGGGGTTCTCCTGACTACCGCAGAGCAGATTTGTTGGGCACAGGTGGGATTGAAGAGGGGGGAAGCCTCAACATTGCTACAGAAAAGCACGTTTAGAAATTTCCTTAAAGACATGTTCTGTTTCTACTGAAGGTAGGGGAGATTTGCCGCTTTGCATTGGAGAAGGAGAGTAGCTGAAGTTATTACTGAATGCTATACAATTGCTAAACAGAAGCAGGGAAGCAGACTGTCCTTTGATCATAATCCTTGACTAGAAGCTTAGAATATTTGAATGCAAGTTCCTTTTTTTGCTAGCTTTTATGATAAACATGAAAGGAATTATTGCTTCCCTAAACTTTTTGCTCATAAAAAGTATATAGACTTGCCTCATTAATACAGAGCTGCTGAATCAGTTGTCAAAGAGTGCAGCTGTGAATTTTGCTAATTGCCTAATTAATCTAATGATATATTTTTCCTATCATGATCAAACTCATACATTTCTGTTCTGGAGACTCATTCTTCAATAGAGTTGTCTTTATTTTGTTTGCAAATCATGACTTATCAAATTATAGTAAGCCTGGACATACTAGTAGAGCTGGGTAGATAATATTTCCAGTCCACCAAACTAAATTAATTAATTTTCTTTCTTTTTCCTTGTGAAATATTACTCAGTGAATATCCACTTAATAATAATGAGTTGGATGCATCCAGTGACTCCAATCAACTGTACTATAATTTTATTTATTTATTTATTTATTTTAAACTAGTTATAAATGATAGGATACCCATTGGGTACTTAGCCCTAAAACTGATGCGCTGTTCACAAAGCAATTGCATGTACAGCAAACTTGTAAGGAGAACGGCTCATATGGCAGCATGTCTGGTCCATACCTACACACATTCACTACACATTCTTCACAGTCCATATCCATATACTTGTGTGTGCATACAGTACAGACAATCTAGTGAACACATGTACTGTAGGTGAGATAAGAGGTTGCTGTTCTGAGTCCACTTTTACACCATGAACATTTCCTTTTTGTGATTTTGTTAAAAAAATGTATACTTGAGTGTGCATAGATTCATTGCCTTACAGGAAGGTTGGGGAACTTGTGGTCTATAGTTCTCTTAATCTCTGACCATTGGCCATGCTGCTTGAGGCTGATCGGAATTCTAACCCAACAAGAATGAGAGGCTCTTGATAAGAAATGCTGATTCACCCTCAGAGTCCTGCAGGTGTCCAGAATTGGCGTTAACGGTTGTCGGTTTCCTCAAGCATCATGTTCTGTGTAATGGGAACTGTCCTTGTAAACTGGAAACATAAAGTCATATATATATATATATATATATATATATATATATATATATATATATACAAAAAAACCAATTAGAGGCTCTTGACCCCTGCCTTAGAGATTGCTTTGTGCACATGTATCTTCTTTTGCATTGCCGTTATATTGTATTTACATTCTCAAATGTCATTGTTTGTGCCAAACCACCCACATTCTTCTCATGTCTTTAAGCCCTTTTGAGGGCCAAAGTATTTTTTCACAGTATTTGAACGCTTTCATACCAAATCACATTAATTCTCATAGAGCAAAGCATACATGCATAACAAGAACTATATTCATAAAATATTGTAATACTTTCACATTCATTGGAGACAGACACACGATAATGAATACATATTGTGAATGCTTCAAACCCATGATGCAGTGTGAAAAACTTACATATACAAAAAGATCCAGAGCTTTTAACTGACATGAGCAATTTGTAATATTGAAATAATAGCAACAAAAATTACACCAGCTGAAAGTGAAATACGCAGATTGATGCAGATGTGATGCTTTGTTAATCGGAAAATCATGCTTTTTTGGCGTTTTCTTAACAAAAGCTCAACAACAAAAAAGCTCAGGGTGTCCTGGCTTCCTGATATATGGCAACCCTAGAAAGATTCACATCTTGGGACCATTTGTATTTTCTACACATGGGGCTAGCAAAAGTTTTCATAGAAAGTTCAATATCAGTACTGCAGTCAGTCCAGGCAGGCAATAAGGTACTTTAGAATGGACTGTGGTAGAGAAGATGCTTCTTTTGGTGCCCTCATTTGGTCTGTTGATCTGCTGTGCTGGGAAATTTAATCCCTTCCATTTCACTTTGTGAGCATAATGGCTTCATGAGGTCAGGTTCTTCTCATCAATGTGGCATCTCCAGTTAGGTTCTCTGAGAATCCCCACTGAATTTTATATAGTTAAAAATATTGCTGCCATATGGAATGGAGCTGATGGACAAAACGCCACATCCTGTGCTTGCTCCCAACTTGGGCAAACTCCTCCCACCATCCCAGAAAACTGGTGGCTCAACTCCACCAAGATGCACTGTGTGAAGTGAAATGCACCTATGGTTGTGCATGCACGCACACACAAGAGACACAAATCCCAGGTAGGATGGCAAGATGATTTTTAAAATAAAAATAAAATAAAAGACTGCTATGAAAAGTAGCTAAAGTTCCATCTTCAAAGTGCAGGAGCCCTGTTCTTTTTTGCATCTGGCCATCCTAGTGCCAGATGTTCTTGCAGTCTACAGGGCCTCTTTCTACACTTGACTTATCTATAATAATGGTGGGTGTTTCGCTACAATTCCTCCTGCTCAACCAGCCTAGCTGGCCAGTTGAATATTTCTCTGATGTAACGCCTTTCAACTTTCCTGTTACTTTAGGAGAGGATTTCACATCTGTTTCTTTTCAAACTTGCCTCTCTCCAGGTTAATTGCCTTTGCCAGTTGTCAGGAGGCATTTTCTCTTAGGAATCAAGGTGTTGCAGATAGCAATTTCGACAGCTTGACAATGCAAGTAAGTTTTACAAGGCTTGGTTCTCTGTTCTGGGTGTGGAAGAAAAAAAAATCTGTTTTTGGGAACTTTAGGCTGAATTAAAACGATTGACTTGTGTGAAGGGAGAAAAGGGGGTTTGGCTGATAATCACTTTGTGGGATGCTTGAGTTATGTCGCTGTTAAACTCAATTGCTGTTCAAAGCCATCTGCTGGAATGGTACATTTGTAAACAAACAGAGATTAGGATAATTCATTAATCCTTTGTCTCCTGTCCACTCATTATTTCTGCTAAGAAAGTAGGCTACTTCCTTAGCAGCCAAGTGTGTATTAACCTCCAAGGACAAAGCCAACATTTTAATTGGCTTCCCTCTAAGAAGGGCTTACATGCCTGCAGAACAGGCACATTTCCAAATCTATTTCACTATTGCAATTGTAGTGCCCATGGCTTTAGAATTAAATAGACTGTGTTCACATTTGGTCAACACAGCTTTCGCAAGAAGTATTATAAATCAGTAGATCTTTTCGTTCTGGAATGTATCCTGTTCTAGAAGGTACCTTCAGAGGAAGTTTAGCAAACTGTAAGCAACATTTTATACTCTTCCTCCTCCCTTTCGAGTTATTGGCAAAGATTCAGTATTCCAAATCAAGGCACTGGTCTGAGTGATGGCCAACAACTTAGGTGGCAAATTAATGACTTGGCATTTGCCTAAGTGAAAGAGTGCCTCTCCCTTTGCACCTCTGCCTGGATGTTAAGGTTTTCCAGAGCGGCCCTTCTCAGTGTACTGCCACTGGGGGTTGTGGAGTGGGGGGGGGGAGAGAATTTGTTTGCTCTTTGCAGTGGACTGATCCAGTCTGGCATTTACAAACTTTATTTGCAGATTGGAACACAGTTCCAAAACATATTTTTCTGAATTTGGGAATGCTTTTTATCTGTTTCCACACCAAAGATACAAATTTTGCATTTAAAGCATGCACAAATTTGCATATTTTACTACTGAGTGCACTGAGAAGTGTGTACAAAATGTAGAACAAAATGGGTAGAATGGGGTTTAAACTGGGTGGAATGGCATGCAAGGAATGGAATGAGAAAGAATGCGCCTATGATGAGTGCCAATGAAAGCAAAATTGAATCAAATCATTTGCTCAGTCCAGTGTAATACATTATGAAATTATATGAGAGAGGGCCTTCTCTTTGGTGGTGCCCCAATTATGAAATTTCCTCCCTTTTGAAATTCAGCTGCTGTCTTCTTCATTTTTCATTTAGATGCCGGTTTGATACATTTACCCCCAAATTTTCAAGGTTCAGCTGGAAATTCGAGAAGTTCTACATTTCTCATGGTTTATGATGTCCATTTTATCTGTTCTTAGTTGTTACATGGAATGTGTTTTATTCTCCTTGCTCTGAGATCTTAAGATAAAGGATCTGCAAACATTTTAAATAAATAAATAGTCATGATGGCTTTATATTGCCTACCTCCAGGATCAGAGACTATGGTTCCAACTACCAGTTGCTAGGGATCAGTAGTGGGACAGGGCTAATTCAGAAGTGTCATATTCTGCTTGTAGGCTTTCAAGGGTCATCCCATTGGCCACCATGGGCAACAGGATGCTGGGCTACATAAGTCTTTGATCTGATTCAGCAAGGTTCTTATGTTCTAAAGCAGAGGACTTCAACCTTTATGAGTCCATGGCTCCCTTGACCAACTACATTCTTTCTGCGGCACCCCTGTGGGGCTCAGAAGGCCAGTTATGTCACCCCTTGACTGCAGAGCTGGCAGCCTCTTACCCTTTTTCAAGCACCCTCCCTTGCGGAGTGTTTCCTCAGCCTCCTCTCCCCTCTCCTTGGGAGTCTTCTGGGCAGCAGCAGCTGTTGTCCCTGGTTTCTGAGCTGCCCCTCTGCCCCAAAGAGCGGTGTCTCCTCACAGTGCCCCACAGGGGGCTGGGAAGCACCCCCTGGCCAGCCCTGGAGGCACCATTCACCTGGAGCTCGTAGCCAGGGCTGCTGCAACAAACAGCTGAGCAAGCCCTGGGGAGGCAGAGACACAAGAGGGCATCAGAGGAGGAAGGGCAGAGGGACAGAGGCCAGCGTTGCCTGTGGCACCCCTGACACCTTAGAGTGCCACAGCACACTGGTTGACAACCACTGTTCTAAAGAGTGGGAAAACACAGACTACACAAAGGCTGATTAACTTCTCCTAAGGTTTGATTTCTTGGGCATAAAAAAACCCTTTATTCTTACATATCCCATACTTGAAGATGAGAAAAGAACTGACACTAAGTGTGCGCGCACTTCTTGAAGTAATGAACCAGATGGCTTTATTAAGAGAACAATCTGAGGTTGAAGGGATTAAGGGATAACAAGTTAGTCAGTGCCAAAATTGCTTGGTGCAGTATGGCACGCCTCTGTCATCCATTCACTTCCCACAGATTCACAATATGTTGTTATTATCTCAAGTTACAACAACCATGTCCTGCACTTTTCTATTGCTCTTGGACAGATCACAATAACTCCGCAAATGCTGTAAGTTCATGGTAGGTTATTTTGCATGACTTCTGGAAGGATTCCGTATGCATCTTTTAATTCATTGGCCTTCAGTTAAGTCAAAGACGAGTAAAATACCTTGGGCCATAACTGGGGTTATCCTCCATACAGGGAGGATCTCCTGCATGCAGGACACTGATGATGCCCACTAGATTTCTGTCTTTGGTTTTTCTTGAGTAGAATTCCTTGATGATGAGATATAACCTTGCAGAAAGAACACATGTTTTTAGCTAAGATAAGAAAAGGATAGATGCAATAGGGGCTCATGGCAATTATTGATAAAATGTTTCTGCTAATATGAATATAGACGCAGCTCTACTATTAGAGGCATAAACATACAGGAATCTCATCAAGTTGATTAAAAGTTATCTAGTTCTTATGGCAGAGGTGGAAAACATCTGTCCTGTGGGCCAAATTTGACACCCAATACTGTTTTCCACAAACCATGTCCACCACATCAGCTGCACAACGGATTTCACTAAAGAGAACTTGATCACCCTGCTGATCCCTACAGATCAGCTAATAGATGGTAACTTCAAGCCAGTTGGATCAATTCTGTGCCGAGTTCCCTGCGGCTGTTCTTCAACCAAACAATGTCTACAAATGTTAGGAGAAAGTGGGCATACAAGAAATATATTAGTGAAGATATCATACATGGATGCATTATATGCTTGCAAAAATGTGTACATGTGTCAAAACTGCTTATTAGGAGAAATTTGCACTAAAACATTAATTAATTTTCATGAGGATTAAAAAAAAAGCAAATCCCAAATTGCTGCAGAAATGTGGAGAACTGCATTTAAGATTGGAAATATGAGAAACTGAGAAAACCAAAATGGACAGATTCTTCCATCCCTATACCTGATGGCCATCTCTGTTGATGTCTGCATACCTTTGCAAACTTGCTACATCAGACACCCCCAAACTGTGGCCCTGCAGATGTTTTGGCCTACAACTCCCATGATCCCTAGCCAAGAGGACCAGTGGTAGGGGAAGGTGGGAATTGTAGTCCAAAACATCTGGAGGGCTGAAGTTTGGGGATGCTTGTGCTACATGGTAGCAGTGAGTTGAAGTTAATGGAGACTTCTGGGTAAATTTGCTTATGATTGCACTGCATTCCCCACTGATGTCAGTGGGAGTTTGAGATGCCTAAGGTGTGAGAGTTACCATATTGGCCCACACCTTTAAAATGGGGGTGGGGGGGGCTGAATATAAGTCACTCCATTCCTTGCTGCTCCTGGCTCACACTGGGCAGTGGTGGGGGAGAGAGAGAGCCACACTGTGTTGCCCGCAGCCTTTCCCCTTCCTCGCTCTCTTCCTTCCCGGCCTTGCGGGAGAGGACAGGGGACTATGTGCGGTGCGGGTGCTGTTTTGCCACGCGCCTGCCTCTGTTTGCCCCGCACTCCTGGCTGCTTACTATAAGGTCATGAATATAAGCCGTACTTTAACTTTTCATGGTCAGAACTTGGGGAAAAAGTGAGGCTTATATTTAGGTCAATGCGGTAGTTACTTTTCTGGGAAGAGAACAAGCAATTGCCTATTCAACAACTTGCACAAGTTGCTAATTACCTTGTGAACATTGTGAGTTGAAGATTTGCAGGCAGGGGAGAGTATAAGGAGGAAAAGTCTACCTTTTCAATACTGTTTTGATGTGATGAGACTTTAACTGGATTAAATGGTTTTAACTTTATGACTTTGTTTTTGATTATTACTAGTTGCATTTATTGATAAAGAGTAGGAAGGGTTTTACAGAATCCCCAGGGAATATGATAAATATGTGAAGTAAAAGCAATAACGCTATGGGTAAATGGCATAAACAAAATAACCAGGATATGTTGGTTTTTTATTTGCTTTTGTTTTGGCAGTGTGTTCAGAAGAAATTTATTGAATTATGAGCAAGTGGAGAACCAAAACTAAATAGATAAAAATAAATAGATAAAACTGAGACTTCCTCTGGTTTAACTGGAATATCGCTTAGTAATGAAGGTCTTTCTGTTTCAGAAGGTGTAAAACGGTAAAGGTACCCCTGATCGTTAGGTCCAGTCATGGATTCTGGGGTTGCGTGCTCATCTTGCTCTATAGGTCGAGGGAGCTGGCGTTTATCCGCAGACAGCTTTCAGGTCATGTGGCCAGCATGACTAAGCCACTTCTGGCGAACCAGAGCAGCGCACGGAAACGCTGTTTACCTTCCCGCCGGAGTAGTACCTATTTATCTACTTGCACTTTGATGTGCTTTTGAACTGCTAGGTGGGCAGGAGCTGGGACCAAACAACGGGAGCTCACCCCGTTGCAGGGATTTGAACCGCTGACCTTCTGATCGGCAAGCCCTAGGCTCAGTGATTTAGACCACAGTGCCACCTGCATCCCACTTTCAAAAGGTGTACCAAACCCATTTTTCTGTCAGTACAAATACGTAGTACAAATACGTAGACCCTTGATCATCTTGGTTGCCCTCCTCTGCTGCTGTTCCGGTTTGTCGGTATCCTAAACCCTGCAATTTGTAACTGCCTTATGATGGAATTCCTAACACCTCCTCAACTTAAGAACTTTGCACACTAAATGAGCTGGAGCTTCAAAATGTAGCCCAGTCATTTCTTCATTCTACACATAGAGTGGATCTAGCAACTGAGTAATTTCGTTTTCCCCGCAAGGGGACAACGACCATAAAGATATCTTATCTTATATAGACAGAGTAAGTCATATGGTTAATAAGCTATGGTGTCAAAGCATATTTTGAAATTATTTTAATATTCTGGCTTGTTGTGAAGCTGGTAGCCATATTAGCCCAATTCACACAAAATTGAAAACAATAGTTATTTAGATCGGAAGCAGAATGGGGCAGAACTACAGTGACTGCCTTCTGGCAGCGGTGACACTGCCACTTACCAGGGGTAGATGGGCAAGGTGGCAATGAGGCTGGGTCTGTATGGTACACTGGCAGAGTAGTTTGGTTGTTCCTGCCAGTGTTTCATGCAGTGCTGACATCATCACCTTCCAGAAAGTGGCAGCAATGCTGCTGTTGGGAGGTTGTTGCTGCAGCTGTGCCCCTTAGGGACAGCCTCACCTATATTAGAGACTTTGATCATGCTTTGCGGAGTGGGAGGAGCAAAATGGCTGCCTGCATAGGGAAAAGAGCTTGTTCTAATCTCATTCAGATATGGTCATTGTTTGCTTTCAAAAAGCCAGGGAATTGGTGTCTGCCCCCTGCCCGCAACTGTAGCTATAGCTTCTGACAAAACGTGAGGCTCCCGCAAATTATACTATGTCACTAGGAGAATAAAACCACAGATTTGATCCGGATTTGTTGGACAATTGAGGATGTGTGTAATACACGTAGGTATAACTGTGGTCCTGCTGCACACAGCTTGCCATCAGTATGTATGCTAACCACCACAATGGAATCAAAAGCTAGCACAGTGGGAGACCTCAAGTATAAAGCTGAACCTTTTTGAAAGTATAGCCTTGACAAAGCTGTAGATGTACTTGCACTATTTGTGGCTAAAATAAAGTAAACTCCAGGGCCGCTCATTTAGCTGATACTGTAGCTGAATTGCCGCGTCGTATCTTTTTAAAGGCACTCAAAAGAAAGCAAAAAATGTAACATATGCAGAGGAATATACAGATAAAATCTCACTTCCCGCGTCTATGTGCATTTATGTGGAAGTAGGTTTCACAGAGTTTTTAAGGTGCTTATTGGATTGCAAAGATGCTTTTAGGAGTTCACATTTGCCTTTTCTAAACAGAGTCAAAATAATATTTTTTGAATGTAGAGCAAGCCCAAAGTGTGCACCACAAATTCACTAAATCACCAGATTTGTTTATTTATTATTACATTTATATTCTGCCTTTCCTGCAAGGAGCTCAATATATTGTATATAGTTCTTCCACCTCTCGGTTTTACCCACACAACAACCCAGTGAAGAAGATGGGGCTGAGAGATGGTAACTGGCCCAAGTTTCAATGAGCTTCATGGTTCAGCAAGAATTTGAACTCTGGTCTCCAAGGTCCTACCCTAACACCCTAACCACTATGACACACTTGCTTTCTGGCTATGTGAGCAGCCTAGAATATAAATAAGCTGAATTCCCAATAGTGTGGAGAAAGCTTTGCATATTCAGTGGCGCTAAGAGGTGGGGGGGAGTGGTGATTTTTAACAATGGTAGAAATTTGAGTAGAGCAAGTGGGGAGGACACTGAGGTGGAAAACTCAAGGTACAGCGAGAATTGAGTTAGGAAAAACCCTTTTGTGTTAGCCTTTTTGTATTAGCTAGTGTGCTAGATCCACATATGAATTTCTATCTATTCTTTCTATCTCTATCTATCTAGATCTAAGGCACACTGTTGCAATTGTAACATGGGATATAACTTTTAAAAATAAAACAATGAAATGGAAATAAATAAATAAAATAAGCCTATTTCTGCCTTAGGGAAAAAAGTATAGTTTTAAAAATCTATCCTGAGTCATCTTTACTACCCTCAGAGCTTCCTGATGGGGGGGAACACTCATGTACAAAGATTAGACATGCAAGGACACTATAGTTTTTCCAGTTCATAGATGTCAGGGAGTTCATAGATGTCAGGGAGAATTTGGAGGAGGAAGTGACAGAAGACAGAAGCAGGGGCTTGGGGATATTGTGGAGCCTTTCAACCAGCCAGAGACAGAGGAAGCAGAAGAGCGGGAGGAGATTAGCCACAAGGAGGAAGGGCTCAGGGATGTTGCAGAGGCCCAGGAAGGGAGCTCAGACTCTGGAAGGGAGGGGGCTTTCAAATCAGCACAGACAAGGAGGGAAATGAAACGTAAGGGTCAAAGACGTCTCGCGTGATTCCACCACCTACGGGAATCGAAGAAAGCCACTCCTCGAATCTGACCCAACGTGTTCAGACGCATAATCCTGAACTGTAGCTGTTTCTTGTACATATGTAATAAAGACTGTAAATATGAAGTTGACTGTGCCGGGGTGTTAATGCGAAGGGGAGACACCACCTTTACAATATATTATCAAGGACATCAAATTTATTTATGCAATCAGTTGAATCCCCTAGATAAGAGAGAATTTCAGGTACAAACGATCTTAAATAATGAACTTAATAGATTAGCTGGAGGCTCTGTTTTGCTGGAGGCTCTTTTTTTTACTAAAGAGAACAGGCGGACATTCTTCATCCCTTTAAGAATCTTCAGTTCATCTGTCAAAATGCTTTATACAAAAAAGAATGGTGATAGAATCGTGCATAGAATCATCACATCATTAAGCACAAAGAGGTATGGGGTGTTACATTTTTTAATATACACACTATCTCCTCTTAAATATTCTTTGGAACTGCTACCCAAAAGTTCAAAGAGATACAAAGTATATGATTAGGTGTTGTGCCATAAGGCATGTTGCGCTTCGGGACCCACAACCACCCCCAAAAATGAAAACACAGTGACACGGGATTTTAGTTTAAGTTATTGGGCAAATTTCTTGAATACAGCTTTATTGAATACGGAATGTGAGCAGGGGCGTAGGAAGGGAGGGGCGATGGCGCTCCGCCCTGGGCAGCGCAATCCCGAGGGCGCCACGGCGGCTGCCTCCCCACCCGCACTGGGCGCCCTGCCCCCGCAGGCGGTGGTCCCCGCCCCCAGAACATGCACCACTCTCCTACGGGTGGCACACCACGCCCCCAGAATGCGTGCCAGCCCTGCCCCCACCTGCTCTCCGCCCCTGGTGCCGGAGCATGAAGCTCTGCTACTGAATGTGAGTGGTATTGGCTTAGGCATTGGAATCATCCAAACTATATCAGACTCCCACCTGCATCGCGGGGAATCTGATAAAAGGGTGAAACACTGCCAGAGGGAGCCCCACCGATGTGAACCAACTCGAGCTCACCCCCGGTGCCCCTGTAGGGCTCTGGTATGGCCCTAGCCCCTACCACGGGGTTTCAGACAAGATCCAGGCAAACTCCTGATTCCCTTAACAAAATACCCTTGAGCTTGGAGGGGCAGGTGATGGCCGCACCTTCCCTCCCCACACATTGCGGATCCAATGGCTAACCACCAAACCTTACAGAGTTGTGATGCTTGCTACATGGTATGTGAAAACCAAATGGCTCTGCCAATCTGCCAGATGAAAAAATTCCTACCAGGTCCCCATTGCAAAACAGGAGACCAACAATGTCCATAGCAAGACCAACACACCAGATAAAGGGGGTGGGGTGGGCGGGTGATCCACTGCGCAAAGGCAAAGAGGTTCAGCAAACATCACACAGGGGTTAAATAATGTTTTGTGGCCACACACACCCCAAGCCAAGCTGTAGGGTCCAAGTGACCGCAAAACGACCAACCAGAGTGGAGCAGGGCATATCCCTGCCCACACCAGGAGGTGGGACATGCCTGGGGTCCCGAGCGCAACGTGTACCCTCCTTGAAGAGGATCCGATTTCACACACACACACACACACACACACACACACACACACACACACACACTGTTCAGTGAATGCTTGAAAGGAGACCAGAAACACAGTTGATGGCCATTTCTCTTTTGTTTACATGTTTGACATTAGTGTGAAGGAAGCTGAATGATATGCCTTGATACGGTGACAAATATCTTGTTAAGAATGTATTTTATTTCTATTTGTGGCCTAAGACTAAAGCTTAATGGCTTCTGTGAAATTGCAAACAGCAACACCCTGAAATACAGCTCATTTTAGTGCATGAGGTATTTTAAACACTGAAATGTTAAGAAAGCATGTGCACTTGTCTGGCAAATTGTTTTTCTTCCCTAGCCAGCCACAAAGCCCTGGAAATTACATACACCCCATACAGATAAAAGATGCATATATCAGTATGTCCCTAGCTAAGTTTTGTCAGGCAGCAAACTTGCTATCAAGTTGCCCTGAAATGTGTGCTGCTGAAATCCAATAATTAAGAGCAAGAGAGGAATAGTTTTATATTTGTTTCATTGCTTGTGCATTGCATTGAATTGTCCAGCATCAGAGCCAAGATTCTGTGTTTACTGGACCATTAATCTTAGCCAGGAAGATGGTTATTACACATTACATTTCCTCAAGTCTACTTGTGGTAAATGGATGTCAGCAATTAACACTGCAGTAGAAGAATTCTCTTTGCACGTTCATCTCACTCAAAGGGCTTGGCAAGATCTAAATCTTGCTCATTTGTGTCAAATTTGCTCTTTCTGTTCCCTTAATGCATCTTGAAATTGCCCAGGTTACAGGTAGGTAGCCGTGTTGGTCTGGATCGAAGTAAAATAAAAAAGAAGTAAAATAAAAAATCGAAGTAAAATAAAAAATAAAAAATCTGAAGAAGTGTGCATGCACACGAAAGCTCATACCAAAATAAAAACTTAGTTGGTCTTTAAGGTGCTACTGAAGGAATTTTTTTATTTTACTTGAAATTGCCCAGTTTCAGTTTAGATTTTTGTTTCTTTTTGGCCAGAGTAAAACATTAGGGGCTGATTTTTCTTTCTCATGCATGTGAGAGAGGGTAGGGGAGGGAGGGAGGGAGGGAGGGAGGGAGGGAGGGAGGGAGGGAGGGAGGGAGAGAGAGAGAGAGAGAGAGAGAGAGAGAGAGAGAGAGAGAGAGAGAGAGAGAGGAAGGTCCTGTACCATACTGGAATGAACCAAAGGCAACATGTTAAACTGCTCTTTAGCTTTGGCTGACAGGCTGTGATAATTAAAATGCTGTTGAATTTCAATTTGAATTGCTCTTAAATTACTGATTCAGCATATGGCTTTTGGGTGTGATTAATTTTATTTGATTTATTATCGAAACTACCTACATAGCATGTAAAAAGAAGATATA
This sequence comes from Zootoca vivipara, assembly GCF_963506605.1. Lineage (NCBI taxonomy): Eukaryota > Metazoa > Chordata > Lepidosauria > Squamata > Lacertidae > Zootoca > Zootoca vivipara. The sequence continues at coordinate 79,946,705 of NC_083277.1, read as the reverse complement.
CTACAGTAGCTCCCTGTTGCAATTAATACTAGTTTAGTCCTTGCAAGCTCTGCTCTGTTAGCATCAACTTGCTTTGCCTGAAATTATCCAACTGGGGCTTGATGAGAGAGACATAGCCCTCATAATATGTGTGAGTTCCCTTGGCACAAGACCTACCACCAACTCATTTACCTAGAAATAGGGATGGAAGAGAAATTTGATTCAGTTTGCATCTAAAGGCAAATTAGCATTTGTCAAACAATAAGTGAACTGAAATGCAGGTATCTTCAAAATTTGCACTTAAATGTTACAGTGTATTTCTCCAGCCAAGCAATGTTTACTGACATATAGTGTACATACAAATGTGTATATTGGTGAAAACAGACCCTCCAAGTGTCTATTTTCCAGGGACGTCCCTGATTTAGAGAAGCCATCCCGATTTCTGATTTGATCCAAGAATGTCCTGCTTTTCCTTAGGACATCCCTATTTTAATTGGAGAAATGTTGGAGGGTATGGCAGGATGTCACTATTTTAATTGGAGAAATGTTGGAGGGTATGGAGTTATCCTACCCCCGAGGCATCTGAAGGCAATCCTGTATAGGGAAGTTTCTAAAAAAAGTTTAATGTTATGTTGGAAGCTGCCCAAAGTGGCTTGGGAAACCCAGTAAGGTGTGTGGGGTATAAATAGTAAAATTACGGAATGGGGTGTCCCTATTTTTATTGGAGAAACGTTGGAGGGTATGGTGAAAATAAGAATGAAAAGGGTATTCTATCAAGGGGAATTGCTTAGCAGAACTGTATAATAGGCAAAATGGCATGTTTATAGTAGGAGAAATTTGTAAAAAGATAAAATAAATGGTGATGAATTTTCATGAGGATTGGGGTATTTTCTAAACAAAACACTTACCACAAACCAGTGTGGATATAATAAAAAGGAAGCTATATGTGGAACAGAGAAATGTGGAACAAGGTGAGGGGAATGACGACCAGTGAGGATAATGTGATGACTAAGGCAATAAAGCTCCAGGCCTTTTCCTTGGGCCAGTGCAAAGACATTCTGCTAAAAAATATTCTGCATGTGGTACAACCCTATACCCCACAAACACAGGGTGAAATGCAATGTAGTTCTAAGGCAATCATTCTGTCAGTACAATGATTTTTTACCTGTGTTACAGAATAGTCTCCTTTTGCATACCCTCCCATTCGTTTCAAGGGCTCTCCCAACTCTCTGGAGCAGATCTGTGCAGGGATTGCTGATGGGAAAGGCTTGTTCAAGCAGAGATACTTCCATTGATGGGGCTCATTAGAATACCACTCATAGTCTTGCTACTGTATGGACATATTCTGTATACATCTGCTGTTAATATGTATATTTCCTAAGTTTCACAATCCTTCTTTCAAAAATTTGTGGGAGTATCTCTGATGTCTGGTGATTCAGATGTGAGGCTTGCCTGCAATGTAAAAATTATATATGCGGTAGAGGTACAGTCATACCTCTACTTACGTATCCCTCCACACGTGCATGCACAGAAGCGCTTTGCGCACTCCGCGCAGAGGCAATGCCTCCAGATAAGGACTTTTCAGGTTGCGGATGGACCCCCGTATCCAGATGGTCCACTGTACATGTTTTTGAAGCACAGGCACTTTCACTCCCCCACAAAAGATATTGTCAAGGCTTAAACTGACCCCCAGTGATCATCACAGTGGTGACCTACATGTTGCTGTTATGATAACTCTACAGTTCTATGATTCTGTGACCCAGCAAAGCCTAGATCTGAATATGTATATATTTTGTCTTATAAATTATAATCACTGTGCTGAAACTAAATCTTTTTTTTTCTTAGGTGAAGGCTGATATGCTAATCTAGAAGCTAACCTTCCTAACCAAATGTGTAGAATGCGTATAAATTGATTTTATGCAGCATGACTCCTACATAGAATGTTGACTTAGAAGAAAGCCCATTTGAGCTCCGTGGGACTTATTCAGTCTGCAGCTGCAGTGCTCTGCACAATTACTCAAAAGTAAATGTCACTTAACACAGAGAACTAGCTGCAGAGTGAAGATGAATCTAATTGAGATGCATAGATATTCAATTGCTGCATCTAATTTTGGTCAGAGTTGGCAACATGAACAGTACAGTCATACCTCGGTTTAAGTATGCTTCGGTTTGAGTACTTTCAGTTTAAGTACTCTGCAGACCCGTCTGGAACGGATTAATCCACTTTCCATTACTTTCAGTGGGAAAGTTCACTTCAGGTTAAGTACGCTTCAGTTTAAGTGGTACTCTGTGGGCCATCTGGAACGGATTAATCGACTTTCCATTACTTTCGATGGGAAAGTTTGCTTCAGGTTAAGTACGCTTCAGGTTAAGTACAGACTTCTGGAACCAATTGTGTTCTTAAACTGAGGTACCACTGTATACTGTATCAGGGTTCATATGTAGGAGTAGCTACCGTAATCTTTAGAAAATCATCAAAAAACTGTTACAGTGGACCCCGATTTTCAAGCATCTCAGAAGCCGAACAATTCGGAACCCGAACGCCGAAAATCCGGAAGTAATTGCTTCCATTTTCAAATGCGCCTCGGAAGTCGAACGGCTTCCAAGGTGCATTTCTCCATTTCCTCAATGGAATTTGCCGACTGCCCATTGATCCTCAGTTTTTGAACATTTTGGAAGTCGAACAGTCTTCCAGAATGGATTATGTTTGAAAGCCAATATTCCACTGCATTTGCGGTTGAACAGTAGTAGTTTGTTTTCTCAACTTAGCCCTTCTCCTCCATGCCTTGCAGCTAAGATTCTGAAGTGTTGTGTTAGTGGGAAGATTGTTAGGAAAGGATGAAGAAGCAACCCAGGAAGAATATCACATAGCAAAAGTGCAGGCTTATATCCTCCAAAGTCTTTCCATAGTCAAGATTTGGCTTGAGGTTCTGAAAACAGAGCTATATAGTAGGGGTGTGTGTGTGTGTGTGTGTGTGTGTGTGTGTGTGTGTGTATCCGCCACAAGATTAAACTCGTATCTGTGTCACTAGGAAGTAATGCAGATCTGCTCTGTGTCTTTACAATTTGGCTCTGTTGCCTTCTATGGAATGTAATGGGAAAGTAAAAACAGCATTATTTCCCCTATTCACAGAAGTGGATGAAATTTGCAGGCCAAGGAACTCCTCCAGAGTGAGTTAAATCCGCCAAATTATTGGTGGATCCATCCAGGTGTTTTCTTTCAGGGAGAAATTAGATTTTATTTTTTTAAAGAACAAATATCTCTTTTATTTCCTTCAGAGCAATAGGTGCAGTGTTTCCTTCTGCAAGGACATATTTTACCATTTTGGAGTAGGTAGAAATCACTTAATCCTCTTTGGAGTTTTGTGGGTAATCAGTCTGAAAACTGGTGATCTGAGGAAGGCGCCCATGAGTAAGTGGGCAATGAAAGACTGGCAAAGAGGATCACAGCTGAGATATCTCTTAAAGGAAAAGTAGGCTTAGCTGTGTGAGACACTATAAAACATAGTAATAATACTAGATGGCAGGAATTCAAAAGAATGAAATCACATAATCATAAAACTAAAGAGAGAAGGATAAAAGTAAACTAGAACTGGGAGGGGGAAAATCCTGAATAAAAAGCAACAAACAAGTATGCAGCAGCAGGATGGGGAGAACTCTGAGATAAGTTTGCACAAATAGAAGGAAAAATAAGAGGAAGCAAAATAAATGAAAAACAAATAATTAAAGTAGGTGTATTTGTTGGAAAGCAATTAAGGGTTGTGTTGCTTGTTGGAAATCGTAAAGGGATTAGAATAAAAGGAACACATATATCACATGAAACATCCCTTCCTCAAATGGCTATGATTGGAGTTCCTTTTGGGGGGGCAATCCATCAGGATCACGGGATCGACCGGGATCGACCAGGAACACCCCCGTGATCGACTAGTAGATTGTGATCAACCTGTTGGACATCCTTGAAGTATAGAAAGTGTAAATACAGTGGCTCTAATGAAAAATTTCACTCTCATGTTTGCTCCTAGCCAGTGTTCCCCCCCCCCCTGGGGGTACGCTTTCCTAGAAGAAAAGCACTGCTCCTTTCAAGGATGTTTTATCATGGTGGTGGCAAACCTGTGAACCTCCAGATATTATCCAGATACTTCCAGATACTTCAGGTCCCATTATCCCTCACCAGTGATCATTGGAGCACCACAGGTTCCCCACCACTGGTTTATCAAATGCAGGTTCAGGGAAGCTTCTTGAGCAGTCCCACTTGGTATCCCAACAGAGAGGATTATAACTACCTTCTCCACACTGGTCTTGAGAGCTAGCATGCTATACTACACTCCTTTATTAAAGTTGTGGCCTGTTTATTCCCAGTTGTTAGTGTCTGCTTCTCTACTTCCTTTCCCCTGTAATTTACCATATTCTTAGTAGACAATGCTCCAGACCTTGCCCTCTAGTTGGTATTGCGGTATCAGTAATTGCCGCTTCACACTAACATTTATTTAAAGCTGCTGATTTAACATTTAAAAATTCTGAGGTTAATGGATTTGTATTCATGGATCCATTAACCTCAATAAAAACAAATGGGACCTCTAGTGAACTAAAATAAGCACAGATCAAGGATACACTTCCACTAATACTTACTGATAGCATTTAGATTGTGCTGCTAAAATGTCAGGTCATAAAAAAGAGGTGGCAATGTGGTAATATTCAAGGTGAATCTCATTTTTTTTGCCACACTTGTGACCCACACTACAATAGTTTAAGATCAAGTGAGTTCAGAGTTCTGATTATAGCAGGCGCTCTAACAGCTTCGGCCTGTAAATATTATGTTACTAAAACTACATGCTTCAGAATATTATTACATAATAGAAACATACTTCAAGGTTGTGGTAGAATAAAAGCTGAAGTAACCAAACCATCATTTAATTTTTTATCCTTGCTGTAAAATTGCTCCCCTTTAGTTTTAATATTTATTCTTCTAATACCATAAAGCCTGTAACAAAGAACCTCAACCTTACTTTGCAATATGAGGAATCAGAAAAGAATTCATTACTTTTCTCACCCTTATTCTATGTTTTCTTCATACCTTTCAAAAGAAAACAATTTCCCCAATAGATATATTTGCCTCTGCCTCCCTTGCAAGGTAGGATAATTGAAAAGTGCCGCTCATATAATTGACACCTGAATAGCACTACCTTCCACATTTTAATATCTTTGTCTGAACGCAAAGAAATTCAAATCTGTGACATTTTAAATAGGAAAAGGAAACCATGTTAATGCCTCCACACAATTAAATAGCAGGACACTTGGTGAGTGTGAGATCATCCAAGTAAAAGCTTGTTACTCAATTCCAGATTTCCAATTTCATATACAGTATTTACCAAAGATTCAAAAGCAAAGCAAGTGATACTAGTAAATGTATTGAAATAAAATAAACAATTTTTCTAACTAGTCCTTACATTGCATATAGAATTTGAAATTGGTTCAGTAACTTACATGTAAACATTTAGCATTCCTTTGCACACAATGGGTTCCATTGTGTTAGGGAAGAGGCAGAGGCTATCTAGGGCAAATGAAAGCAAATGATGATCTCTAAACCTATTGGGAAAATGTTAACAGGGGGAGGGAGATATCCATCAGAAGAGGGTGTGGGTGTTCAAAGATCAGAGAAGGGGAGTTGTAAATTGAAAAGGATCCTCCTCTTGGCTTTCTGTCAGACAAGAGGCAAACATCACATTTACTAATGAAGTTGGTGCTAGAATTGTGCTATACTCCTTTCCTGAAGTTAGACTACTTTATCATGACAGCTTTGTCTTGTGAACATAAGAAGCATCCTGAATTAGCCCATGTATGTATGCATCACTTTGCTCGTTTCTATCTGATAAAGAAAACCAACCATGATGATGCCGCAACAGTTGTCCTGAAGTAGAATTACGAAATAAGATCCTGGTGTACTGAGCATGCCCAAAGAATTTGGTAAAGGTGACCAATCACACAACGCTCCCTTTGTCTGAGCTATTGGCCAATCACATGGTGATCTTTTTGTTTAGGATGATAGCTGTACACATGCTCACACTGTTTGTAATCTGGACCAATCTGGACTGTCTCGCCAGAGTGGTGCATGCTCTAGTTATCTCTCGCTTGGACTAGTGCAATGCGCTCTACGTGGGGCTACCTTTGAAGGTGACCCAGAAACTACAACTAATCCAGAATGCGGCAGCTAGACTGGTGACTGCGAGCGGCTGCCGAGACCTGCATTGGGTCCCAGTACGTTTCCAAGCACAATTTGAAGTGTTCGTGCTGACCTTTAAAGCCCTAAATGGCCTCGGCCCTGTATACCTGAAGGAGTGTCTCCATCCCCATTATTCTACCTGGACACTGAGGTCCAGCGCTGAGGGCCTTCTGGCGGTTCCCTCACTGTGAGAAGCAAAGCTACAGGGAACCAGGCAGAGGGCCTTCTCAGTTGTGGCGCCTTCCCTGTGGAACGCCCACCCAGCAGATGTCAAGGTAATAAGCAACTATCTTACTTTTAAAAGACATCTGAAGGCGGCCCTGTTTTGGGAAGTTTTTTAATGTTTGATGCCGTATGGTGTTTTTAATATTCGGTTGGAAGCCGCCCAGAGTGGCTGGGGAAACCCAGCCAGATGGGCGGGGTATAAATAATAAATGATGATGATGATGATTAGCCAGCGTGGTATAGGTTTAAAATGCCTTGAAATGGGGTGAGGGAAACTTCGTATTTGATTAGATAGGAAATTTAAACTTAACGGAATGTGTGGAATTGTGCCAAATGTATAAAACTGTTTGGAACACTTTGTCCAGCGGCCAGCCAATTTGGGAAAAGCATCCCTGCTAGTCGTTTTCTGAGCAGAAAATAAATAAATACTTTGGACTACTTTTTCACTCATGGTCTCATATCCATGGCATATCCATGAGACAGAACAAGTGTTTACTTGCAACAGTCCCACCCATCCCACGCAGCTTTAAAAGATGAGGTATGACACTCCTTTTTGTTTTTACCACACTGAACTGCTGCCCACATTCCCTTCTCATCAGCTTCCTAAAGGTTCTTGGTTGACAACTCTTGAGATCAGGTAGCTAGCCTAGATAAGTGTTCGGTCTGATCCTTCAGGGCTCTAACGTTCTTTTGTTCTTTAATAAAGCTGGAACTAGAGTTGCCTGATTTTTATTGGCTGTTTATTTTGGCATTTATAACCGCTAGCAAATGAAGCTTCCACCCAGCATTTTCCACCCACGACTGCCCCTTTTTAAAGGCAACAATTTCAAGAGGCAGTAGTAACGAGGGGCTGGCATTCTGCTTTTTCAAATGCTGCTTGAACTGTCTGTTGTCAAAAATTCTCAAATTAATGCAAAACTATCATATTCCTTCCACAGTTCAAAAGATGGAGGCTGTAATAGATGGAGGTTAAAAGAGCACAAGGGGAGTTTTCATCTGTAGAGCTCTTTAATGCTCTTTTAAAGAGAGATTGCCCGTGTTTAGATGTTGTGGGGCTAGCTAACTCATATAAAAAAAGTAAGCAAAGAGATAACAGAGTTCAATTTAAATATTTTTTTTAATACACTGGGTAGAAAACATGTTAACTAGAAAATAGCTGGGCAAGCCAAAAGTCGCCTTGGAAAACAGTGACACCTCCTCAGTTGTATGTGTGTGTATGGGGGGGGGTGTTTCCAGGGCATGATGGATAAGCATTTGCCAGGGATCATTTAGTGAACCCTGCTTCAGTGAAGGGATTTGGATTAGATGACCCTTGAGGTCCCTTCCAGCTCTCAAACAGAGGGATTATAGACATGGTTGTTTTGTCAAACATTCCCATTCGAACTTCTTTACTAATCTCATGTGCTGCAATATGTCATAGGGAAAAGATGGGGGGGGTTGTGAACAGCCCTGTCCTAAGGATGGTGAACTGAGCACCTGCCCCACCTCAATATAGCATTTTGCTCCCCCCACCCCCGCCATATACTTTCTTCATTTACACTATGGATTCTCAGTAAAAGTCAATCTAATGTTTTTAAGTATCTCGCTTACCAGTGACAAGTATGCTGCGTTTCAAACTGGCAGTGTCATAACAAATGAAATTACTTTGATAAATATTCTGCTGGCTTTGGATATTTCCTAAGAATATTTTGGATTTGGTGGGAATATTAGTAGTAGTAGTACCGGTGGTAGTATCATAGAGCCATAGTATCATAGATTTGTAGAGTTGAAAGGGACCCTGAGGATCAACCACCTGCAATGCAGGAGTATGCAGCTATCGCATATGAGGACCGAACCTACAACTAGTAGTACTAGCAGCAGGAGTAGCAGAGTTTGTCTGAGACTTGCTCTTCCATGGCTCCTCCTATGCTGCTCTGGAAGGGTGCCCGACCCTGGAAGGAGGTATTCAGGGGCAGGGGGAGGCAACAGAGGGAAGAAATAATTTGAAAATGTTGCCTCTCCCATTTTTCCAGTGAGCAAATCCTGTCTCCTGAATTCCACTTGACAGAAGCCTGGATTCAGTCCAATAATAATAAGTTAATAAATAAATCTGGTTGCATATTTAAAGACAAAGAACCACATTTTGGGTATTTCTCCATTTAGCAAAATAGACAATGTCAGCTTTCTACTTCTGTGATTTTTGTTTCAACTCTACTAAACATCAACTTGATTGGATTCTCATGTTGGTGACTGGAATGCATCACTGTGTGAATTGAAATGCATTATGCTGTGAATTGGAATGAATTAGGTACACTCTGTTGCGCTGTTTCCTGTCATATTTCTGCCTCCCTGAATATGATTTCTGGAGGAATTTTCTATTGAAGCTAGGACAACACTTTCTAAACAAAATTTTGTGGAGCCTTTCATCTGTTAAATTTCATTACAATTCATATTAGCTCCTTTAACACTGAAAATATGTTGACGGTCTCAGTACATTGCCTTTAAAAGTTTGTGCAACATCTTGGCTAACCTGGTATTTTGAAGAACAGCATAAAAGAAAAAACTGAAAACCTTGATAGTAGACTGCAACACACCTAATTTTCACTAATAAGGGTTGAGTTTCAAGAAAATGGCATTGAGAAGCACAAAAATGGTGACAGTAGCTGTCGCTTTCTTTCAGTGTGATGACAGTTCATATGAAAACGCACAGGCATCAATCACTAAGTATTTTAGTTTTGTAGAATGAGCTCTTTATATCAGATAATAATAATAATAATAATAATAATAATAATAATAATGATATTTATTTATTTATTTATTTATTTATTTATTTATTTATTTATACATACCCCGCCCATCTGGCTGAGTTTCCCCAGCCACTCTGGCCTGATTCCAACAGAACAGAACATTAAAATGCAATAATCTATTAAACATTAAAAGCTTCCCTAAACAGGGCTGCCTTCAGAAGTCTTCTAAAAGTCTGGTAGTTGTAGAAGACTTCTGAAGGCTCCTTCAGGTATACTGGACCGAGGCCGTTTAGGGCTTTAAAGATAATACTTGTGGTTGAGAAACTAAATGATATTGAAGCATCCAATTCGATTTCAGCCCTCTTACACTCAAAGTATCAGCTTCTGTTTTAGGAAGTATTCTCGAGGTTTTTCTGACTCTTTTGAGGAGTCTTTAGCCAAATTGCAGAACAAACTAAATTCCTCCTTTCTCTGACAAATTTCTTACATTAAACACCCACTAAAGGTGCACACACTTTTCCTGATGTTGTCAGAGGCTAAGTATACCCATTTCACAGCTGTGTCAAAGCAATCCAAGGAGTTAGACATAATGGCTAAAAGCCATAAAGTCCCTAGTATAAGCTCATCTATATCAATTCCTCATCAAAGAGGGATCGTGTTGCACTCGGACCCTAAGAGCACCCTCCACCAACTGGAGTGGGCAGGGCTATGCCCTGCTCCACTCCAATTGGTTATTTCTCAGTTGCCGGGGCCCTAGAGCCAATCACTTGGCTTGGGGGGGTGGCTGTGAAACAATAATAATAATAAAACACACCTGTGCATCATTTGCTGGTCCTCTTTGCCTTCGCACAGTGGATCCCCCGCCCATCCTCCCTTTAGTTAGATCTGCCTGACCTTGCTATGGACTTTGTTGGTCGCCTGTTCTTGCGATGGGGGCCCGATAGGAATTTTTCCATCTGGAAAATTGGCGGAGCCATTTGGTTTTTGCCTACCGTGTAGCAAATTGTCACAACTTGTAAGGATTGGTAGTTAGGCATTGGATCAGCAATGGGGAAGGGGAGGTAGTGGCCATCACCTACCCATCCAAGCTTAAGGGTATTCCATTAAAGGAATCACTGGTTGACCTGGGTCTTATCCAAAACCCCAATGGTGGGGCTAGGGCCATACCAGGACCCCACAGGAGCACCGGTGGGAGCTCAAGCCTGTCCACAAGGGTGGCGTTCGCTCCCACTGGCAGTGTCCCACCCTTATTATAGTATTCACTGTGAACGTGTTTGGGAATCTGATATAGTCTGGTGTATCCAATGCCTAAGCCAATACCACTCACATTCTGTATTCAATAAAGTTGTGGCCAAAATTTTGCCCAATAACTTAAACAAAAATCCTGTGTCACTGTGTCTCATTTTTGGGGGGTGCTCGGGTTCTCGAAGCGCAAAAAGTCCCTAGTGTAAGCTCATCTATGGATTGAATAGCCTTTGATCAGCCTCACTGGCTCTGTACACACCATACCTTTAAAGCACATTCAAAGAACACTCTTCCTCTCAAATAATTCTGGGCACACTGTTGTTTATTAAAGGTTGTTGTGGTTTGTAACTCTGTGAGGGGTGACCGATAGTGCCCAGAATTCTCTGAGTGGGGGGATGTGCTTGAACATAGCTGCCAAGTCTCCCGTATTCCCCAGGAAATCCCCGTTTTTCCAGCCATTTCCCACTGGCAGCCTGGATTTTAAACCCCCCTGTAAATCCCCTGGATTCTTACCGGCCCAGGGAGGCTCCTTCTGCACATGTCTGGAGTCTCTGGACATGCACAGAAGCGATTTCTGGTGCTGGGGCCATTTTGGAAATGGGCAGAGCATGCGTAGAAGCGACTTCCAGTACTGCTCTGCCCAGTTCCAAAATGGCCACAGCACGACTTCCGGGGCCATGCCGCTGCAAATCCCGGTTTTTCAATCTGGGAGTTGGCACCTATGGCTTTGAATGTGCTTGAAAGGTACAGTGTGCATACAGTTGGTACATATGTTCTGGAGGTGCCTCCAAGCCTCTGGAGGAAATTTGAGAAGGGTGCAAAGGGAAGATAAGGGGGGGGGATATCATTGTGCAAATGAAAATCCTTGCATTGACTGGATGCTCTCATGGAATACCACTCAAAATAAATTCAGTGAAATTATTCAACCCCACAACAGCAGCTGAAAAATGACTAGGACTTTAGCAGAGGGTGATTTCCCAGAACAGTAATAATAGTAACACTTGAGTGATACCTGTGTTGTCTGTCCCAGTAGCTTTATCTTTCAAAGTCCTCCAATAGCTCAGTTGCCTTATACCAGGCACGTCCAATAGGTAGATCGTGATCTACCAGTTGATGACTGGATGTCTGAGTCAGATCACTGGTAGATCAGTGGCTACCCCCAAAGAAGCTCAACAACTTTGGCTCCCCTAAAAAAAGGTCAACATTTTTGTTGCCCTGCACCCCAAAAAAACGGAGCTTTCCTCCTCCCTAAAGATCACTGCCAGTTTTTAACTCTGTGAGTAGATCACAGTCCCTTGGGAGTTGGCCACCCCAGCCTTATACAGAAGGGAATCTTAATAGAAAGGCCCTTCTGCTAGTGGTAATGTATTAAATGAATAAACTGTACTTCTGAGATGTTGTTTTTACATTCATGGTATACTACTAATATTGCTAGTATGTGTAAGGAGCCAGTCAATAGTGAACTCATCCAAATAAATATATTTATTAGACCTGGCAGCACATGATAGTTATAGTCTTTAGAGTAACTTGAATAAGTGCTTATTTGTCAACAGATCATTCATCAATATACTTTATTCTAATGGATTTTCCATTTCACAGAAATAAGTTGCTCCATTGATCTTTAATGTCAGCGGTATGCCAGAATGCAACTTCATCATGGTAGTCTGGCTGTGATATGGAGTCACTGCAGTGCCTGGTCCCCAAACACAGAAAATCTCAACAGTCAATACTGCGAAATGGAGTGTTATAGTCTAATAAAACAAGGGCTTTCAGAAATGTTAAATGCCTTCTTCCCTTTGTCCCTGCTAAAAGACTTCAGGCTGCATTTAAGACAAGGCAGCATTTCTGGTTTTCCCTGTTGGGAAATAGAGAACAAGAATCAATTGCATGAACTGGATCTGAAATGCACATATGTTTATTACATCAAGTAAAGACCAATAAGCAACCTAACCCTTGGATCTAAATGCAGCAACTTTTGTTTTCTTGCTGTTTCTCAACATTTTGTAACAGCTCATTGAAATGTTTTCAGCTGCAGCTTTTCCTATCACTCTTATCTCCTTGCAAAAAAGCTTCACTGAAAACATTTTATATGTATGGAGGGACCCCACTAGGAATGGGGAGAGGAAGTGTGGCAATTGTCAGATCGCCTAGCATTCCACCTCTCAGAACATGAGCCCAAAGGGTCCTGGTAGCATAGCATTGCTGAACTTCTGCTGCCAGACCTAGACTGAACAGTAGGACAGTGGCTCTGCACACAATTCCCAAATGGGTCATTTAAGGAAATATGTGAGTGCTCTTTCTTCTTTTAGCTGGACTTTTTTTTTGTACATGGAACCAGAAACATCAACATAACTGCCTGTCACAAGATCTTTTATATTAGGCCCACAAGGCAGCATGAGAGGTATGGTGTGTGGTTAATTCTTGGCCTGCAATGGCTAAAGCTCATTCATTAGAAACACTGGAGGCTATTGAGTCAGACCATTGGTCTATCTAGCTTCCCAATGTCTACAATGATGGACAGGGATTTTGCAATGATTCAAACAAGGGGCATTCCCAATCCTACCTGGAGATGATGGGGACTGAACCTGGGACCTTCTGCATGCAAAACAGATGCTCTGCCACTGGGCTACTGATAGAATGTGTCCTATCAAAAGCCCCTGCTCGTGCAATAAACCTGCATAAAATGAATATGTGGAGAGGGGAGCACTTCCCAGTGCTGATAGGAAGATGTCCAGGAGCGTGGACAGTGCCACACAGTGATTCATTCATGCTAAGAAAACTGGGTGATGGTTGGCCAAGCAGCTCAGAGGCAGCATCACATGTTCCTCTGACGTGAAAGATGTTGGATGGCCAAATGAACCCTCTTGGGTCCATACATAAGTCACAGACCAACAGTCCATCACCCCTGCATTAGAAGGTAGATCTGGATTCAGTTTCTTCACCAGCTTGAATGCCCTCCCTCCAGGTGGCTGATTCTATAAGTAGGAAGCAGACAGAATGTGGCTTTTCCAATGAAATTGAAGGAATGGTATGCAGTACATTAGAGCATCTCCAAGATTGTGAGTACAATCCATGCATGAGCTAGACCCCATCTGAATTTAGGAGCCATACAAACTCCACTCTATATGGTAGTGGCAGGACACCTGTTTGTCAGGATTGATGGAAAATTAAGTCCAACTGTATTTGGAGGGCTACAGGTTCTTGCCTTGAAACACAGGGTAGTTAAGCTCCTTACTCTCACCCCAGCCACCTGTCACAATTATTTTGCTAAATCTGGGGCAGGACTGGATCTGAAAAGGGAAGCCTAGCCATGCCTGACCAAGTATGTAGAAGATGTGGTGATGGTTAGGGTGGAGCTAGCAATTTGTCTGATGAGTGGGGACTTGGGAGGAGTTGTGGAGTAGGTGTGATCACTAAAGTTGGGTTGGAATGGTAGGAGAGTAATAAATCAAGAAGAAGTTTGCAATTTCCTATTAAAATAAACTTTCTCCCACTCAGGAAATGTTGCAAGATCTTAACAAGAACCATATATAATAGTTAATTGGGACAATTGCTTAAAAGAGTGCAAGCTTTCTTCACTGTTTTGTATTGCCATTCAGCCTAGTCAAAAGAGCAGCTTAAAAAATCACAATGTCTCTAATACCTCAGATGTACTGAAGTGGTAAGTGGCAAATAAATTGAAACATTTAGCATGAGGATTGTGATCCATTATTCCTCTTACATGTTATGGTGGAGCACAGCTTAGTTAGCAAATTGAAGATTATGTACAAATTGCTGCCATTACACCAGCAGCATGCTCAAGTACAAAATTATTCTCTAATGAATTTCAGCACTTCTGAGCTTTAGGGCCAGGCTTACTTTAAGTTGAGGACAGCAGTAATGTGGAGAAAGAAACACATTTAGCCAACATCTTCACTTTTAAAAATGTTAATTTACAAACATGATCAGCTAGTGATGAAAACAAGAGTCCAAGGAATCTAAGCTTGGCAGTGGGGTAAGAAGAATAAAAAGATTTAGGTAAAAACTGGTTCTCTGCCCCCACCTTTCACCTAAATTCAAGGGCCAAGTTCAAGGTTTTGATACTAACATACAAAGCCCTATAACGATCAGAACCAATTTGAGAGGAACTGGCAAGGAGGGCTAAGGGATGATCTAACTCAGGCATCCCCAAACTGCGGCCCTCCAGATGTTTTGGCCTACAACTCCCATGATCCCTAGCTAACAGGGCCAGTGGTCAGGGAAGATGGGAATTGTAGTCCAAAACATCTGGAGGGCCGAGGTTTGGGGATGCCTGATCTAACTCATAATCAGGGCCGTCTTAAGCATATCTGACGCCCTGGCGCCGTGGTGCAAAGATCGCTCAGGCACGCGCCCCCTGCCCCGTTTCCCACCGCGGCTGTCTGGCGGGCGCAGCGCAGCTACCGCAGGCACAGCCACGCGCCGCCCCCCTGGCGGCCCGGCGACCTGGCGCCTTGCGCCACCCAGCCTTGCCTTAGAGTCGGCCCTGCTCATGATTGGCTTTTCCCAATTTCTTGGGAAAAGCTCAGAAACACCTGAGCTTCATTTGAAAATTATGTCACTAATTAGCAGTTGATTCATGACTGAGAAAGAACTTCTTTATATAAGGTACTGTATAATTAATTTGTGGGACTCACTGTCACTAGAATGGTGATGGCTACTTGCTTGGCTCTCTTTAAAAGGGAATTAGACAAATTTATCAATAGCTATCTGCGATGAGGTTGAAATCAAATTGCAAAGTTCAGAGGCAGTGAAGCATACCTCTGAACACTATTGCCTTCATGCTCTGTTTGTGGTCTTCCCAAAAGTACCTGGCTTGGAACTGATTGATTTCCAACATTTATATCGCCCCATTTTTTTTTTAAAAAAAGATCAGAGTGCCTAAAAATAAGTTAAAATCAAAGACATTTTAAATTACCCAAAGCAGCAGAATACAGGACAACAGGCAGCAACTAAAACTAGAAAACCTCTTTGGTGATAAAAAACTATTGAATGCATCAGGTGTGTGCATCTAGATATCTATATATCTGTACACAGACACACACACACGTGTCAATTTGAGGGTGAGAGGAGGGCAGACTGTCTCATAACAGTTCCACAGTTGACGAGACAGAGGGAGAGGGAGATTCTGCCCCTAGCCATTCAAAATCCAAGCTAGAGACAGCATAATTCAAAGTCTTTCCATTTTACTTTGTCTGTAATTGTGTGTTTTAGTTTAGCTCATTTGTGTTTAACCACTGAAATAGAACCGTCTATGTGCATAGAGATGATTAAGTAAATAAGTTACAAGAAGTGCCTACTCTGCAGAAACAGAATGAGAGTGAGGCTTCTTTTGCAAATTATTAGCATTTTATAAATCGTTCCTTCTACCAGCGTGTTTACATAAATTCATGAATATATAAACAATGAGGGGGTATTTCTAAGGAATTATAAACACTAATGTTCTGTTTTATTTTTAAAATCATGTTGTGTTTGTTTTTCCTTAGATGAAGTATCAATTAAGGCCAACATTTTGCTGAACATCCTATTACTCTTCATTACAGAGCAGAATATAATACAAGATGAACCACACAGTAAAATCTACTCATGAATTCGTACTGGAAAAACACATTATCTTGACAAAATGTTTGCTTTTGTTTATAATGTGGGACTCAGTGAACAGACCGGCTTTTATTCTTTCATGTAAAGACAATTGTAGATTATATGCCTAACTATTAGCTTTCTGGGGTTTTTTTTTATGATCCCACAAACATTCAGCAGTGCTTCTTGAGTTCCAGTTCCAGACATCAATAAATAAGAATTGGAGTATTTGCAAAACATTTAGGTTAAATTTACTGTGGCTCAAATGCAAGTGCTGCTATGTGTTAAAAAGAAATACTGCAATTTTCATAAGAAGTTAGCTAACCATCTCCCATAAATAAAAATCAGGACATAATGTAATACGATGAAATCATTTTGCAACCTTGGGTGAAGAACCTGCCCCAAAATCCAGATGTAATGTAAACTGACTGGCTGTTAAATTTTATATCAACAGTGATGTAAATATAGGTATAATAAAGAATAGTATTTATTCCCTGGGTGCCTAGATCCAGGCTTGGGCAAGTACTCTTTGGCGAGAGAGCCTCAGCAGAGATTTAAAATCACAAAATATGTAGAAAAGTAAAGTGTAGAAATATAGGCTACTAGACCTTTAAAATATCCCCTTCTAAGTTGCTTCAAAAGTTCCCCTCTTCCCTTAGCGTAGAAAAAGACCACACATTGGGTAAGCTAAAAATGGCTTACTTGCAAACTCTTCAAAGGTCACATTCATGTATTTTTCTCTACAGCAGTAAGAAAAGTCAGGCAGTAAAACTTGAGTTCTGAGGTGGTATATGTTTATTTGTATAGAAACACAAAGATGGCTTGCTTATCTGGTATGGAATGGTAAGAACAAAGGCTTAATAAGTCTTCCTCCCAAGTTGTGGGGGAGTGACTTAGCTAAGCCTGGCAGCACAACTTACTCTATGGTCTTAACCCCTTCATGCATGTTGGTTATATACGGCTGCTTACCCCATATTGTCTCCCATGCTATAGCTTTTTCTAGCTCTCCTGTCTTTCTTCCCATGATTTCACCAAGGCAGCTATTTCTCTCTCTCTCTGGCTATTTACTTATTAAAATTATGTCCCCACTCTTCCTCCTATAGGAGCCCATGGCAGCAGATGGCATATGTAGAATTCAGAGATGTTTACTGATGCATTTTTAGTCTTAAGCACACTTATGAGGGAGTGCGTAGATTCAAGTGAATTCAGTGGGATGCATTCAGACTCTTGCAGTGCTGCAGAGTTGTCATTTCCCTGATCCAACTGTGGTAATGAACCATGTCAATATTGCTTCTAGAAATAGTAGTCCACTAACAGAGACTATTTTTGACTTGGTTCCTTTTTAGTTCATAGATCATGTCATGTGTAATGTTTCTTTGACATACTTTGGTCATTTCCAAGAAGCTGATGCAGAGTGAATATCCAATCCATTTTGCTATTACCTTTATGAGACCTACAGAGCACCTTGAGAAGAGCATGTCTAACCCAATTTAGTCTTTCATTTCTAATGCCATAGCTTGCTGACTTCTTAAGGGGTACTTCAGATCAGCTTATTAGCAGATCTTATCACTAGAGTCAACCTTTCTGAAATGGAGGATGACAAGTCCATCTGTTCATTTCTTGCCTGGTAGTCAAGGAATCTCTGTAGGGTATCTGGCTGATGGACCTAACTCCATGCAATCACATTGCATTGATCTCTTTCCAAAAAAATAAACAAAAAAGACCCCCAAACTTTCCTGTGATATAAAACAGATAAAAGGGGGAAATGGAAACACTCCATTTCAAAAATAAAAATAAAAATGCCCCCCATCCCTTTTCTCTCTGGTGGGGGCTGGCTTAGGCCAGGCTGAGGTCAGTGGGACAGTGGTCCATTTGCCCTAATAGGCCAACCTCCACTACCATTCAGCAGTTCCCATGAACACACTGTACTAGCCTTATATCGTCTATCTTAGTCAGGCACTGTTTAAATCTAATAAGGCAAAACTAGATTGTGTTGTTGGCGACCACACCTATTTTGGGGGTTTAAAAACATTGCACATTGCAGTGCACAAGACAATGAGTCTTATTTGCATTAGAAAAAAACAACTTCCGTTGGCATGAACAGGAGCTTTAGAAAGAAATGCTGATTAAAATTTCTGTTGGGATCAGGACCGTGGAAGGAATGGTAAAATCTCCCTTCCTACATGCTGAAGTCCCAAATGAAATTCTTCCATCATCTTATTTTTTTTTTAAAAAAAGTACTATTATTAATACAGTGGTACCTCTGGTTACAGACACTTCAGGTTACAGATGCTTCAGGTTACAGAGTCCGCTAACCCAGAAATAGTACCTCGGGTTAAGAACTTTGCTTCAGGATGAGAACAGAAATCATGCTGCGGTGGCATGGCAGTAGCAGGAGGCCCCATTAGCTAAAGTGGTATCTTAGGTTAAGAACAGTCTCAGGTTAAGAACGGACCTCCAGAACGAATTAAGTTCTTAACCCGAGTACCACTGTAATGTAATTTGTATACCACCCTTCATCCCAGGGTGGTGTACAACATATTTTTACAGACCACAGTAATAAAAGCATAATGCAAAGCACAATAATAGACAACATAATAATAAAATAATCATAATTCTCAGTCTTGAAAGAAAAACTCATCAAGGGAAAAATACTATTGGGTTCACTTGCAAGATTCTCTGTAGTCCTTTGGCCTATGGTTTCCTCTTCTCATATTTCATCAGCCAATATAAATACAAAAAACAAAGTTAATTTCTGTGGCTGAGCCAGTAGGTCCGGGTCCAGGCAAAATAAACTGTAAATCCCTGACACATCAATGGGAATACAATATGCTCATTTTTGGGTGGATTTTGCCCTTGCCTTTTGTTATTGCTGTTAATCATTTAGTAATTAGTAATATGAGTTTAATACTGATGTCTATCACAGTAATTCAAATCGTTCTAATTTAAAATAAAAGAGGAAAAAAATATTAAAAGCCATCAGTTTGGCTTGGGATGTTTGAGGGGAGGAAGAAACATGTATGGAAAGTTATTTGCTATGGGAGAAGTAGCCACAAATGTTTAGAAATTAGGGAGGAAAATCATTCATTTGATTCAAGTACACTGTAGAACTCAAGGTGTCACTCATACCCCCCCCCCATGAATCCCAATGTCAGGTTCATTTCACCTATTAAAAAAGACCTCCCCACATTTGAAGGACACACTTTGCTAATGAAAAACTAGACAGCCAACTCAAGTGCAGTACAGGCATGTGCTACCTGTGAAAATAAATAAAAAATGCCAAAGATGCATGAATATACTTACGGTACAACGGGCACCATTTGTTCAAGTAGGGGTATAGGTTTTTTTTTTAATTTGTCTGAGCGATCACAGGAGAGAAATGCAGTCAGAAGATCACTTGCACACATTCCTCCATATCACATGGTTATCAAAATTTTATTTTGCCTTTTTAGAATTTTTGCACCACATATTTTAAACAAACTTTTAACTTAGGTATAGGCAAATACGGTATTTGACTGAATCTATATACATTACATACAACTGGTTGGCCACCCTGAGAACAGGGTGTTGATAGGCCATGACATGATCCAGTAGGGTTATTCTGATGTTCTCATGGGGACAGGGCAGGACAAGTGAGGCTCGGGGAGCTCTAGGTTGGTTGCAAAAGTGTCCCACAAGTCTGTGTGTCCTTGCAGGAGATTGATGCCACCAGCCTGCTGCTCTCCTGACTTCAACCATCACATACCCCATTCATGTCCTGGTAAACACAGCATTGCATTGTCCCTCTGTTTGCTGCTTCTGCTTCTTAGTCACTGTTTACAGATACATACAAGGTGGTCATGATTCCACCCAAATGGAGGAAGCTCAACGTAGCGCTTGTGGCTCTCCTATTTTCCATCACAACCTGAGCACTCATGCAGAGTTTACTATAGTGGGATGGAAGGTCTTTTGTCTGGGACATGCAGAAAACTTATTCTGTCCTTGCCTTTTTTAACATGTACTTTTCTTATGCTCCATTTTTGATGTTACTGTGTGCTGCCTTTGAGCACACAGCCGTTAGAAAGACAACGGAAACATTTTGCAAATAAATTCAGATGAAGCAGACTCGGAATGTTCCAACAATCCATTTATTTTCAGAACATTAATTGCAGCATCATTGCTTGCATTGAATTAGAACTGCACCAGGTGAAATGAATAAATGGTTTAAAAATAAACTTTTGAATGAAAAGAAAGTTATATAAGGGAGAAATTCTCTTTTCAAATGTGAGCAAATAGTCACTGTGCTTTATGATAATCTTTTAGAAGCTCACTTAGTGATTTCTATAGATCTCAAAGCAAAAAAAAAGTACAGAAATGCTGTCACTACTTTATATTAGAATTTTTTTATCTATTGGTAGCAGTATCATCGGTGTCTGGGGAACATAA